>NC_090804.1:12740000-13104646 GCF_036512215.1 Solanum lycopersicum
TTCACTATCTTTTAAATTATCTAATGATGCTATTGATTTATATTTTTGATCTTATCCTTTATATGCATTGATTTTTAGGTTGTAGAGTCATGTTTAAATGAACTAATTTTACAAATGATTCAAATAATTCCTTAAAATCCTCGAAAGGAATTTTTTTTTATATTCTCCAATTCGTGTATACTTATACAGTTTGATTTAATTTTTGTCAAATAAATTGATTTGTATTAAAGTTAGATCTTTCAAATTAATTTTTCTTTTTAGATCCAAAAAGAATCAGTGCAACTAATAGACTGAATAAATTTTTCAATATAGAATCTATAGTTTTGTACTTTATTAATGTATATGAAAACATGTTCTAAGCTTAGAAAACCAAGAAATTATTTTAATGTTCCTTAAACTAGAATCTTAGGAATTCTTTTCTGATCCATTCCTTTTGAAAACAATTTTGCAGAATTATCATTTAGATTTTCTTAACTTTTCAAAGGTTACCTCTTCGCCTCTAAAGTAGTGCAACATTGTTTTCAATCCAGTGTAATCATAAATAAAATAGAACAAAAAGTATGGCTAAATGATATATTTATTTTAATTTATTCATAAAGAGGCTGTTAAATTATATGATAAAGTAAATACTTCAAAAATTATTAAAAGGAAAGTGTTTGGTATGGACAAACTATCAACAATGTCAAAATTATTGTTACAAGACTTTAATTGTCAATCATAAAGCTCTGATGCATTTTATGAAAGTACTTCTTAGCAGCCTCTGATTATGAAAAAATTCAAAGTAAGCATATCCTTTTGGTTTGCAGATTTATGTTTCTCTATTGAAGGTGACATAGATTTGAAAGTGTTGCTGCATTACTTTATTGTTGCAGGAGTAATCTATGAAAATTTGAAATAAAAAATAAATTAACATAATTTTACTAAATTTTTTCATAAAATATATGTAAGATAAATTCTAAGAGATAGTTATTATATTGAGGAACATTAAATTAGTATCTTCCATAGATTAGGGATTAATATGTAAGTTGAGTTTTGAAAGAGTCCTTTTAGTCAAGTTTGTAAAATCTTAAAGAAACCTAGGATCACATTTTCATTATATATATATTGTTATGTTCTACTAACCTCATTACGATTTACTCGATGCCTTTATATTGCTTCTAAGATGAAGATATCTCACATTAGTGAAGATGAGGATATCTGTGATGATAAAAGTATCATTTTCACCATGAATTTTCTCCATGTATTTCTTTTTTAGAATTGAATCTAGGATTTATCAAGTAGTAATTTATCTCTATTTCACTATCTTTTTAATTATCTAATGATGCTATTGGTTTATGTATTTTTATCTTATCGTTATATTCATTCATTTTTAGGTTGTAGAGTTGTATTTGAATGAACTGACTTTGCGATTCGAATAGTTTCTTAACCTCTTCGCATGAATCTCTTTTTATATGCATCCTCTGATTCATATATACTTAAACGGTTTGATATAATTTTTGTCAAAGACATTGCTTTTTATTAGAGTGAACTTAGATCTTTTAAATTTATTTTTCTTTTTAGATCCAAGAAAGCTATGTATAACAAATAAACTGAATAAATTTTTCAATATATACCTATATTTTTTGACTTTATAAATGTTACGGTAACATGTTCTAAACTTATAAAACAGAGAAATTATTTTAATGTTCCTTAAATTAGAATCCTAAGAATCATTTTTTAATTCACTGAAAATGCTCTACGGAATTATCTTTTAGATTTTCTTAATTCGATTTCAAAAGATTACTTATTCACCAGTAAAGTAGTTATACCATGTTTTCAATCCTGTGTAATCATAAATAAGATAACAAACAAATCTTGATAACCAAATGATATACTTGTGCCAATTTATTCATAAAGAGGTTGTTAAATTTCATGATAAACTAAATACTCTAAAAAATATAAAAAAAAAGTTTTGAAAGGGAAAAATTATCAACAATGGTGAAATTATTGTTACAGACCTTCAATTGCGTATTATAAAACTTTGATTCAATTTATGCAAGTACTTTTTAGGAGCCTCCTGATTATGAACAAATTCAATGTAAACATATCCTTTCGATTGACTAGATTTATTTTTCTCTATTTAAGGTGACACAGACTTAAAAGTGTTGTTGCATTTCTTTATTGGTGTAGGAATAATCTACGAAAGCTAAAATGAGAAATAAATTAATATAATTCTACTATTTTACTAAATATTTTCAATCCATCTTCTCCAAGTTGTAGCATGGATTAGAGATACATGTAATAATTTAAAATTAATGGTTGAGATATAATGATTTAAATAAAGTCGTAATCATAGTTATTTACTTCCATATATTTACTTCTTTAATATGTTTGCAATTCATTATATTTTCCTTAAATATATTAAACACTTTTCTCTATTGCTGACATACATGTTTAAGACTTAACCCAAACATTTTTACTTTTTTTTTGAAAAAAATTATAATACAATTAAATATTTTTATTATTATAATAAAGTATTAACAATTACAATGTCCATAGGGCAACATGGACTCCATTCAGGGAGTAAGAAATAATCTAAAGTTTAGTGATAAAATTTATTTTACTCCTAAAATTAAAAAAATGATAGATCTTAATTTTTATATTTTAATTTTAATTCGAAAAATATTATTTGAGAAATGGAAAATGTCAGGGAGAAAAATAAAAATTCAGCAAAAAATTAATCAAATAAGCAAAGAAATTATTTTAAATTTATTTTAAAAAAATATAATGTAAATCTAGAATTGTTGGATTGCAAAAATATTTAAGAAGTAAATATATGAAACTAAATAACAATGGTTAGGAATTTGTTTTAATCAATTAGATCTCAACTGTTAATTCTAAACTATGAGATGTTTCTCCAATCTAAACTAGAACTTGGGGAAAATGGAGAGGAGCAGGATCCTTTGTGTTACTTTATTCATAAAGAGAATGTTAAATTTTATGGTAAAGTAAATACTTTAATATATGTGTGTGTGCGTGTGTGCGCACGTGCGTCCGTGTGTGTGTGCGTCTCTGTGTGTGTGTGTGTAATAGAAAGCTTTAAATGCGGACAAACTATCAACAATGTTGAAACTATTGATACAGACCTTCAATTGAACAATTATAAAGCCCTGATTCATTTTATGAAAGTACATTTCAGCATCATCCTAATTATAAACAAGTTCAACGTAAGTATATGCTTTTGGTTGGCCAGATTTGTGCTTTTCTATTTAAGGTGACACATGCTTGAAAGTATTGTTGTATTTCTTTATTGGTTCAAGAGTAATCTACGAAAAGCTGAGATGAGAATAAATTAATATAAATCTACTAAATAGTTTCATGAAATACTGTTAGATAAGTTTTATGAGATGCAATATTGGAGGAACATTAAATTAATATCTTTCATAGGCTGGAGACTAATTTGTTTGAGTTTCGAAAGTGTCCTTTGAGTCAAGTTCTTAAAATATTTAAGAAATTCTAGGGTCATATTTTCATTATATATATATATATATATATATATATATATATATATATATATGAATCTTTTTCATACATTTCATTTTAGAATTGAATGAAGGATTTTACAAGTTGCAAGTATCTCTAGTCACTATCTTGCTATTGATTTATGTTATTTTATCTTATCCTTGTATGCATTGACTTTTAGATTGTAGAGTCAAGTTTGAATGAGCTGATTTTGCAAATGATTCGATTAGTTTCATTAAACTCTTCAAATGAAAAAAATATTGATATTCATCCTCCAAGTCATATATACTTATACCGTTGGATTTAATTTTTGCTAAATAAATGGATTTGTATTAAAGTGAAGTTAGATCTTTCAAATTTATTTATTTATAGGTACAAGAAAGATATGTATAACAAATAGACTGAATAAAATTTTCAATATAGATCTATATTTTTTACTTTACAAATGTATATAGAAAGATGTTCTAAATTAGAAAATAGAGAAATTATTTAATGTTCCATAAATTATAAGTGTAGGAATCTTTTTTCTTGCTCATTCTTTCTGAAAACATTTTGCAGAATAATCATTTAGATTTTCTTAATTCAATTTTTTAAAAATTATGTATTCGCCTCAAAAGTAGTGAAATAGTGTTTCAATTCTGTGCAACCATAAATAAGATAACACAAAAATCTAGATAGCCAAATGATATAGTTGTTTCAATATATTCTTAAAGAAGCTATTAAATTTTATGATAAAGTAAAAATTTTGAAAAATATATAAAAGAAGATTTTTGAAAGGAACAAACTGTCTATAACGTTTAAATTATTGTTACAGACCTTCAATTGTCAATTATAAAACTCTCATTCTTTTTCTGAAAGTACTTTTTAGTAGCCTCATGATTATATACAAATTCATCATAAGCATATTCTTTTGGCTGGTCAAATATATATTTCTCTATTTAAGGTAACACAAACTTAAAAGTGCTGTTGAATTTCTTTATTGATGCAGAATACTTTCCCAAATGAAAACTAAATTAATATAATTCTACTAAATATTTTCATAAAATACGTGTAAGACAAGTTTAATGAGATGCTACTACATTGGAGGAACATTAAACTAATATCTTCCATTTATAAGTTTAATGCTTGTTCCATATGCAGTTATAAGTCTACATTAAAAATTGTTTTTTGAATCAATTGATTGACATATAGTGATAATACTTTAACTAGTTATTAATTTTAATAATGTATTGAGAAATATGAAAAGTTATATGCACATAATGATTTTAACATAAAAAATTCTATTTCATCTCAAGATGGTTATGGAAAAAATGTTTAGGAGCAAAGATAAAACCTGAAACAATTTTATTTCAGGTTACGAAGTTCTTTTTGTCGAACTTATTTATTACTCGCTTGGTAACAATTAAAATTAGATACTAGCAACAAAATGAGAGTCTATACAAAATAAAATATGCATTTAAAATACATTGTTTGTGTTTCAATTATCAACCTAAGCTCTAAGAATCCAACAATTATCCATAGATGTTCAAGCTATCATTATTCAATTTATTTACGTCAAATTTCATTAATTAGAATCTAACATAACTCATTTAGGGTGAAAAGATAGCTTCAAGCTGCTCAAAGCATAATTTCTTTATTAATTCGATTACTTGTGGCAAAGTTTATTTGTAGCATTAATTTTGTAACCAAAGCTAGTGGAATATTGGCTTTGCCTTATTAATATGCATGATAGGTTGATTCTATCTATACCTTTTCCGAATCTCGTTTCTATAATATAGATAATAATGGGTGGAGAATTATTATATATTCTTGTAACAACCCACAACTAGAAAGAAATAGAAAATAGAAAGAAATAATATTTGGAAATAATCAAATTTGGAAAGTTTGACAAAGTTAAGTATGACTTTTGTGTCAACTTCAAATGACCATAAGTCCTAGATCAGGATGATTTAGGTGTGCTACAAGATACCCTAGAAAGTAGTTTTGAATTGTCTTTCCAACCCACTGAGTTTAATCAATTTAGAGTTCCTATGAGGGATATATGCCCATTTGAAGTTGGGTTGTCTAGATAAGGAATGTCAAAACCGGATTTTTGAAGGGTATTGTGATCTTTTAACTACCCAATTAATTAAATTTGTTTTTGGTAATTAAGTTGGGGTCTCAATTGATGGGATCTAGTTTACTCTATTGAAAAATAAGTTAGGGTTTTGAGAGGAGAAAAGAGAAGAAGAAGAAACTGCCAAATTCTTGAAAAATTTCTTGTCGATTTCGTCAAGTGTGATCCTTGCGAGGTATGTGAGATCACATAGCGTTTGATTAATTCACGCTAATCATGATTTATTTGAGTGAATTTATGTTCTTGAAGTATAGAAATTGAGTTCTTGATGGATTTGTTTGAAGTTTTTATTGAGCTTTTGTTTGTTGGAGTTGTTGAGGAATTCTTGCTTTAGATTCATGAAACTTGATGTCGTTTTGAGTAGATTCTTGCATATTTTGATTATGTAGTCGAATGTAAGTGTCTGGGTGAAAGACTTAGATTTACTTCAATTGGGTGTTTCCCCAAACACTTAGATTCGACTACATAATCAAATTATGCAATAATCTACTCAAAGTGACATCAAATTTCATGAATCTAAAGTAAGAATTAATCAACAACTTCAACAATCTAGAATCCAATAGAAACTTCAAACAAATCCATCAAGATCTCAATTTCTAACCTTTAAGAATGTAAATTCGCTGAAATAAATCATGGTTGACGCGTGGAAGAACTAACCCAATGCTATGTGATCTCACATACCTCGTAAGGATTACCCCTTGACGAAATCCACAAGCAATTCTTCAAAATTTGGTGATTCATTGCTTCTTCTTCTCATTTCTTCTCTTCTTTCAAAACCCTAACTTATTTTGTCAATAGCGTAAACTGAATCCTATCACTTTAGATCCCAACTTAATTACCAAAAACCAATTTAATTGATTAGGTAGTGAAGAGACCACAATACCCTTCAAAAATTCAGTTTTGACTTTCCTTGTCTAGAAAAACCCAACCTCAAATGGATATATCTCCCTCATACAAACTCGAAGCTGATCAAACTCGATGACATTGGAAAGATAATTCGAGGATCTTTTCTAGGATACCTTATAGCACACCTAAATCATCCTAAGCTAAGAGTTATGATCGTTTGAAGTTGATCCGAACTCATACTTAACTTAACTTATCAAACTTTCCAAATTTGATTATTTCCAAAAATGATATCTTTCTTATATTCTAGTTCTTTCTAGTCGAGGGCCCAGTCAAAATCTTGTAGAAACACAATTTTTTTTATAACGGTCGATAATATTGGAATATGTAATCTCAGATAACAATTTAAGTTGTTAGAGAGAGCACACATTTATCGTATTCTCAATAGACATAACCCCCACCCCACATTGACAATATTTTTCTTTTGGTTAACCCTAAAACTGGGATAGATCCATGAGAACTCCTATTAGATTTTATTAGATATGGTATAAATCAAAATGAAACACCAAAAGAATTGACTGTTGAGCCATATGAGGTATGAAATTCTCGAGTACGGTTCTACTCCACACACACTCACACACACCATTAGTAAGGTGACTTCGAACTTGGAAAAAAGAAGCAAGTGAAATAATTATTCAACTCAAAATCTCAATAATTCTACTAATTTTTTTTAATATTAGCTCCATCCTAAATAATATTCATGTCATGTACTTGTATAATACTTCAATTGCATAATATTACCTACTCATTTGTGTCTTTCACGTACTTATTCATGACAATATTCAAAGTGTGGGGGTAAAAACAATGCTTTTTTTTATTCAGAGTGCAAACTTGAAATATATCTAATTTAAGTGGTTTCATATTATTTTGATCCATAATAATGTTATACTAATCTTAATAGTAATACTTCCCCTGTCCAAATTTATGTGACTTACTTTCATTATTAGTCAGTTTAAAAAAGAATGACACATTTCTATATTAAGTAATAATTTAACTATAAAGTATTTATTTTGCTCTTAATAAAATTATTTACAGTCACACAAATTTTTATTATTCATTTTGAACCACAAGTTTTAAAATTTTTCCTTTTTTCTTAAATTCCGTGCCGAATCAAACTACCTTATATAAAAAGGAACAGAGGGAGTACTAAATAATGTTAATCCATCATATGTGTACCATACAGTTACACCTTGGAGTGCATAAGTGTCAATTAAATAGAAGGAAAATTGAGAAAAATATATGATGAATGAATATTTTAAAATTAACTTTTGCTACATTTGGAAAAGGCTAATTGAGATCGTGGGGGTTTGACCTTATTAACTTAGGGCTTAGGCATTGATTCTTCAACTCTCTATGACGATTATACTTGAATATAACGAAACTCTAACAACACAATCATGAGATTTGAATGCCTAAATTTAGAATTTATAGTTGTTAAAGTAGAAAACTAGGGTTTTGACTTAGAAATTACTTAAAGAGAGCAATGACTGAATTGAATAACAATGACAGAGAACTATAAATAGTAGCATATAATCTAGAGAAACATTTTATTTTTGGAGAAAAAAAACCTAGTTTATAAATAGTAATATATAAATCAGGTATTTTCTGTTAACACACGTTTCACTAAGCACATATAGCCTCCCTTTCTTAATATGTTTATCTCTGTTGGGAAGTAGGTGTACATATAAATTAGTTTTGATGATTGATAAAGAGAACATGGTTCACTATTCTATCATATGAACCAGGTTCTCAGACGTAACAACAGACTGTTAGTAATATGACCCACTCACATTAATAGTATTTTGATTTAATATTTAATTACTAACTAAATTCTAATTCTAATTGGATAAGTGGATGTAATGACCCATAAAGTCAATTCTAAATTTTTTCATAAAATTATAATTTTATCCTTTTCGATGGTTGCCCCGGATCCTTTTTGATTAGTTCGTAAAGTTGGTTTAGAAATTTGAACTATTTGATAACTATGATTATTTAACTAATGGGTATTTATTAAAATAATTTATCTATTTTGTTGGTGGTTAATGGGCTAATCCATAATTTTATTTAATGGCCTATGTATAGGAAAAGTTAGTGGGAATTGATATTGATTTATTAATTAGTTCACAAATATTGAACCTAAATAACTAAAACGGAATTAAGTAGAGGAGTTACCACAGATGACAAAGTAGCCGCAGCCCGCAAGCCTGTATTAGGTGAATATTCACAATTTCAATTCATTTTGAATTATTAGAATAAGTAGCATATATTATTACATATTAGTTTGGGGAAGAAGTGGGTTTCTAATAAGGTGGTTGTT
Source organism: Solanum lycopersicum (assembly GCF_036512215.1). Taxonomy (NCBI): domain Eukaryota; kingdom Viridiplantae; phylum Streptophyta; class Magnoliopsida; order Solanales; family Solanaceae; genus Solanum; species Solanum lycopersicum. The sequence goes on from NC_090804.1 coordinate 12,748,838, forward strand.
ATTGGATTTTTTTGTAGTTTTTGTGAATTTGGAGGACAAAAGTTTATAGGCCATTGTTAGGAAATTACGACAATAATCATAATGAGGTCATAAAGTAATGAGTAGGTTATTATAGTGGGAAAATTGGATTTTATCAAAGGATATCAGTTTTGCACATAAGTTCGTACAGTTCGATTAAGCATGTTATTTTCGTGTATATTCTTTTTTTTTCAGGAATAGTTCATGATTAGCCTATTCTCGTATTTTATCTAATTATAATTTAAGTTTTGATACATTGAGATATATAATTAAATATTGGTATATTACATTATATGAAAACTATTAGGGTTATATTATTTGAAAAAAATTGGAACCCAACCCTAGGCTTGGAACTTGAAATTATGATAATTGAAATTTATTCGATATCAAGATTTAGGAATTTGATTATGAACTTTGCTGAATTTTTGGGTCAAGGCTAAACACCTAGTAATATGTGTGTTAGTTTTGGAATCTTATTGTGGTCATTTATTTGAGTTGGTAGTTCAACGAATGGGGAAGACTCAAGTCTCAAAGTGAATTGTTGATTAATTGAGGCAAGTGGATTTCTAAACCCTTGTTAAGTGTATGAAATTCGTGTATTTTCTAATGGTATGTGTTGGGAGTAATGAGGCATATCACTTCATGGTGTCATATTGCATTGCATCACATGACATCCTTCATTCTTGATGATTATGTGTTTTATTGGTGGTTGGAAAGTACTTGATATTTGATTATCTCTATTTAATGAACTTGATCTTGTGTGTTGCTGGTACTGTGAGTGCATTTTTGTAAAAGTTGTGATGATTGAATATTGAGTTAGTAGTTGAGGATGTGCAAATTTATTAAAATGATTTTGATGAGCTGGGTGCTATGAAAACTGTGAATTGTTAGCTTGGGCTGAATTTTATGCAAGTTGTAGTTGTGGAGGTTCGGTTGGTGTGTATGGAATACCCGTATTTTATCCCTTAGCTCGTGTTTAGAAGTTTACTTGCTGAAAAACCGTGTATTTTGGTACTCACCCCTTGCTACTACAATTTTTTTGGTAAGTTACTAGCCCGGACTTTGTGATATTTTCTCTTCTCCCTGTCTGAGGCTTCTTGTGGAGAATTGTGAGGTAGCTGCTTGTTATCTAAGCAGACCTTCATAGTCCTATTTATGATCTTGTTTATTCGAGAAACAATGTCATTTGAGACTTATTTTTTTTCTTAAATCAATTTTAATACTTTAGAGGCTTGTACACGTGACAACCAGATTTTGGGGGTATTGAGTAACTTATTAAATTTATGCATTTTATTGTAATGGTCGAGTTTTAGGCTGACTTGTTTTGGTGGGATAAGATGAGTGTCATCACGTCCATTTTTGGGTCGTGACAGTGGAGAAGTTACTTACATGTGTGGAGAAGTGCGGAAGTTAGTCCAACTACCCAATAAGTCTTCCACTTTACCCATTACCTCTTCCAACTATCAATTATCTCCACTACTCACCATGATGGAAAGGTGAGAATGATGTTAACACACTCTATTTAAAGGGGGGTCCTCTCTCTGCCATAAAGTTATAATCTTATCCATCAAAACTATTTATAAATTATAAGCAAGACAGAGAAACAACTTCTGAAGAATCAAAAGAAAAAGTCTTCCGCTCAATCAAGTCAAGAATTATAATGGATGATTCAGGTATATAATCTTGACAGAATTATCATTGTAATACATTTATGTGAAAATCATATAGTTCTACAATCCTAAATAATTGATAGGATTTCTGAATCTTTAGATTGTTTATATTTTCACAATCATTAAAATTCCTTATTTGTGGTATCAGAGCCCAGTTTAAGAACTAGTGATTTTTTATAGAATTAATATTTTCCTTATTTGAAAATGGTTATAGGTAGCATTAAGTGAAATAATTATTCACTATCATGATGTATTTTATTTTTCAAATTATGTATATGAGATTAGTTAATCACCAAATTGGTCTAATCTTAGAAGAATAAATCCAAAATAATAATGATTAAACATATATTCAATTATCCATTTTTTTGATGCTTATATATATATATATTAAAGTTTTTGGTTGTAAGATATTTATGGATCACCCAAAGGTTGATTATTTCATTTTATAACCATTGAATATTTATGAGATAATTTAAATGTGTCATTAGTTTTATTTATTTATACAAAGATAATAAATATTATTAATTGACATACTAAAAATTATTGAATTACGTTAAATTCACATCTAAGCGTCAATATGTCTAAAGTTGTATTTTGATGTTTCGCCAAAAGAGGACATCACTATACATTTAATAATTTATAAACCATTTCTGAATTTCATAGTAAGTTAAAGTTCATATCTCAAAGTATTAACAAATGAGTATATTATATTTGTAGCATTTGCTTTTCATTCGCACTTTGTCTCTGTTACGATCTTTAACGATCTTAACATCTCAGATTGGTGCGAACTAATCAAATTCTATCTCAGAGTTGATGTTGCACTTTACACTTAGAAGCCAACTGCTATTACTGAAACTAGAAGTACTGAATAAGGTCTCATTATAAGCACTGGGATCGATCTAACGGATTAGGCATAATGTTTATGCAAATAAATATTGCGGGCAACATTAAGACTACTCTTCCCAAAACAGAAAATGTAAAAGATTTTTTGAAATTCTTGGAAGCATCCTCTCAAACTGCTGATAAGTCTTTTGTTGGGACACTAATGGGTACTTTAACCACCATGAAGTTTGATGGTTCTCGTACCATGCATGACCATGTCATTCAAATGATAAACATAGCAGCAAGACTTAAGTCTTTGGGAATGAAAGTGGAACAAAATTTTCTTGTACAATTAATTATCAACTCATTAGCGTCTGAGTATGACCCTTTCCAGATGAACTACAACACCATGAAATACAAATAAAACGTGCATGAATTGCACAGAATGTTGGTTTAGGAGGAAGTAAGGCTCAAGAATCAAGGAAACCACTCCATTAACTTTGTAAGTCATCAAGGAGTTGGAAAAAAAAGGAAAAAAACATTCTAAAGGAAAACAGAGGCACCATAATGTTAACATGTCCTCCTCTCAAGTACATAAAAAGGAACATAAGAATGATAAGTGTCGTTTCTGTGGAAAATTTGGACACTTTCAGAAAGATTGCCTGAAATTTAAGGCATGACTCGAGAAGAAAGGTAAGCCAAGTACTTTTACATGTCTCGAATCAAATCTAATGGAAGTTCCTTACAATACTTGGTGGATTGACTCTGGTTGTACTATTCATGTTTCTAATACGATGCAGGGATTCGTTTCAACAAAAACTATAAACAAGAATGAAAGATATGTGTATATGGGGAATAGAGTTAAGGCTCTAGTTAAAGCTGTAGGAACTTACTGTTTAATCCTTGATACTGGGAACCACTTAGATTTACTTGAAACTTGTTATGTACATTCTGTTTCGAGAAATTTAGTTTCTTTGTCTAAGTTGGATAAGACTGGATACTCTTTTTATTTCTATAATGGATGTTTTAGTTTGTTTAAACGTAATTATCTCATTGGTACTGATACTCTTTGTGATAATTTATACAAACTGAATTTTGATAGTCTATTTGCCGAAACACTCTTAACTCTGCCCATCATAATGTTGGAAACAAACAAAGTTTGGTGAATGAATAATTTGCTTTCTTGTGGTACAATCGTTTAGGTCACATACCCAAAGAAAGATTGAAAAGATTAGTTAAGAATGAAATTCTTTAAAGTTTTAATTTTACATACCTTAACATTTGTGTGGATAGTATTAATAGAAAACAAACAAGACACACAAAGAAAGGAGCAACAAGAAGCACACAACTTCTTGAAATTACACACACTAATTTAAGTGGTCCTTTGGATATTACATCTTTCAATAAAGAAAAATATTTTATCACTTTTATTAATGATTTTTCACGTTAAGGATAGTCTTTTTTTGGTTAAAAATCTCAAGTGATAAGTACCTTAAAGGTCTTTATTACTAAGGTTGAAAGACAACTAGATACAAAGTAAAAATAATCAGGTCAGATAGAGGTGGTGAATATTATGGAAGATATCATGAAAATGGAGAACACCCAGGTCCATTTGCTAAATTCCTCAAGCATGACAAATGTCTCAATACACAATGCCTGAAACACCACAACAAAATGTTGTAGCAGAAAGGTGTAATCATACATTAATGGACATGGTTATAAGAATGTTAAGTAATTCATATATTCCTTTTTCATCGTACAAATATGATTTGAGGACCGTGATTTACTTACTTAATAGGGTTCCTGGTGAAGCAGTCCCTTTCATCGTTGATGTATGCTTTAAGGACTGCCGTTTACTTACTTAATAAGGTTTCTGGTAAATCAGTCCCAAAGACTCCTTTGAAATTATGGACTGGTAGGAAACCTAGTTTAAGGCATCTGCATGTTTGGAATTGCCCGCGGAAGTTAGAGTTTATAACCCACAATAAATGTCACGACCCCAAAACCGGGCCGCGACTGGCACCCACACTTACCCTCCTATGTGAGCGAACCAACCAATCTAGACCTTAACATTTCAATATAATATCAACAGAAAGTAATGCGGAAGACTTAAACTCATTAATAAAATCAATTCAATAATTATTATTATCCCCAAAATCTGGAAGTAATCACCACAAGAACATCTATGATCAAATTACTAAACTAAGAGTATTCTAATAAGCTAAAAATACATAAAAGCTAGTCCATGCCGGAACTTCAAGGCATCAAGACATGAGGAAGAAGATCCAATCTAAGCTAGACACATTAGCTAACCCTGAAGATCCGATGTGACGAAGACTGGCTAGTGTTACTGTTGAGTCGAAGATGACGGCACGTTTGCTGCACTCCACAATTAAATAAGAAGAAAACAATAAAAGTAGGGGTCAGTACAAAACACGGGTACTGAGTAGATATCATCGGCCAACTCAAAATAGAAAACAATATATACCAAGTAATATCATAAAATCAACTATGATACTCAACATGTAGCAACAGCAAGTACTATATCATTAACAATTACCATGACCCTTGGTTACAACACCAAGCTCATTAATGAGGACTCACGCCTCCTCATCATACTCATTTGGGAATTAAGTTCATTAGATTGAATATATTAACATCTTTCAAGATTCATTATCTTTATTCCTCTCGTGTCGGTACGTGACACTCCGCTCCTCAATATACTATCCTGGTATCGGAACGTGACACTCTGATCCTCATTCTATCCTGGTGTCGGAACGTGACACCCGATCCATATTCTATCCTGGTACCGGAACGTGGCACCCGATCCATATACTATCCTGGTGTCGGAACGTGACACTCTGATCCTCATTCTATCCTGGTACCGGAACGTGGCACCCGATCCATATTCTATCCTGGTGTCGGAACGTGACACTCCGATCCTCATATACTATCCTGGTACCGGAACGTGGCACCCGATCCATATTCTATCCTGGTGTCGGAACGTGACACTCCGATCCTCATATACTATCCTGGTACCGGAACGTGGCACCCGATCCCCTAATCTGACTACTTTCGTTCATCAAGCCTTATTTTATACCAAGGCATCATCATTAACAAACTAAATTAGGATTTTGCAAGATTTGGGATTCAATAACTTCATCATGCTTATATAATCACAATTATATAATTACATTCATGCAAGCATACAATTAAGCACATAGCAGGGTTTACAATATTATCAATACATATCATTCGCTATTAAGAGTTTACTACGAATATCGTAAGAGAAACCATAACCTACCTCCACCGAAGATTCGTGATCAAGCAAGCAAATTTTCCCAAAGCTTTGTGTTTTTCCCCCTTCTCGAGCGTCTCTGTCTATCGATTCCCTTCTCTCTCTTTCTTTTTGTTCTTTCAATTTTTCTTATTCAAACGCTCTTTCTTTTACCCTAATTAACATGTAATTAAGTGTAAAAGATGACAATAATAATCCACAATTTAACTCAAGGTTACCTCTTTTATCCTCCAAGAAATTGAGTTATTAATATAAACCCACGAAATATATAATTATAGCAGGAATAGTCCAAAACGCCCCGTTAAAACTTAACCAGAAATCTGACTCTGACTGGGATTACGCAACCTGTGATGGGCCGTCGCGCCTACGACGGTCCGTCATGCAGGTTTGTCAGAGACTCGATTTCCTTAAGGAGTCTGTGACGGCCCGTCGTACCTACGACGGTCCGTCCTGCACTTCCGTCACGACGTTCAGAGAATCGTTCTCTATACCAAATTCTCAAGAGTTGAAGTGTTTTGAAATGGAGGATCACGATGGTTCGTCGTGCCTGTGACGGTCCGTCCTGCAGGTCCATCACTGAGTTCAGAGAGTCGATTCTCAGTACCCAATTTTCAGAATTTCTAAGTGTTTTAAAACGAGACCCCTCGACGGTCCGTCGTGTCCATGACGGTCCGTCGTGGGTTCCGTCATCTCAGCCTGTTTTTCCCGAAATAAAATTTACTGCTTAAAACGACTAAACAGGTCGTTACAATAGATACCAATTTACCCATCGTTCGTCCCCGAACGATCACAAGAAGGAAAACAAGGGCGAGAAGGAGTACCTGAATCTTTAAACAGATGTGGGTATCTTTCTTGCATATCTGCCTCCTTCTCCCAAGTGGCTTCTTCAACGGGATGATTCTTCAATTGAACTTTGATGGATGCAATCTCCCTTGATCTCAACTTGCGAATTTCTCTATCTAGAATGGCAACAGGCTCCTCCTCATAAGTCAAATTTTCATCAAGCAGGACTGAATCCCAACGAATAATATAGTTTCCATCCCCATGGTATCTTTTTAACATCGACACATGGAATACCGGATGTACTCCGGACAGCCTTGGAGGCAAGGCTAACTCATAAGCCACCTCCCCTACTCGCTTAAGTACTTCAAATGGTCCAATATACCTTGGATTCAGCTTACCCCTTTTACCAAACCGCATCACCCCTTTCATTGGCGAAACTTTTAACAAGACTTGTTCACCCTCCATGAACTCTAAGTCTCTAACCTTCCGATCTGCATATTCTTTTTGCCTACTTTGCGCCGCTAGAAGCTTTTCTTGAATAGATTTCACTTTCTCTATCGAATCCCGCAAAAGATCAGTACCCCAAGGTCTAACCTCGAATGCATCAAACCAACCAACGGGGGACCTACATATCCTACCATACAATGCTTCAAATGGATCCATATCAATGCTTGAGTGATAGCTATTATTGTATGAAAACTCCGCTAAGGGTAAGAAGCTATCCCAATGGCCACCAAACTCTATCACACATGCGCGAAATATATCCTCCAACACTTGAATCGTTCTCTCCGACTGACCATCGGTCTGAGGATGGAACGCGGTACTAAGGTCCAACCTAGTACCTAATTCAGCATGCAATGTTCTCCAAAACTTGGAAGTAAACTGCGTACCTCTATCTGATATGATGGATAGTGGAACCCCATGCAATCGAATGATTTCTGAGATATAGATCTTGGCTAACTTCTCGGCATTGTAAGTCACCTTAACCGGAATAAAATGAGCAGACTTAGTTAACCTATCAACAATCACCCAAATAGAGTCGTACTTACCCATCGTCTTTGGAAGACCAACCACGAAGTCCATTGCGATTCTCTCCCATTTCCATTCCGGAATGGGCATTCTCTGAAGTGTTCATCCGGGCCTTTGGTGTTCATGCTTTACTTGTCGACAGTTCGGACATTTGGCAATAAAATCCACAATATAACGCTTCATTCTACTCCACCAAAAGTGTTGCTTTAGGTCACGGTACATATTGGTTGCACTCGGATGTATCGAATACCTTAAACTATGAGCCTCTGTCAGAATAGTGTTGATGAAATCATCGACGCGGGGTACGCATACCCTTCCCTTGATCCTCAAAACACCTTCCTCATCGATTTGTGCTTCCTTAGCCTCTCCTCGCAACACCTTATCTTGGATTCTGCGCAGTTTCTCATCATCAAACTGTCTTCCCTTAATCTTGTCAAGAAAGGAAGATCTTGCCTCCACACAAGCCAACAATCCCCCCTTTTCATTTACTTCTAATCTCATAAGGTCGTTAGCCAGAATCTGAACTTCTCTAGCCAATGGGCATCTAGAAACTTGCAAGTGAGCTAGACTTCCCATGCTTCCCGCCTTTCTACTTAAAGCATCCGCTACAACATTCGCCTTCCCCGGATGATACAAAATAGTGATGTCGTAGTCCTTCAGTAGTTCCATCCATCTCCTCTGTCTCAAGTTCAAATCTTTCTGAGTGAAGACATACTGTAGGCTACGATGATCCGTATAGACCTCACATTTAACCCCATATAAATAGTGTCTCCATTGCTTTAATGCAAAAACTACCGCGGCCAATTCCAAATCATGAGTTGGATAGTTACGTTCATGAACTTTTAATTGTCTTGAAGCATAAGCAATCACATTCTTCTCTTGCATTAGCACTGCACCCAAACCCGAATAGGATGCATCACAATAGACAATGAAATTCTTACCTTCCACTGGCAAGGTAAGGATTGGTGCGGTAGTCAACAAAGCCTTGAGCTTCTGAAAGCTTTCTTCACACTCGTCCGACCATACAAATGGAACATTCTGCTTAGTCAAGTTTGTCAGTTGGGAAGCAATAGAAGAGAATCCCTTGACAAATCGGCGGTAGTAGCTAGCTAACCCAACAAAGCTCCTTATTTTTGACACATTAGTAGGTCTTACCCAATTCTTCACTGTCTCGATTTTAGAAGGATCCACCATCACTCCATCCTTAGAAACCACGTGCCCCAAGAAGGACACTGCATCTAGCCAAAAATCACACTTAGAGAACTTGGCATACAACTTTTTCTCCCTCAACATTTCCAGTACCATTCTCAAATGCTCCTCATGTTCTTTCTTGCTTTTTGAGTATATCAGTATATCATCAATAAATACGATCACGAAGAGGTCCAAATATGGCTTCAAAATCCCATTCATCAAGCTCATGAACGCAGCAGGGGCATTCTTAAGACCAAAATACATCACTACAAATTCGTAATGCCCATACCTCGTTCGAAAAGCAGTCTTTGGCACATCCGTTGCCCGTATTTTCAATTGATGATAACCGGATCTCAAGTCAATCTTAGAGAAGACACAAGCACCTTGTAACTGATCGAATAAGTCATCAATGCGAGGAAGAGGATACTTGTTCTTTATGGTTACCTTGTTTAGTTGTCTGTAGTCTATACACATTCGAAAACTCCCATCCTTCTTCTTCACAAACAAAACCGGAGCACCCCAAGGAGATGCACTTGGTCTAACAAAGCCTTTGTTTAACAACTCTTGAAGTTGGGCTTTTAACTCTCTTAACTCCGCGGGAGACATTCTATAAGGGGGTATAGAAATGGGGCGAGTACCCGGTTCAAGGTCAATACAGAAATCAATATCCCTATCTGGTGGCATACCAGGAAGATCTGCAGGGAACACATCCCGAAACTCACGGACCATCGAAACCGACTCAATCAAAGGTACTTGGGTAGTGTCATCCTTGAGATGTGCCAAGAAAGCTAAACACCCTTTACTAACCATTTTCTTAGCACGAAGAAAGGAGATGATACGCACCGGATTGGAAGTGTAGTCACCCTCCCACACTAACGGATCTGTCCCAGGCTTGGCTAACGTCACCGTTTTAGCATTACAATCCAAGATCGCAAATTGCGGAGAAAGCCAAGTCATACCCAGAATTACATCAAAATCATCCATTTCTAAGATACCCAAATCTACATAAGTGTTGCTCCCCACAAAGTTCACCAAACAAGACCTATATACCTTTTCAACTACCACAGACTCACCTACCGGAGTAGAAAAGTGAATAGGTATATCAAGTAATTCACGATGTAAATTTAGACCATTAGCAAATGAGGAAGATACGTAAGAAAATGTGGATCCAGGATCAAACAATATAGAAGCCATGCAATCACAAACCAGAAGATTACCTGTGATGACAACATCTGATGTCTCCGCTTCTGACCGCCCAGTGAAAGCGTAACAATGGGCCCTTTCGTTTGTTTGTCCGTTGCCCCTACCATGTTGTGATGTAGTGGCTCCAGTTTGCCCATCACCCCGACCGTTTTGGCGACCACCATTACTTCGACCACCGCGTCCTCCAGAATGACGACCTCTTCCATAACCACCTCTACCTCTAACATTTGGAGGTCGGTAACTCTGTTTTGGACAATACCTCTTAATGTGTCCGATCTCCCCACATCCATAGCACTCTCTGGGTTCATGCATAGGTCTCTCAGAGAAGTGTTGACCGGTCGGAGGTGGACCCCCAACTACAGTCTGTAGTGAAGACTGAATTGGTCGGACTGAGTAACCTCCGGAACCTTGTCCTCTAGAGTAAGAACCATTAAACTCACCTCCCTTTCGAAACCTTTTTGATGTAGTTGCCATGGTGAAGTCATCTGGCTTCACTCCCTCTACCTCTATTACGAAGTCTACCACTTCTTGAAAAGATTTTGCTGTAGCCGCTACCTGTAAAGCTGAAATCCGCAACTCTGATCTCAACCCCTTCACAAAACGGCGAATCCGCTCTTGTGGACTGAAACATAGTTGAGTGGCATATCTGGATAGTGCACGAAACTTAGCCTCATATGCATTGACCGACATCCTACCTTGCTCTAGGCTCAAGAACTCATCCCTTTTCCTATCCCTCAAAGTCCGGGGGATATACTTCTCCATAAACAAGCTAGAGAATGAGGCTCAAGTCATAGGTGGTGCCTCCGTTGGTTGACACTCAACATGTGACCGCCACCACATTTTGGCGTTCCCTTGAAACTGATAACTCACGAACTCAACACAAAACCGTTCTACTATACCCATCTTGTGTAGTAGCTCATGACAGTCAACCAGAAAATCGTAAGCATCCTCAGATTCAGCACCCTTGAAGACTGGAGGTTTCAATTTTAAGAACTTACTGAAAAGTTCATGCTGATCATTTGTCATAATAGGCCCAGTAGTCAGACGTGGAAAAGTGCCTATGTCCAATGAGGCATCCATACGAGGAGCCATAGTGGCTGCATGTTGTACCTCTGAAACCGGAGGTGTTGGTGCAGAAAACACTGGAGGTGCCTGACCTTGATCAGACAACCCACTAAGATAAGCGAGAACCTGATTGATCATCTCTGGGGTATGTTGGGGTGGCAATCCCTCATTCTGCACTTGTTCATTTTCCCCATCCTCCCCTTCTCTTATTACTTCTTCAGTCGGTGGAGGAGTCACCGCCCTAGTATCAGATGGGCTAGGTGCTCGTCCTCTTCCCCTAGAGGACGTCCTCCCACGACCTCTACCACGGCCTCTTGCCGCTGCTCTTCCCCGAGCTACAGCCCCAGTGGCTGGCTCAGACGCACCCTGTCCCGCTGGTGCTGGTGTTGGTGTTGGCGTAGTCGTTGCTCTAGTTCTAACCATCTGCGAAATAGAGTGAAGATGGTCAGATACCAATTTGTATCATCTAGATACCAATTGGACCCAAGTAATAGCACGAAAGAAAGAAAGAAAGAATGGAATTTTCCTAAAGTCTTATAGCCTCTTAAAGAAAAGTAAAGGCATCCCCCTACCATTCCTTAAGACTCTACAAGACTCGTTCTTGTGTGATGAGACCAACGAACCTAATGCTCTGATACCAAGTTTGTCACGACCCCAAAACCGAGCCGCGACTGGCACCCACACTTACCCTCCTATGTGAGCGAACCAACCAATCTAGACATTAACATTTCAATATAATATCAACAGAAAGTAATGCGGAAGACTTAAACTCATTAATAAAATCAATTCAATAATTATTATTATCCCCAAAATCTGGAAGTCATCACCACAAGAACATCTATAATCAAATTACTAAACTAAGAGTATTCTAATAAGCTAAAAATACATAAAAGCTAGTCCATGCCGGAACTTCAAGGCATCAAGACATGAGGAAGAAGATCCAGTCCAAGCTAGAAACATTAGCTCACCCTGAAGATCCGATGTGACGAAGACTGGCTAGAGTTACTGTTGAGTCGAAGATGACGGCACGTTTGCTGCACTCCACAATTAAACAAGAAGAAAACAATAAAAGTAGGGGTCAGTACAAAACATGGGTACTGAGTAGATATCATCGGCCAACTCAAAATAGAAAATAATATATACCAAGTAATATCATAAAATCAACTATGATACTCAACATGTAGCAACAGCAAGTACTATATCATTAACAATTACCGTAACCCTTGGTTACAAAACCAAGCTCAATAATGAGGACTCACGCCTCCTCATCATACTCATTTGGGAATTAAGTTCATTAGATTGAATATATTAACATCTTTCAAGATTCAATATCTTTATTCCTCTCGTGTCGGTACGTGACACTCCGCTCCTCAATATACTATCCTGGTGTCGGAACGTGACACTCCAATCCTCATTCTATCCTGGTGTCAGAACGTGACACCCGATCCATATTCTATCCTGATACCGGAACGTGGCACCCGATCCATATACTATCCTGGTGTCGGAACGTGACACTCCGATCCTCATTCTATCCTGGTACCGGAACGTGGCACCCGATCCATATTCTATCCTGGTGTCGGAACGTGACACTCCGATCCTCATATACTATCCTGGTACCGGAATGTGGCACCCGATCCATATTCTATCCTGGTGTCGGAACGTGACACTCCAATCCTCATATACTATCCTGGTACCGGAACGTGGAACCCGATCCCCTAATCTCACTACTTTCGTTCATCAAGCCTTCTTTTATACCAAGGCATCATCATTAACAAAGTAGATTAGGGTTTTGCAAGATTTGGAATTCAATAACTTCATCATGCTTATATAATCACAATTATATAATTACATTCATGCAAGCATACAATTAAGCACATAGCAGGGTTTACAATATTATCAATACATATCATTCGCTAATAAAAGTTTACTACGAATATCGTAAGAGAAACCATAACCTACCTCCACCGAAGATTCGTGATCAAGCAAGCAAATTTTCCCAAAGCTTTGTGTTTTCCCCCTTCTCGAGCGTCTCTCTCTATCGATTCCCTTCTCTCTTTTTCTTTTTGTTCTTTCAATTTTTCTTATTCAAACCCTCTTTCTTTTACCCTAATTAACATGTAATTAAGTGTAAAAGATGACAATAATAACCCACAATTTAACTCAAGGTTTCCTCTTTTATCCTCCAAGAAATTGAGTTATTAATATAAACCCACGAAATATATAATTATAGCAGGAATAGTCCAAAACGCCCCTCTAAAACTTAACCAGAAATCCGACTCTGACTGGGACTACGCAACCTGTGATGGCCCATCGCGCCTGCGATGGTCCGTCATGCAGGTTCGTCAGAGACTCGATTTCCTTAAGGAGTCTGTGACGGCCCGTCATACCTACGACGGTCCGTCCTGCACTTCCGTCACGACGTTCAGAGAATCGTTCCCTGTACCAAATTCTCAAGCGTTGAAGTGTTTTTAAACGGCGGATCACGACGGTTCGTCGTGCCTGTGACGGTCCGTCCTGCAGGTCCGTCACTGAGTTCAGAGAGTCGATTCTCAGTACCCAATTTTCAGAATTTCTAAGTGTTTTAAAACGAGACCCCTCGACGGTCCGTCGTGGGTTCCGTTATCTCAGCCTGTTTTTCCCGAAATAATATCTACTGCTTAAAACGACTAAACAGGTCGTTACAATAAAAGAAATTGGATTCAAGAACTAGCAGTGGTTTCTTCATTGATTATCCAAAAAAATCAAAAGATTATAGATTTTACTTTCCTAATCATAGTATAAGAATAGTTGAAACTGAAAAATTCTAGGTTCATTGAGAATGGTGAAGTTAGTGGGAGTGATGAACCACGTAAAGTAGAAATTAAAGAAGTTAAGGTGAGAGTTTATCTACCTTTTACTTCTTTTAAAGATGTTGTTCCTACAGTTCTTGCACAACCTAACAGTCAACAATAATAACACATTGATGCTCATGTTAATCTCAATGAAGCGATAATTAATGAACCTGCAGTAGAAGTACCACAAGAAGTAGCATTAAGAAAATATTAAAGACAAAAGATATATGATATTTCTGATGACTATTTGGTATATTTACACGAGTCAAAAATTGACTTGTGAATTGATAATGATCCAGTTTCATTTTCACAAGCTATTGAAAGCAATAATTCTGATAGATGAATAAATGCTATGAAAGATGAGTTGAAATCTATGAAATAAAATAAAGTACGAGACCTTGTTGAACTACCAGAAGGTTGCAAAAGAGTTGGGTTTAAATGGGTCTTTAAGACCAAACATGACTCAACTCGCAAGATCGAATGTCACAAGGCGAAACTTGTCGCAAAACGTTTCACTCAAAAAGGTGGCATCAACTTTAAAGAAACATTTTCACCCGTCTCTAGAAAAGATTCACTCAGAATTATAATGGCTTTAATAGCTCATTATGACTTAGAGCTACATCAAATGAATGTGAAAACAACCTCTCCAAATGGAAATTTAGAGAAAGAAGTTTATATGAATCAATATGAAGGATTTTCTTGTAAAGGAAAGGAACACATGGTGTGTAAACTTAAAAAGTCATTATACAGACTTAAACAAGCTTCTCAACAATGGTATCTTAAGTTTAATGAAACTATTGTAACTTTTGAATTTAATGAAAACACTGTTGATTAGTGTATATATTTGAAGGTTAGTGGGAGTAAGTTTATTATGTTAGTCGTGTACGTTGATGACATCTTACTTGCTACTAATGATCTTTGTTTGTTGCATGATACCAAGAAATATCCATTTAACAATTTCAAATGAAAGTTATGGGAGAGACATCGTATGTGATTGGGATAGTAATATTTTGAAATAAATCACAAGGATTATTAGATTTGTCTCGGAAAGCTTATATTAATAAATTGTTAGAGAGATTTAGAATGGAAAAATGCTCATCAAGTCCCGTTCTAATTCATAAAAGAGATAAATTTAGTCTCAATCAATGTCCAACAAGTAAATTAGAACGTGAGCAAATGAATGATATTCCTTGTGCATCAATAGTTAGAAGCCTAATGTATCCCCAAACATGTACGAGACCACACATCAGTTTGGCTATTGGAATATTGGGTCGTTATCAAAGTAATCTAGGAATGGATCACTGGAAAGCTGCAAAGAGTGTTGAGATACTTGCAAGGAACTAAAGATCATATGCTCACTTATAGACTCTCTGATCATCTTGATGTGATTGGATATTCAGATTCAGATTATGCTGGTTGTGTGGACACACAAAAATTCACATTTGGGTATTTGTTCCTATTAGCTGGAGGAGAAATATCATGGAAGAGAGAGAAGCAATCTGTTATAGCTGCATCCACTATGGAAGCTGAGTTTTTGGCATGCTTTGAGGCCACAGTTCAGGCTAATTGGTTGCGGAACTTTATTTCAGGACTTGGACTAGTTGACAGTATTTCCAAGATGCTGAAAATTTATTGTGATAATACCACAACAATCTTCTTCTATAAAAATGATAAGTATTCTAAGGATGCCAAACATATGGAATTGAAATACTTTTCAATTAAGGAAGAAGTTCAGAAACATAAACTGACAATCGAACACATTAGCACAAAATTTATGATTGCTGATCCTTTGACGAAAGGATTACCGCTCAAAATATTTGTTTAAAATATTGAAAGAATGGGTCTTATTAATAGCAATGAATGACTTCATGTAATGATTATATTATGTTTATGCAATTGACACTTATACTACATATATGTTTTTGTTATTACCTGTTTTCTCTTGTATATGTTATGTTGAGAATGATGATGACATGTTTCATTTTAGATAAATATATTCTTAGCATTATGGTGGACCCATTATGTATTTGAGAGGTTTTGTTAGGCAATAAACTAATATTGTAGTGCATGGAAGTGACTATGCCGAATAAAGTGGTGTACAACCGCCATGACTCATATTGGTTGATTTACTTACTAACAACAAATAATGTTGGATTTAATATATGTGCACATTGTAATTGAAATGTTTATTAAACCATTAAGTAAATGATGTTATATGTGTTAAGTGGAGAATGTTAGTTTTATGACTTACTCACATTAATATTATTTTGGTTTAATATTTAGTTACTAACTTAATTATAATTCTAATAGGATAAGTGTAGAAATTATTTACATGTGTGGAGAAATGGAGAAGTGGAGAAGTGGGGAAGTTAGTCCAACTACCCATTAAGTCTTCCACTTTACCTATTACCTTTTCCAACTATCCATTATCAACACTACTCACCATGATAGAAAGGTGGGAATGATGTTAAACACACTCTATTTAAAAGGTTCTCTCTCTTCCATAAACTTATTGTCTTATCCATCAAAACTATTCATAAAGTATAAGGCAAGAGAGAGAAGCAACTTTTGAAGAATCAATGGAAAAGAGTTCCGCTCAATCAAGTCAAGAATTATACTGGTTGATTTAAGTATATATTCTTGACTAAGTTATCATAGTAATACATTTATGTGAAAATCATATATTTCAACGATTCTGAATAATTGATAGGATTTCTGAATGTTTAAATTGTTTATATTTTTACAATCATTAAAATTTCTTATACACACGACCTGTACAATTATGAGAGATTGCGACAAAGAAGAAAAAATGCAAAAATAAAGAAGGAAAAGAAGAAAACAAAAATGGAAAGAAATAAAGGCGTAACAATTCAAGTCAAATATGAAAATAAATAAGGAAATTACAATTCAAGTCAAATAAGAAAAAAAGTAAATATAGATAAGTCCAAGAAAAAAAAGGATTTGTATTTTCTTTCATTGTAGAAATTCAAGTCAAAGGTTCAAGAAGTTGAAGTCAAAGGTTCAAGAAGTTGAAGGAAAAAAATGTCTTTGTAATAAAAAAAATCAGAGAGAATTTTTCCAGCAAAGCAAGAAAGATAGATATTGCATATTGACGAAATTTATCATTTTGAGAGCAATAGTTATTGGAGAAGAAAACGCAGTGCTTCTTCACAATAACGTAAGCACTAGGTTCATGAACTCCATCACTACTTGAACCAGGTGGTTTAAAAAGCAGAATTCCTTGCCAATTTCAATGGTAAGAATGTTTTGAAGCCAAAGATACCTTGATGAAAAAAACTCCATGTTTTGGCTACTTATGATCTCGTGAGAAACAAGGATCTCTTAAGTCATTATCATATATAGAGATGCCAACTTTATCAATAAGAATTTTTTATTTTCATAACCTCTACAAAAAGAAACAGACCTTCAAAAGCAACCCCTTTAATTCATATATTTTGATAACTAGAGGTGTATGACATTTTACATTTTAAAGCAGTGGATGGTTGAAGATAAACAAACAAACTATAATCATTTTTAGCTCTACTAATGCAGAAATTTGTTGAATAAGTACTTAATGGTTATATAGCCATTTTACATATTCAAAACAAAACTACTTTAACAATGCCTAAATGAACTAACAAAAATATATTTTTCCCCTTTATCTTGAAAGTTTGAGATCTGCACAACCAGAAACCAAATATTACATATACATTGTAGGCAATTTACCTGGAAGTCAACATTTGGTTTTTAATATCAAAATTTAAATATAGTGAACACATTTTATATAAAAATTTACTGGCTAACACATATCAAATATGCATATTAAATATATCTTTATTAACTTGAGAGAGAGATCTAATGTGATGCATATTATCTAGCATTGAAGAAAGAAGACTTGAGACGTATTACAATTGCACTTGCAATGAAAAATAGAATAACATATTGAATAGCCAGAGCGTGCACATATTAGGTAGTGCATCCTGATTAATTTTAGGTTTTCCTATTTATTCTCTGTAAAAAAAAATACTCTGATTTATAAATATAAATATACCTCATCGCCGTGGAAGTTTACTCACGGGGTTTTACCACAAAATATTGAGTTTTCTCTTTCACTCTCTAGATCTCATCTCTTTCTCTTGAAAATTCTTGTGTTCTAAATTCATCTAGTGTGTGTGCGTGAATTCGATCCTAACAACTGGTATCAGAGCTAAGGAGATTCAACACGATCACAGAATATGGATAGTTCGAAGCTTGGAATCAAGAAGTTTGATGGATCCAATTTTAGTTTCTGGAAGATGCAGATCGAAGATTATCTGTACCAGAAAGATCTTCACGAACCGTTGACTGGGGTGAAGACGGAATTCATGACGGAGGAGAAGTGGAAACTCAAGGATCGCCAGGCTCTAGGGTTGATTCCGTTGACTTTGTCAAGAAACGTGGCGTTCAACATCGTGAAGGAGAAGACTACGTTCGGTCGGTTGAAGGCACTGTCAAACATGTATGAAAAATCATCGGCTATGAACAAGGTATATTTGATGCGTAGATTGTTCAATTTATAGATGTCTGAAACTGGATCCGTTTCTGATTATATAAACGAGTTCAATATGATTGTGAGTCAACTCAATTCTGTGGATATTAATTTCGAAGATGAAATTAAGGCGTTGATTTTGATGTCATCTCTGCCCGAGTCTTAGGATACTGTTGTTGCTGCAATTAGCAGTTCCCGTGGATCTGAGAAACTGAAGTTTGATAAAATCCGTGATGTTGTTCTTAGCAAAAGTATTCGCAAACGAGAAGTGAGAGATTCATTGGGCAGTGCTCTTAGTGTTGATCGAAGGGGGAGAAGTAAGACGAAAGGCCAAAATCAACATGGTCGATTAAAATCAAAGAATCGAGGAAAATTACTAAACAGATCAAACGTGACTTGTTGGAACTGTGGAGAAAAAGGGCACTTCCGGACGAACTGTACAAAGCCAAAGAAGAAACAGAATCAGAAATTTGGAGATGACAATGATTCTGTAAATTCAACAGAGTACATTGGGGATGCTCTAATCCTTAGTGTGAACAGCCCGGTTGAATCATGGATTTTGGATTCTGGTGCATCTTTCCATTCGTCTCTAAGCAAGGAGTTGTTCAAAAATTTCAAATTTGGAAATTTTGGAAAAGTATATCTTGCTGACAATAAAGCCTTAGAGATTGAAGGAAAGGGGGATGTTTGCATAAAGACCACCTCGGGAAACCAGTGGACATTGGAGGATGTCAGATATATTCGTGGGATCAAGAAAAATCTGATCTCTGTTGGTCAGTTGGATAGCACGGGATATGCAGCAGAGTTTGGGAAAGGTTTGTGGAAGATCGTGAAAGGTGCTATGGTAGTAGCTCATGGCACCAAATCTGGAACCTTGTACACCACTGCAGGGTGTATAAACATGGGCGCTGTTGCAGAAGGTGCTTCCGGTTCATGTCTGTGGCACAACAGACTTGGACACATGAGTACTAAAGGAATGAAGATGCTGGTTGCAAAAGAAGCATTAGAGGGTCTGAAGTCTGTTGATATGGGTCTTTGCGAGAGCTGTGTTATGGGCAAACAGAAAAGAGTAAGCTTCACAAAGATTCCTAGAGAGACAAAGAAAGTGCAGTTGGAAATGGTCCATACAGATGTTTGGGGACCATCTCCAGTATCATCACTTGGAGGATCGAGATTCTATGTTACCTTCATTGATGATTTCAGCAGGAAGGTATGGGTTTACTTCTTGAAGCATAAGTCAGATGTGTTTGCAACTTTCAAGAAGTGGAAAGCTGAAGTTGAGAATCAGATTGGTATGAAAGTCAAATGCCTAAGGTTTAACAATAGAAGAGAGTATGACAAATCAGAGTTCAAGGCATTCTGTGCAGCTGAGGGAATCAGATTGGTGAGAACAGTTCCTGGTAAGGCAAGGCAGAATGGAATTGCTGAGAGGATGAACAGAACATTGAATGAGTGTGCAAGGAGTATGAGGATACACTATGGGCTGCCCAAATCACTTTGGGAGGATGCTGTGAGCACAACTGCATACTTGATCAACAGGGGACCATCAGTTCCTTTAGGGTTCAAGATTCCAGAGGAGGTGTGGACAGGAAAAGAACTCAAGTACTCACACTTGAGGACTTTTGGCTGCACTGCTTATGTTCATGTTGATCCAGAAAAGAGACACAAGCTTGATGCCAAGTCTGTGAAGTGTTACTTCATAGGCTATGGTTCTGATTTGTTTGGTTACAGGTTTTGGGATGACAAGAACAAAAAGATCCTGAGACATTGTGACGTGACATTTGATGAGTCTGTGCTGTACAAGAACAGAGAGTAGAAGGTTCTAGAGATTACAAAGCAAGTGGGAGTTGAGGTTGAGTTGGAGAAGAGTAACCCAGAGATGTCGAAGCAGATACTCAACCACACCTACTGAAGAATTTGAAGTGGAGCAAGTTACACCTGAGAAGGTGTTAAGGAGATCATCCAGATCCATCAGGGCACCAGATAGGTATTCACCTTCATTACACTATCTATTGCTGACTGATGAGGGGGAACCAGTCTTTTGATGAGGCCCTACAGGTGGAGGATTCGATCAAGTGGGAGCAAGCCATGGATGATGAGATGAGGCCACTTGCAAAGAATTATACATGGGTGTTGACTGAGTTACCTGCAGGGAAGAGAGCTTTGCTGAAAAAGTGGATGTTCAGAATCAAGACTGAACCAGATGGCAAAAGAAGGTTCAAAGCTCGTTTAGTGGTTAAAGGATATTCAAAAAGCAAAGGTATTGATTATGCTGAAATATTTTCTCCTGTTGTGAAGCTAACCTCTATTCGAATTCTGTTGAGTATTGTTGCATCGGAGAATTTGCATTTAGAGAAAATGGATGTAAAAACAACGTTTTTACATGGAGATCTGGACAAAGAGATCTATATGCAGCAACCAGAAGGATTTGTGGTTCCAGGCAAGGAACACATGGTGTGCAAGCTCACCAGGAGCTTGTATGCACTAAAGCAAGCACCAAGGCAGTGGTACAAGAAATTTGACTCCTTCATGATCAAGAGTGGATTCTGCAAAGCTGAAAAGGATCCTTGTTGTTACTTCAAGAAATACACTGATTCATACGTCTTTCTACTCTTATATGTGGATGATATGTTGATTGCAGGATCTAGTATGAGGGAGATTAACAATCTGAAGACAAGGTTGTCTGCAGCGTTTGAGATGAAAGATTTGGGTCCACCGAAGCAGATTTTGGGCATGAAGATTTCTCGGGATAGATATGCTGGCACTTTAAATCTATCTCAGGAGTTGTACATTGAGAAGGTGCTGAGAAGATTCAGGGTTAATGATGCTAAACCCAGGAATAATCCATTGTCAAATCACTTTAAATTGTCAAAGGAGCAGTCACCCAAGACTGCTGAGGAGCGTGATCACATGGCACTTGTTCCATATGTTTCAGCAGTTGGTAGTTTGATGTATGCTATGGTTTGCACTAGACCTGATATAGCATTCCATATGTTTCAGCAGTTGGTAGTTTTATGTATGCTATGGTTTGCACTAGACCTGAAATAGCACATGAAGTGGGATTTGTTAGCAGGTACATGGCGAACCCTGGGAAAGAGCATTGGGAAGCTGTGAAGTGGCTTCTGAGATATCTGAGAGGTACATCCAGTACTTCACTTTGTTTTGGCAAAGGCAATGTGACTCTACAGGGTTTTGTGGATGCTGATCTTGGTGGGGATGTTGGCTCGAGCAAGAGTATATCCGGGTACATTTACACCATAAGTGGAACAACAGTGAGTTGGATGTCCAGGCTTCAGAAGTGTGTTTCTCTTTCATCTACTGAAGCTGAGTATGTGGCAATAGCTGAAGCTGGGAAAGAGATGATATGACTGGCAGATTATTTTGAGGAATTGGGCAAGAAGAAGAGCGAGAAGATTCTTTACTCAGATAGCCAGAGTGCCATACAGTTGGTGAAAAATCCAGTCTATCATTTGAAGACAAAGCACATCAGAAGGCGATACCATTTCACTCGCAGGGCAGTGGAGCATGGTGATATGTGCTTGGAGAAGATAGAGGGTGCAAAGAAACCGGCAGACATGTTGACAAAATGTGTTGATGTTGGGAAACTGAGGTTATGTAAAACCTCGGTTGGTCTTCTGTAGTTGTTGCTACAGATGTTGTGGTGCGGTAAAGATGTTGATGATGAAGAGATTTTTTTTTGAGAATGTATTTTTTGGATGACTGAGTCAGTCTCCAAGTGGGAGAATTGTTAGGTAGTGGAGCCTGATTAATTTTAGGTTTTCCTATTTATTCTCTATTTTAGGCTTTCCTATTTATTCTCTATTTTAGTTTTTCCTATTTATTTTCTGTAACAAAAAATACTCTGATTTATTAATATAAATATACCTCACCGCCGTGGAAGTTTACTCACGGGGTTTTACCACGAAATATTGGGTTTTATCTTTCTCTCTATAGATCTCATCTCTTTCTCTTGAAAGTTCTTGTGTTCTTCATTCATCTAGTGTGTGTGCGTGAATTTGATCCTAACAACACCTTGTCACATGAATAATCTAGCTTTACATTAGCCTCTAGACTGCACGAAATCTGGTTCTTCAATTGTATCCTGGTACAAATACCTTCTGGCAGTAACCATTTCAAATGCAAAAATTTAAGCTCAGAAGACAATCACATGATCATTTAATTGGATATACAATTTCAGCCTATATTAATAAAATGAGTCCATTTTGACCATATATAAGGACTTGGATTGCACATATTATAATTGGTCAAATATGGACTTCAAGCTATTTTAAAAGTCTCTTTAAATATGGTTAAAATGGGTATCCATTTGATCCATATTAGATCACTTATTTTCACTTTCACTCAATAAAATTTTTTTTAGAGGTAGGTTGGTGGAAGTTGGGGTAGAGTGGGGTGGGGGGCGGAGAATGACCGGGAGGAGAGGATAGACTTTTTTTAATTTTTTTCAAAAATATTTTAAAATAGGGTATGTTGGTGGAAGGTGGGGTGGGGCCAGGGGGTTGCTAGGGGAGTGGAGTGATTTTTTTTTTTTTTGAAAAATAGAATTTTTTTTGAAAAATAATTTATTAGGGGTAGGTTGGTGAAAGGTGGAGGGGGGGGGGGGGGGGAACGCCCCGGGGTGTGTGGAGAGGGGTACATTTATGTTTTTTAGAAAAAAATTTGGTTAAATAGGTTAGAACCATTTTGACCAAACCATATTTGATCAAATCTATATTTGACCATATTATATTTGGGTGGATTAGGATCCAACCCATTTTTTCTCAAACCATATTCAACCCATGCAAAACTGATCCAATCCGACCGTTTGCCACCCCTAATGAAGCCTACTTTCATAGAGGTTTGAATTTAAATAAAAGTTAAAATATACCTGACATTCACATGTCAAAGATTCAGAAATAGGCAAGACATGGGACAATTCAATCCCGTCTTTCTCGATTAAAAGCGACATGTGTCAAACCATCTGAGCAAAGTTTTGCAAGGTAAATCTCAATATGCAGATTGTGCATATACGTAGCAAGATGTTAATTATAACAAAGGATTAGTTGTATCTTACCAATCCAACAAAAGGGAGCATATTGTGACAGAGTGAGCTCAAATTGGTGATCTAACAAAAGACACACCTAGACCCCCACCCACACGCGCACACACTAACTTATGGGAGAAAACATACTAATGTAGCTAAACTAATATAATGAAATCATAAATTCACGTCAAATGACTATTTTGAGAAAGTATACTTAAAAATAAAATAAGAACGTGCAACAAAGCATAGAAATTATAACTGAAGATGTAATAGCAAAATTTTTCAGCTCTTTTGTGTGTGATGGGGTACTAGCATAGAAACTCGACATAGACATCATGCCACTATATAAATAGTCTTATTTCTCTCAAACGTCTGTATTAGTCATATTATTAATGACAATAATAGTTTTGAAAATCTTTTTTTATTTTGATGACTTATTTATGCTTTGTATGTTAAATAACAGATAGAGGAACACTGACTTGCTAACATGCTCACTATGATGCCTCAATCTATTAACTTGCAATTTTCAGTAACAAACATTTTTGATGGCTTAAAAACCTTTTCTGACCACAAGTGCAGAGGGAAACCTACCAGTTTGATCCATGTCTGTTTGATGGCTACTTTATATTGAACAACACCTACAGCTGGAGTCCACCATTGGAGTTGTAAGGTTTATTTCTTAAAAAATCAGCGACCTATTAGATCATGTTCTGCCTCTTTCATAGAGGCAAACTCGAGAGGGAACAATTGTTACCCATGTCGTAAATGTTCAGACCATGGGCTTGATTCTAGTTCAAGTTAGCCCATCTGCGAATCTCCAAGAGAGGTGTGATTTCAGATCTATTGGTTAAAACCTGATCATAGAGGCTGCTGCTCAGAGGTTCATTGAGAGATAGCTTGGATTCAGCCTCAATGAGGATTACACCTCTAAAAAAATGGAGGACTTCATTCAGTGACCGTGAAATCATACTCTAAGCAATCAGAATAAGGTAAAACTTGAAGATAAATTTTATACTCAATTAATAGCTTAGTCCCTCTAATCAGCTGGGTGCCGACCTGGAGAAAAGATGATCTATGGTCACTGTACAAGTCACATACAACATATTAGGTTGTGGAAATATTTGAAGAGTGTCAAAAGAACCCTATAAAAATTTGTAAGGTACTAGGCAAAGTATGATTATCTCTCACATTCACGACTCGTATACTAATAGAACCTACAACTAGACTTGAAGACAATGAATCAAGGTATGGACCGTATAGTAATCCACAAAGTGAAGATCAAAAACCTAGAAATAAGTTGACAACAAGTTTAAAGGAAACCCATGGACCGCATATCAATGTATGGCCTTCGATTGGGTCGCACATCATATCGGTAGAGCAACTTGACATTGTTAGGATTCCAATTCCGTGGGCTATTATAAATAGTATTTATTGGTTTATTTTGTAAAGGAGTAAGAAGTTACATTTTCATTTTAGTTCTCATGTAGCTTTGGATGTTTTTGGACAAGTTTGAAGGTTTTTCTCTCTACTTTTTTTAGCGAAGAATACCATTTTTCTTTTGATATTTTATATTCAAATTCTTCTACTTGTTATTCTTATTATTTTATTACAAGTAAATTTATCTAAATACTATAATGATGTTGTAAAACCCAATGCAATACAATAAAGTTAATAAGGTTTTTGTGTGTTACATGAATCATTACAGAGATGAACTCAGGATTTGAAGACGACGGGTGCACCACCAACGATAATGCACGTTAGTTAAAGTATGTGTCTAATATTGGTTTATATAAAATACAAAACTACGATATTCATTTATAAATGAATTAGATGACTCTAATAGATAATGTGTTATATGAAGTGGTGATTTTAAATTTTACTTTTCACCATGAGGTTGCAAGTTCAAAACTAGTCATTTTCCTATTTGATTTGATATTTTTAAACTTTATAGCTAAAAATAATTTTTTTAAAAAAAAATTTGCAAGTTTAAAACTAGTCATCCTTCTATTTAACTCGATATTTTTAATATCATAGCTAAAATGAAAAAAAAAAAACAAGAAATGAGAGGATAAGGATTCAAGCCCGGTTCCTTATCAATGAAGATCAACATCAAAACTAGCTAACCCAACTAGATTTTATGTCTTTGGGTGCCTAATAAAATATATGTCTATCTCAAGATGTATATATATATATATATATATATATATATATATATATATATATATATATATATATATATATATATATATATATATAATTTTTCAAAATTAACAGGTGCACGTGCACCCGTAGGGATACACGTGGGTCCACACTTGTGAATCAAATTTCTTTTCATTCTTAATTATTAGTTGGGTGTTCAAACATTTACATGAACCAATAGTTTGATACAAGAGCATGGTATGAACTTGTAACACCATAAATTTTGTAAAGCTAAGATTCGAACCATTCTTCATTTGTTAATAACATTTTATTGAGAATTTTAAATTTTCTTAGGTATTAAGGTCATTAGATGTAGCACCTCGAGTTTCAAAAAGAACTAAAGAAAATTCGTTCAAATAATCCATAAGTCCCATTAAGTTTTAGGTCAACTTCAACGACCATCAATTTTAGAACATACACATTTTGGTGGACCATGATGTTTTAAATCAAAGACCTTTGAGTTCTTTTTCCAATTCCGTTGAGTTTGCTAAAATCCAAATTCGGATGAGGGAGATATGTCCGTTTGAGTGTAGCCTCTCTAGTTAAAGTCTTCCACAAGGGTATTTTAGGCCATTAGGCCTAAACATGTTTTTCACCAATTAGGGGTCTAAACTGATTTGAGATCAGTATCCTTCAATTCCAAACTCTTAGGGATTTCTATAGAGAAATTCAACAGAAGACGGTTCATGATTCCAAGCAATTATTCAAGAAATCCAGGATTTTGCCAAGAACAATTATTCGTTGAGGTATGTAAGCTCCCATAGTGTTGGGTTCTTTTACCCACACGCTAATCATGTAAATTCATATATGGATTTCATCTTTGGAGCTGAATTATTCGAATTCATGAGAAGTTCTTGAGATTATGTTCATTCTTTACAGAATAGAGTCTTGATGACTTATTATGGTGCGAGTTTTGCGAATGAGAGTGATTCTTGATAAGTTTTGAGTGAGATTTTGTTGGTTAGGTATGAGTTTATGTTTTTAATTGAGTTGGGATGATTGGATTCTAGATGAGTTAGGGATTGATATTTAGAATAAAAATTCATTGAAGGTTTCTAGGTTGGGACTAGGGCGATGACCAACAGTGCGCCCAATCATACCCCCAGTAAATTGAGGCTTGGGCCGATGTGATGCACCAGTAGTGCATCCAATCAGTCCCAGTAAATAGAGGCTTGACAACAACGCGCCCAATAAAACCCCTAATAAATGGGAGGCTTGGTGCATCGCGCCAAAAGTGCACCTGATAAGACCACAGTAATGGAGGCCTGGCGCGACGTGCCACCACTGTGCTTGGAGAGTCAAGACATTCTTCCTTTCTATTTTCTTCTTTCTTTCATCCCGTATGCAGTCCTTCCAATCCTGTATTTGTTTCCCTATTGATATTAACTGTCCTAGGCTTCATTAGTTCTTGAGAAATCATTCATATTATAATCATAACTCTTAAATCATCATTTCAAATTAAATCATAGGTTATGAGTAAAGGTTTAACATCTCGCAACTAGAAAGAACTAGAAAGAAATGTAAAAATATTGAAATAGTTACTTTTGGGAAGTACAAAGAAATCTGGAAAATTTTAAGTTAAAATTGAGTCTTAGTCATTTTCAAGCGACCACAGTAGCTAGCTTGATACACTTAAATTACTCCTCCCTAAAGAAGTATAAGTGGTCATATCAAGTAAAGAACCCAACTATTAGGTTGGGGTCAATCCCACGGGGAAAATGGTTTCTGAAAACAGGTAACTAAGAGGGGGGGGGGGGGTTCGTGAAAAAAAATTCTTTAATAACTCTAAGTAAAACAAGTAACAGGAGTAAAATTTTGTTTTTTTTATTAAGTTGTGAGATACACTAGGGTGTAAGTGTTCACTATAGGTTCATAACGTTGTATTCCTAGCTATAACAATTCTTCCCTATTGTTTTGCATGCAAAGTGATAAGTTAGGTATCTCAAATTCTTGGTCTGGAATTTAGAGAATTTCACCCAGTACCTTGGTCTGGAAACGTGTGTATAAGCTACTAACCCTTACCTTTACTTCAGATTAAAAATCATATTCGATGTATGACTTAGTTATTACTTTGCACCAATTGAGACTACCCTATTAGATAGTATCCCACTAAATCTATGTTGATAATTTTTTTCTTATTACTAAATCCTTGATCCCACAAGTAGCAACAAGGCGATTTCTAACGTGTGCACTCATTAAAAAGACTTATAAGTGAAAGAATTATCAATACATGCAATAACCTATTTGAGAATTGTTATTAAGCTAGGTCTACTTTGTTAATCACCAATGGTTCCCACAACCCTAGTTGTGGATTTAGTTACCCATGCATATAAGAATACAATTTATATTTGTTAAACAATAAAACATGAACTTACTTTGACAATTCAAAGAAAATCCAGAAAATCAACTTGAAATAACAAGAAATCACTTGAAAACCAATCCAGAAATTGAATTAATGCTAAAGTTGCAAATCCAATTCCAAACACAAACTAAGAACAATAGTAATAGAATCCGATCCCAAAAACGAGGTTTTACACCCTATTTATGGAAAATATTGCCCTATATTTTAAAGGAATTAAAATAAGAAAAGTTGTCCAAAAATGTGGCTGTAATCGACGACCCACACAGATGGTCCGTCGATGAAACAACGGACCATCGAGTGCCTTCATCAGTCAATACTTATCATCTTTTTCATCCTTTAGCTGACATCCTCTCTGAATCAATCGACGGACCAACATCATGGTCCGTCGATGCGTCTACAGTTCATCGATGCCTTTCGTCATTCTATACTTAGACTTTCTTCAACTTCGGGTACTAGGACTATCTCTGAACTTCTCTGATCCTTCCGTAGCCCCACACTTGGTAAAATTTCCCTGAGTTTTTCCAAATGCCTGAATTATCAGTCGACGATCAACATCTACAGTCGTCGATGGAACGACGGACCGTCAATGGCCTTCGTGGATCACTTTTGCACTAAATCGCAGCTGCCTTTTGCGTTTTGGGTTTGGACATCTTTCCTGCAAAACAAAGATAAAAACATGTTAAAACTACTACGAAAAAGCTCTAGACTCACACGAATCTTAAGGAAAAAGTATTGAAAGTACCGCGAAACCACGATATATCATAGCTCATGATGATTTAGAGGTACTTCTAGATATGATTGGAAAGCTCTTCGAACGATCTTTCCAACACCGCGAAGTTTGTGCAATTTTGAGTTTTCATGAGTGACTTACACCCTTAGAAAGCTGGGCTATTGGATTAAGAAAATGTCCAAATCTTGAATTATAAACGGTATTTTAGTCTTTTCACTATCCTATTATTTTAATCCATTTTTAGGAATTTAATATGGGTCAATACTGAACTTAGTCAGTTTTTCAATTTGGATTTCAGTCTAGGGCTAAGGAGAAAAGAGGAAAGAGTAGAAGAAGGAGAAAAAGCGCAAATTCATCAAGGTGGGATCATCACCAAGGAATTATTCGTATCAGGTGTGTGAGGCTCTCATAACGTCAGGATCGTTCTCCCATGTACCAAGCATATTATTTCAGTTTGGGATCATCCTAAAAGTGTTTGAATATTGATGCTTATTTTCTTGAATTTATAGATTATTCTTGAATTTTCCTGATTTGGGAAGTTTCTGAGTTCGTTATGTTATGTTATATAGTCGTTTCGAGTTAGATTCTTAGTTACATTTGTGGAGTATATGTATTTAAAAGTAACTTAAGGAAAATAATCGAGCATGGGTGAATTGGGGAATGAAAATGAAGAACACATGGGAGCGCGTCGCTCGACCTGTTCTCAGAATTGAAAATTCTACTTCGAGTCATGGAGCTGACACAAGGTGTTCTACCTCAAAACATGTTTTCAGAACCAGAATTTAAATATGCCTCCGCGTCGCGGACCCACCACCAATTCTTGATTTTGGTATTTTCTCATGTTAAGCTATCAAAAATCATTCATAAACAACATGAGATCTTTCCAAACACAAATCGAATCCTTGAATCCATAACTTCAAATTCAAGGAAAGTTAAGAGCCAAGTCTAGAAAGTTTTTAGAGTCTTTTCAATAAGTCTTTTACAAATGCTTTTAACTTTATTTTAACACTTAAAGATCTAGTTGAGTAAAGAGCAAAGATAAGGAGAAGAAGTTCATTTCAAGTTTCATAAGTCTTTTACAAACATTTTAACTTCATTTTAAGACTTAAGTTTGAGTTCAATTCAGAGTAAAGTGATGTTTTTCTTTCAGAGAAGTATATGGGGACTAAGTATAGGATAAGTGAGCACAAGAGTTTGTAATGAATGCTTTTATTAGTACTTGAGATAAGCTTTATTCCTCCTCCCAAAAAAGTGTAAATTTTTTTAACATTTAATAAGAATGTAAACTGAGATTTACAAAGACACTTCGGGCTAGTTTTCAGAAAAGAGTAATAGCTTTCGAAATGAAGCAACAAGGAAAACTGAGATTTCAAAGATAGCCTTCGAGCTAAGTTTTTAGCATTAATCTCAAATCACAGAAGTAAGTATGTTTTAAAAACATAACAGCTAATATAATAATATATTTAGGAGTAATATTGAACACCGATATGGGGGAGAGTTCAGATAACTCCGAGCCTCCGTTAACCATGTAGCCACCATGGGTAGAAAATGATCAAACTTTTTTGTTGATTCTTTTAGTGTTAGCATATACTAGTGGATACACTTAGTAGTTGAGGGTCTATACCAATGTCAATGCATAGGACGACCCTGACAGCGTGATGCAAAATGATGTATCATCACTATAGCTCTTAAGAGATGGTTATCGGTTAGAGAAACTTCCACGAAAGTTAAATGTATTTTATATACACAACTATTTGTATTTTTACATACATATTAGAGTTATATTTTATATTTGCATACATACAAAGTTGACCTCATGTTTAAACATATTTTTCTTGTATTGCACTTGTTTTGAATTGTTTTATTGAATGAATTCAGCCTAGTAGAGTTGAGTTGAGCCAGGTAAGTTCTTCGGATTCTCCTATCAAGCCTATGTGTATTTTTTTACCATTCCAACTCGCATACTCATACATTCAATGTACTGATGCCAGTTGGCCTGCATTGTATTATGATACAGACGCAGGTAATGAGGATCGTCATCCAGCGCACTGTTGATCCAATTGAGCACTCCAGAGTCTGTTGGGTGAACTTCATTGCATTTCGGAGGACATCTTTTGTTACTTTTTAGTTAGTTCTTTAGGATGTTGCGGAGTTTGTCTCAACATCCATCTCAATCATGTTAGAGGCTTCATAGACAGTTAGTAGTTCATTAGTCTTTGCATTATCATTCTTATGTTAAAGACTTGGGTTGTCATTTTAACCAAGTTGAATGTTTAAATCTTCAAAACATTCTCAGTTATTTTATAATTTAGTTCAGTTCAGTTCTTTGATCATTGTAAGTGAGATTGTTGTCCTTCGTTGAGTTATATAAGTTAGATCAAGGGTCCACTTGAATCCAACAATGGTCATCGAGTATCTACCCGCCAAGGGTGTAGGGTCAGGGCGTGAAAAAAGTTTGAGAAAACCTTCGAGTCTCATTTTGAGATGTCTTTTGCAAATAATTCTAAATTGTTTTAGGACTTGAGTATGAGAATGATAAGAGTTGTACACATGAGTTCTATATTGTCATTGCGACCTTTGAGTTGAGTCGTTCATGTCTAAAATTTCGCGTGTTCTTGAGAGGTGTTTTTTAAAATTATAATTTAGGTAATTTTAGAACTTTGGATATGAAAAAATTATTTTGCATTTTAAGACTTTATGGCCTCGGAATTCTAAGACTTCTAAGGCTATATCATAGTATTATCTATTATCTGAGAATTAGATTAGTGATTGACAATTTTGTAACTTCAAATACTTATAATATAAAAGAGGTCTCCAATAAATTAATGCTTGGGACTAATTTGTAAATTGAGTTTTGAAAGTGTCATTTTAGTGAAGTTTGTAAAATCTTTAAGAAACCCTAGGGTTACATTTTCATTATATATATAGTTGTGTTCTTCCATCCTCATTACAATTTACTGAATGCCTTCATGTTGCGGCTAAGAGGAATAGATCTCACGTTAATAAAGAGGAGGATATTCGTAATCATAAAAAATTATTGTCACCGTGATTTTTAGAATTGAATCAAGGATTTAACAAGTTTTAAGTTGTCTCTATTCACTATCATTTTAATTATCTAATGATGCTATTGGTGTATAATTCTGATCTTATCTTTATATATATTGGATTTTAAATTGAAGAATCATGTTTGAACGAAATGATTTTGAAAATTATTCAAATATTTTCTTAAACTATTCTAATGAAAAAAATTGATATGAATCCTCCAATTCATATATACTTATACTGTTTGATTTAATTTTTGTGAAAAATTTTATATGTATTAAAGTGAAGTCACATCTTTCAAATTTATTTTTCTTTTTAGATCAAATAAAGATAAGTATAAGTATAGACTGAATAAATTTTTCAACATAGATCTATATATTTTGACTTTATAAATGTGTATGGAAACATGTTTTTAACTTCGAAAACAAAGAAATTATTTTAAGGTTTCCTAAAATTATAATCCTAGGAATCCTTTTTAACTCATTTCTTGTGAAAACGTTAAATTAGATCTTTCCAGTTATTTTTCTTTTTAGATCCAAGAAAGATATGTATAAGTATAGACTGAATAAATTTTTCAACATAGATCTATATATTTTGACTTTATAAATGTATATGGAAATATATTTTAAACTTAGAAAACAAAGAAATTATTTGAATGCTCCTAAAATTGGAATCCTAGGAATCCCTTTTAACTCATTTCTTGTGAAAAAGTTTTGCAGAATTCTCATTCAGATTTTCTGAATTCAATTTTCAAAATATTAGCTCTTTGCCTCTAAAGTATAGAGCAAAAATGCTTCCAATCTTGTGAACCGTAAATATATAACACATAAATCTGGATACCAAATGATATACTTGTGCTAATTTAATCATAAAGAGACTGTTAAATTTTATGATAAAGTAAGTACTTTAAAATAAGAATGAATATTTTTTTTTGTAGAGACAAACTATAAAGTTCTAATTCATTTTATAAAAGTACTTTTTAGAAGTCTCTTGATTATGAATAAATTCAACATGACATATTCGTTTAGTTGGCTAAAATTATGTTTCTCTATTTAAGGTGATACAAGATTGGAAATGTTTTTGCATTTTTTTTATTGGTGGAGGAGTAATCTACAAAAAGCTGAAATGAGAAATAAATTAATATAATTGTACGATTTCATAAAATAAATTTATGGTAAGTTTAATGACATGCTATTATGTTGGAGGAACATTCAACTAATATCTTTCATAGGCTTGAGACTAATTTGTAAATTGAGTTTTGAAGGTGTCCTTTTAAGTCAAATTAGTGAAATCTTTATGAAACACACACATATAATTGTGTTCTACTAGCCTCATTACAATTTCCTATGATTCCTTTATATTTGGGCTAAGATGAAGAGATCTCACATTAGTAAAGAGGAAGATATTCATGATGGTAAAAAAAAATCATTTTCACCATGAATCTTCTCTATACATTTTTTTTCTAGAATTGAATCAAAGATTTAACAAGTTGTAGGTTATCTCTATTCACTATCTTCTAAATTATCTAATGATGCTATTGGTTTATTTTTTTTTATCTTATCCTTTATATGCATTGATTTTTAGGTTGTAGAGTCATCTTTGAATCAACTAATTTTACGAAATGATTCAAATAATTTCTTAACTCCTCGAAAGGAATTCTTCTTATATATATTCTCCAATCCATATATACTTATACGGTTTGATTTAATTTTTGTTGAATAAAGTTGATTTGCATTAAAGTGAAGTTAGATCTTTCAAATTAATTTTTCTTTTAAGATCTAAAAAATATATGTATAACCAATAGACTGAATAAATTTTTCTATCTAGATTTACAGTTTTGTACTTTATAAATGTATGTGAAAACATATTCCAAATTTAGAAAGCAGAGAAATTATTCTAATGTTCCTTAAATTAGAATCCTAGAAATCCTTTTTAATCCATTCTTTTTGAAAACATTTTGCAGAATTAAATTTTAGATATTCTTAATTTTAAAAGATAACCTCTTCGCATCTAAAGTAGTGCAACATTTTTTTCAATCCTATGTAATCATAAATAAGATAACACAAAAATCTGGCTAACGAAGTGGTATACTTATGTTAATTTATTCATAAAGAGGCTGATAAAAGCAGCTCTTCTTCCTTACTCTTTCGAGTAAGCATTTTGAAACTTCCTTAAACATCTGCTTCAAAAAGCTAAGCCCCGGTCTCACTGAACTGGGTCAAAGAACTACCGTCCTGGAGCTACCTCCTTACTTAGATCGTTCGTTCTCCAATTCAAACTCGGATCAGTTGGCAAGTGGATTTCGTGCCTGGGTACGAAACTCTAAACGCAAAATTCGATCATTCAAGTCGGATAGCATTTATCTACGCTAGGATCCGACCTACATGAACTTCTTTCTTCTCTTATGATATTTCTAGAAAGCGAAAAAAAGAAATAATGGGGAATAGAATACAAGTGTTGAGTACCAGCTTCTACTCTTGTGAAAGGTGGGCCTGACCTCTTCCTTTCTATTTAGAAAGTGAAAGTCCTTGCCGGTGTGACAGTATGAGTAGACGGTGCTCTTCTCTTTCCAAGTTCATAATCGGTGCTATTGAATCTGCAGTTAAGGGAATATCGCTAGTTCTTTGAAAAAGAGTTCCGCTCATGAATCCCTTTGAGGGAGGTTTAGCCTAGCCTTCAGGTCCTATAAATGGAGCTTACCTGTTTATGGAATTGAGAAATAGATGTCCTACCAAGGCTGTATGGAATGTTAAATTTTATGATAAAATAAATACTTCAAAAATTATAAAAAAGAAAGTGACTGGTACGGAAAAACTATCAACAATGTCGATATTATTATTACAAGACTTCAATTGCCATTTATAAAGCTCTGATTCCTTTTATGAAAGTACTTCTTAGCAGCCTCCTGATTATGAAAAAATTCAAAGTAAGCATATCCTTTTGGCTTGCCAGATTTATGTTTCTATTTAAGGTGACATAGACTTGAAAGTGTTATTGCATTTCTTTATTGGTGCAGGAGTAATCTATGAAAAGCTCTAGTATATGTTTTCACAAAATACATATAAGATTAGTTTTATGAGATGCTATTATATTGAGGAACATTAAACTAGTATCTTCTATAGGCTAGTTAATATGTAAATTGAGTTTTGAAATTGTCCTTTTAGTCAAGTTTGTAAAATCTTTAAAGAATCCTAGAATCACATTTTCATTATATATATTGTTATGTTCTACTAGCCTCTTTAGAATTTACTCGATGCCTTTATCTTGCTTCTAAGACGAAGAGATCTCACATTAGTAAAGATGAGGATATTTGTGATGATAAAAAGAATCATTTTCACCATGAATTTTCTTCATACATTTCTTTTTAGAATTGAATCTAGGATTTATCAAGTAGTAAGTATCTCTATTCACTATCTTTTTAATTATCTAATGAATTGGTTTATGTTTTTTTTATCTTATCATCTTATGCATTCATTTTTAGGTTGTAGAGTTTTGTTTGAATGAACTGATTTTGCAAATGATTCGAGTAATTTCTTAACCTCTTCAAATGAATGTTTTTTACATGTATCCTCTGATTCATATATACTTAAACAATTTGATTTAATTTTTGTCAAAGACATTAATTTGTATTAAAGTGAAGTTAGATTTTTTAAATTTATTTTTCTTTTTAGATTCAAGAGAGCTATGTTTAACAAATGTTTTAATCGGTTAATTTATTTACGTGATAATGATCATTATTTAAGATCACACACAGAACTTTTTTCTAAATTTGAATTGAAAGTGTCTTATAAAAAAATACTTGTAATGTGTTCATATACTTAATTGAAATAAGTTGTAATTTGAGTGTCTATGTAAAATTTGTTTGCTAAGTAAGAAGTTGTCTACGTAATAGATATTTAAATTTCATTTGAAATTACCTGGCAAACCTGTACCTGAACTTCTCTAAATCTTTTTAACAAATGTTTGATTTGTTGCATAATAGTACATTTTTTTAATTACATTATTATAGGAATAACTACATTTATAACTCTACTTACCATATCCTTTGGTTTAATTTTAATAGTGAGCCTAAATAAGAAGAATAATAATTGTAAATGATTATGATAAACAAAAAAGGAAAATTAATTATGATGAACAAAAAAGGAAAATTGACCACTTGTTCAGCATATGTGGAAAAACTTCGAATATGTTGATCTCTATAGACTAGTATAAATATCCATTCTTGTTAAGTTTATTTTCACTCACAAAAAAAAGTTTTTGCCTCCTTTTGGAAGCTCATGATGTTTTGAGACAATTCATCACATGATAGTGAAAGTGACACGATTGATGAGGATAAATCTGAAGTTTCAAAGGTTTCAAATTAACAGCTTGCCTAATCCTAAATAGAGGTATTGATAGGTCATCTAGTCGACATCGCGAATGTCGCGAAAGTATCATTGGAGATGGAAATAAATGGAGTAAGCCACCTAAACCTCCTAGGCACAGGTGTCTTCTTCCATTAGTCTCTATCCCCAATGCTACTTCCACAACATTCATGATGTCCACTAAATGGACTATCAATATCTCTTTTGGGATCAAGGCACGACTCACGCAAAACAATGACACGAGATATGGGAAGTTGTTGATCTAACCTTTGAAATTTCAGTTTCATCCTCGTCAGTCATGTCACTATTTACTAATTTAATAGAAGTTTTATTTTTTTCCTTTTTTATGGGAAGGAAAATGACGAATTAATTTATGATAACGA
This sequence comes from Solanum lycopersicum, assembly GCF_036512215.1. Lineage (NCBI taxonomy): Eukaryota > Viridiplantae > Streptophyta > Magnoliopsida > Solanales > Solanaceae > Solanum > Solanum lycopersicum. The sequence continues at coordinate 12,785,400 of NC_090804.1, forward strand.
TTCAATATTTAATTAATAAAATAGTTTATAGCTTATTTAATTAGTATAGAGGTAAATTGACAATTCAATTTTAAATTTTGGAGTTACCCAATAATGCTAATTTTTTTTTTTTTGATAATATGATGATAAAATAGGGAAATGAGGAGGTGTAGTTATGAAGTTTATTTTAAATGGAAAAATAATTTTTTAAAATGATTCGAAGAAAATAAATTAATAGGTAAGAGGTATTTTTGTAATTCAACTTTTGACTTAGATACTTTCTACTTTTAGTAATACTAGTCCACAAAACGTGCGTTACACATTTGTCCCCTAATTGACATTAGAAAAATAAATTTATATAAGTAAATATATCATAGTGGAGCGCACAAATATTCATCGCTAAGTTCAAAGACAAGTCCTTTTGTATGTAAATTTGAGATGAGAATATAACTATTCACAAAATATAGGATGAAAATCTTATGTTAGATGTTGGAGGTTTGATATTCTTAAAGTTTCATAAAGAAAAATCTTTTATTATATAAGAGGAATCAATATATTTTAATTACGAAATTTAAGTTTTACTAATCAAAAACAAAATTGGCCATAAAAAAGATACGTATAACGAAAAATATTTACAAAATATTTAGGTGGTGCAACATTGAATTTATAGAAAAAATTATAAGTTCAAACGGAAAAAAAAGAAAAGTAAATAAAGACATGACATTCATAATACGAGACATCACATTAAAATATATAGACAATAATATTGTCATATTAATTGAATTACATATTGTTAGAAGTCGTCTTGTAATAGAGAAAATGTTTTATATGTATAAAAAACTAAAATCATAAATTTTTTGAAAAGAAAGCATGATCATGTTAAAAATACTTATACATTATATTTCTCGAACTATATATATTAAAGGATCCGTAAATAAAAAATTACATATTAATTAAAATACCAGAAAATTCAATTTAACATTTGCACTAATTTTTACGTTACATTATATTTTATTTTGTTTCTACTTGTGCACTAATTTTAGTGCCTGTATGTAATAGTTAAGAACATAGATTTTTATAAACATATGAGATTACATATAAAAAAGTATAAACATGTTGTTTTAAAAAGGTAAAAAATTTAACAAACAACGAAAAAAATCAAGGTCAAACGAGCCTAGAGCATGTAAACTCCCATTTTATTGGTTTTTATGTGCTTTGGTGATCCATATTTCTGGATTTCTTTTTTAGCCGAAACTTTTTATGTACGTCCTTTAAGACCATAGAAATGGAGACCGCTGGTTTCCAGTAGAATACCTTCCCATTTTGAAGGTTTAACAAGCTCAAAGCAGATAAATTTATATTTTGCCGATCTTTGTGTGCTATAGTTTATGAATTTTTGGTAATCTGGAATTTCGAATATTGTTGCGAGAATTTTTCATAAACATCCGTTATGATCGTAGAAATGAAGCTAGGTTGTCCCCACGGGCCAACTGACCCATTTAAAGGTCAAACGAGCCTAGAACACGTAAACCCCTATTTTTGCCGATTTTCGCAAGTGTGCTATAGTCTATTGATTTTTGGTTATCCTACATTGCGGTCTGGTTTTTTCCAAATTTGTTTATGGACCACTGTTAAGACCTTAGCTCTGAGCCAGTTGGTCTCATATGGCTTACAGACCCATTTTCAAGGTTAATAGAGGCTTAGACTAGGCACACCCTTATTTTATCGATTTTTGTGTGCTATAGTTCATGAATTTTTTGTTATCCAAAATTCTTGAACTTTTTTGCCAAAAATTTTCAAAGATGTTCGTCAAGACCTTAGCTATGGATCATGTTATTCCCCACGGGCAAACTAGCCATTTTTAAGGTAAAACGAGCCCTAGAGCAGTTAAACCCTCATTTTGCTAATTTTCATGTGCAATAGTCCATGAATTCTTTGTAATTCAGAATTCCATATTTTTTTTGCAAATTTTCCGTGGACGTATGTAAAGACCTTATCAATGGATTCGATTGACCCCCACGGGAAAATCAATCCATTTTCAAGGTCAAACGAGCCGAGAATAGGCAAACACTCATTTTGTCGACTTTTGTGTGCTATATAGTCTATGAATTTTTTCCAATCCAAATTTCTAATTTTTTTGAAGGCCAAAAATTTTTGTGGACGTCTGTTAAGTCCTTAGAAATGGAACCAGTTGGTGCCGACGGGCAAACCGATCCATTTTCTAGGTTAAACGATCACTAGAGCACATAAATTTTTAATTTGCCAATTTTTGTATACTATAATAGTCCATGAATTTTGGTGATCCATAATTTCTGTTTTTTTTACCAAAATTTTTCATTGACGCTGTTAAGACCTTAGATTTTGAGCCAATTGGTCTTAGCGAGCAAACCAACTCTTCTTCAAGGTCAAACAATCCCACAGCGGGTAAACCCTTATTTTGCGGATTTTTGTGTGCTATAGGTCCATGGATTTTTGGTGATCCATAATTCAAGATTTTTTCTATTAAAATTATTCATGGATGCCTGTTAAGACCTCAGCAACAACTGGTCCCCACGAGTAAATCGGTGCATTTTCAAGCTCAAACGAGCCTCAAGTAAACCTCCATATTGTCAATTTTCATGTGCTATAGTCCATGGATTTTTGTGATCCAGAATTTCAGATTTTTTTGTCAAAATTTTTCATGGACGTCCATTAATATCTTAGAAATGGATCTATTTAGTCTCCGCGGGGCAAATCAGCCGATGTTAAAGGTCAAACAGGTTTCAAAGCAGGTAAACCCCAATTTTGCATATTTTCATGTGCTATAATCTATGGATTTTTAGGTGATCCCAAAATTTGGATTTTTTTGCCGAATATTTTCATGGACGTATGTCATGACCTTATATATGGATCCAATTGGTCTGCATGGGCAAAACAACCCATTTTTTATATCAAAGGAGCCTAGAGCATGTAAACCCCCATTTTACCTATTTTTGTGTGCTATGGTCCATGGATTTTGGTGATCCAAAATTCCAGATTTGTTTTGCCAAAAATTTTCATGGACACATTTTATAACCTTATATATTGATCGAGTTGTTCTTCATGCGCAAAAAAATCCATTTTAAAAGTCAAATGATCCCTAGAGTAGATAAACCCCCATTTTGCCGATTTTTGTGTGCTATAGTTCATGGATTTTTGGTGATCCGACATTCTAACGTCAATTTTGTCCAAATTTTTCGTGGACATCTTTTAAGATGTTATCTATAGAAACATTTGTCCCTGATAGCCAAAACGATCCATTTTAAAGGTCAAACAAGCCTCTGAGAAGGTAAATCCCCTATTTTGCCAATTTTCGTGTGCTATATAGTCAATGAATTTCTGGTGATCCAGAATTTCGACGTCATTTTTTCACAAAATTTTCATGGATGTCGCGTAACATGTTGAACATTGTTTTTTTTCTTCAAATTACTCAAAGAAAAAATCGATATAATTTAGCAATCAACGTACATATATACCTTTGCTTTAGTTGTGTCAGTTTCTAAGGACAACGTGATATTTTCATCTAATATCACCCCCTTTCCTTTTATCACCTTCCAACATTTTCTTATTTATCAATATTTCCTCCTCAAGTTTCTACCTAATATTTTATAATTTAGATTTTACAGCTCTATTTTTAGATATTAGAATCATTTTTAGTCGAATCCACATATCCATATTTATACATGAATATCTATCTCCAAATATTAAAATTCAGATTATAGAGGATCTGACCTCCGCACCCGGTCCAAGCAACTTAGACAGTGTAAGCTTATTCTATGGATTGAATACTTGTTACTTATTATTAAAATATATATATTAAAAATCTTTTTACCCCTAAATGAATGACGTGGAATTCAACCATACCTCAAATCAAATATATAATAAAATTGATCTAAAATTTTTATCTCAAAATTACTATTCTTATCCCATTGTAATCATGGTTTTCGCTAAAGCAGTTGACTTAATTCAAGTATAGATTTGTACATTATAACCTAGTGTCGATCTGATTATATATTTATAATTGCTTATAAAAAAATATAGGAAATAACTTTTATAGCATTTGTCACAATTCTATCTGAAAAACAAATTATTTACTTTTAGTCTTGGAAAATTAATTAGAATTCCCTAAAATTTGACTATACCTTCCTTTTTATATCTTATGGCTACTGTAAAAGTGAACCTAAATAGTAATAAAATTGGTACATGATTATGATAAAAAAAAAAAAGGAAATCACTAGAACATGTGGAAAAACTTTAAATTTTGATGAATAGACCATTTAATGAGGCTTAATACATCAACAACCATTTAAAATTAGCGATAAATTTCATTTAGACATTCAAATTACAGTTTGTATTAATTGATATACTTTATATTATAGAGTATTCATATTATACACTTTGAAATATAGTATTGAGACTTTTTTGGTGCATGGTTTAAAATGTTCGCTACGTAGACACATTAACTAATTATTACAAAATAGCACCTCATAATTATATGAATTAGACTTAAAAAGTATAATAATGTAAGACATGTTTTAGTTGAGAAAGATGTGCATAATTGAAGAAAATAACATATTCTAATCGGTTAATATATTTATGTGATAATGATCATTATTTAAGATTACGCGTAAAAGTTATTTTTAAATTTGAATTGAAAGTGTCTTATAAAAAATACTTTATAATGTATTCATATACTTAATTTAATTAAGTTGTAATTTGAGTGTACTAACAGATAGTATTAAATAAATAGTATAAAATAATATTAGTATTTACTGTGCACTAATCCTAGTCCTATTAGGATTAGTACTCCTTAATCCTAGTCCTATTAGGATTAGTACTCCTTCCTATATCTCCTATATATATCTCCCATGTATTCCCTTATTAGGTTAACACTTTAATACAATCAATATTCCTTCATGGTATCAAGAGCCAGAAAACCTAGATCTTCTTTTCTCTAGGTTTTTTTTCTCTCTTTAGGGCACCGATCGTTCCCTCTCTTCTCTTGGGCGGCGGCAACCATGACAACCGAGGTGGATCCTCTCGATTCACTTCCTTCTGGCGTTAAACTCCTTCTCAGGCATCTTCATGCCTGATTCCCAAAAAATTATCAGACATAAATTACCCTACATGGAAAATCACCGTTCTTACAGCCCTTGAGGCCAATTACCTTCTCAAATACGTCGATGGAAGCACAGAACCGCCGCCGGCAGTCATCAGCGCCACAGACAAATCAGAAAAAACCAATCCGGCCCATGCCGCCTGGAAAGCCGTGGATGGCCAGATCCGATCATGTTTTATTGCGGTCATCTCTCCCACGGTTCAGAAACACGTACAATCCTACACAACTTCTTTAGCCCTGTGGACGGCCCTCGCAACACGCTATGCATCAATTTCCCACTCTCATATTTTTCAATTACGTGAGCATCTCCACACAATTACCAAAGGCACGAAAACTATGGCAGAGTATTTAGACGAGGTCTCCACCATCATCACAGCCCTCGACACCGTAAACGAAATCATTCCCGAAAAAGATCTCGTCATGTGCGTTGTTCAGGGGCTCCCATCAGCTTACTCCTCCATTAAACAGGCGGTTCGCATCATTCCAACGCCCGTTGACCTGGTTACTCACTCATCATGGCTAAAAAGTGAAGAAATCAACGTGGATCTGGAGAGCAAACTTCTTCTCCGAGAAGCCGCTGTTATGGAGCCGGCCACTGCCCTCACCGCAAGCCAGAACTATCGCGGGGGGTGTGGTGGTGGCCGGCAGGGGAGCCGCGGCGGCTACGGCAGAAACAGCGGAGGCCGCGGGCGCGGCGGTCGGCAGGGAAGTCGTCCGCCGTACGACGGTCAGCAACACGGCAGCAAGAACATCCTGGACTCCTTCGGCAGCGGCGGGCAGTCACCTTCCAGCGGCGGGCAGGGCACTTACGAGCGAGATCGTCCAACTTGTCAAATCTGTAAGAAAACAGGACACACCACTGTTCGTTGCTGGTTTCGATATGAGGAGAGCCGAAATAGTGATAACCGTGCCAATTATGAATCTCAAGCCGGCCCTTCCTCTGAATGGCTATTGGATACTGGGGCCAACATGCACGTTACTTCTGATCTATCCAAGCTTAACGCTCCAAATCCATATCATGGCTCCAATGGTATTATTGTTTGCAACAGTGAGTCCCTTAATATTTCTCACACTGGCACGGGTACCATCAAAACCCCCACATCTATCTTTTACTTAGGTAACCTTACCCACGTCCCTTCTATTAAAACCAATCTCCTTTCAGTTCACCAATTCACAAAAGACAACAATTGCTCACTCTTGCTCACCTCTAATGATTTTTTGATCATAGACAATACTACCAAGAGCGTGATTTTTCAGGGCCCCTGTGAGCATGGTCTGTACGTTCTTCCTGGCACAAGTTCGTCTGCCCACCCAGTTTCAGAAAGCGTTCCTGTGGCTCCGGTGGCTCTTTCGGCTGATGGCCACAGTCTGTTGTGGCACAGTCGTCTGGGTCACCCGTCTACTCAAATAATAAATTCTTTAATGTCTCAATTAGGTTTTTCTTCCATTCATATAAACAATTGTGACTCTTGTTCAATTGCTAAATCTCATAAATTACCTTTTACTTTATTTGAGAAGCGTACAACTGCACCTTTTCAACTTATTCATTCTGACCTATGGGGTCCTACTGCTGTTCCTTTATTTGCTGGTTTTCGCTATTATATTTGTTTTGTGGATGATTTTACAAAATACACTTGGTTGTACCCACTAAAACACAAATCACAGGCATACACCACCTTTGTCAACTTTGAAAAAATGGTCATAACACAACTTAATTCTCATGTTAAATTTTTTCGAAGTGACAATGGAAAGGAATATGTAAATAACATCTTTGGCCAGTTTCTGCAATCCCTGGGAATTATACATCAAACCTTCTGTCCATACACTCCCGAACAGAATGGGGTGGCTGAGCGTAAGCATCGCCATCTCATTGAAACGGTGGTTACTCTTCTACATCAATCTCATCTCCCTGTCTCCTTTTGGGTAGAAGCTCTAGCCACCGCAAACTACCTCATTAACAGAATGCCCAGTCACACCCTCTCCAACAAATCACCCTATCAACTCCTTTACCAAGAACTTCCCAATTATACCAACCTCCGCGTCTTTGGGTGTCTTGCCTACCCTTGGCTACACCCTCATATTACTCACAAACTACAACCCCGATCCCGTCCTTGTATTTTTTTGGGCTATCATCCTACCTCCAAGGGTTATCGCTGTCTTGACCCACAAACTCATAAAGTCTACATATCTCGTCATGTCAAATTTGTCGAAAATGAGTTTCCCTACGAGTCTATTTCCTCCTCCACAAATACATCATTCATTGGCGTCCTTCCCCTTTTTCCAACATACTCACAGGGTCCCTCACCACCTTCCCCCACACCTCCACCCACTAACCAACCACCCCTCATCACCCCTTCGACCGTCACCCACAATACACCCGCAACCACCACCCACACTCACAACCAACCTGAACCACCCCATACCCACAACATCTCCAGCCCGATCCATTTTGGGTCCTTCCCGGTCACCCCCGAATCACCACCGCCCGTGCCACCCCTCAATAATCATCCCATGTTAACCCGTGGCAAAGCCGGTATATTTAAACCCAAAACCTTTCAGGCTACCATACTACCAAATACACCCCTTCCCCATAGTGAACCAACAACCTACTCTGTTGCCTCAAAAAATGCTTATTGGCGTCATGCTATGGATGACGAGTTTAAGGCTTTGACTGATCAGAAAACTTGGGTTCTTGTACCTAAGCCCCATGGGCGGCACCCAGTGGGCTGTAAATGGGTGTACAAAATTAAACACAATGCAGATGACAGTATTTCCAGGTACAAGGCTCGTTTGGTTGCTAAAGGCTACAATCAGGAATATGGGCTTGATTACTCCGAGACATTCAGTCCTGTTATTCGGCAAGAAACCATTCGCCTGGTACTTTCACTCGCCGTGCACAACAATTGGCTCATCAATCAGTTGGATGTTTCCAATGCTTTTCTTCATGGCATGCTTGATGAAACTATCTACATGACGCAACCACCGGGCAATGTTGATCCCCGCTTCCTTCAACATGTTTGCAAACTCCAGAAGTCTCTGTACGGTTTCAAGCAAGCCCCCCGTGCTTGGTACACACATCTGAAAACGTTCCTCCAGGGACTCGGCTTCACGTGTTGCGTACACGCCATGAGTCTGTTTACTCGACATTCAGCACACGGTACAGTCATTCTTCTTGTCTATGTAGATGATATCATTATTACAGGCTCTATTGTAGCTCTCATTCAGGATGTCACTCGAGTTATGCATACTACCTTCAAAATGAAGGACCTTGGCCCGTTACATTATTTTCTGGGAATGGAGGTTTCTCGGACAGGCAGCGGCTTGTTTCTTCATCAGTCAAAATATGCTCGAGATCTGTTGCAGAAAGCAGGACTGGAAAAATGCACCAGTCAACCAACACCGATGGCAGTCTCTTCATTTACGAATGGAGCCGACACCCCCTTTGCCGATATCACCCACTTCCGCAGCCTCATTGGGGCTCTACAGTATCTGGCCATTACCCGTCCTGACATCCAGTTTGTTGTCAACCGAGTTGCTCAGCGCATGCATCAACCAAGTGAACATGATTACCATTGTCTAAAACGCATTCTCAGGTACATTTTTGGCACTCTTGGTCGTGGTTTACTCATTTGACCCGGGGACTTGGAGCTTCGGGGTTTCTCAGATTCAGATTGGGTGAATGATAAAAATGACAGAAAATCTACATCGGGGTTTCTCGTTTTTTTGGGGCCGAACCTGATCTACTGGTATACAAAAAAACAACCCAAGGTCTCTCGGTCCTCGAAAGAAGTTGAATACCGCGCCCTTGCTCTTCTTGCTGCTGAGACCATGTGGGTCGAATATATTCTTCGCGAACTCCGCGCCACTCACACTGTTCCTGCTCTCTATTGTGACAACAAATCAACCATCTGTGTGGCCAAGAATTCCGTCCTATACACCAGAATGAAGCATGGTTATACCGATTGTCTCTTTGTTCGCGATGAAGTTCAGGCCGGCACCATGACTGTGCAGTATGTACCCACTGAAGTACAACCGACTGATATTCTCACCAAACCTCTCCCGAGCCGACAGCACGATTACCTCAGTTCCAAGCTTCCGTTCGCTTCCGCTCAGCTCAGCTTGAGGGGGGATACTAACAGATAGTATTAAATAAATAGTATAAAGTAATATTAGTATTTACTGTGTACTAATCCTAGTCCTATTAGGATTAGTACTCCTTAATCCTAATCCTATTAGGATTAGTACTCCTTCCTATATCTCCTATATATATCTCCTATGTATTCCCTTATTAGGTTAACACTTTAATACAATCAATATTCCTTCAGAGTGTCTATGTAAAATTTGTTCGCAAACAAAAGTAAGAAATTGTCTACGTATTAGATATTTTAAATTTTACTTGAAATTATCTGACAAACGTGTACCTAATCTTCTCTAAATCTTTTTAACAAATGGTTGATTTGTTCCATAATAGTACATTTTTTAATTACATTATTATAGGAATAACTACATTTATAACTCTACTTACCATATCCTTTGGTTTAATTTTAAAAGTGAGCCTAAATAAGAAGAATAATAGTTGTACATGATTATGATAAACAAAAAAGGAAAATTAATTATAATGAACAAAAAAAGAAAATTGACCACTTGTTCAGCATATGTGTAAAAACTTCAAATATGTTGATCTCTCTAAACTAGTATAAATATCCACTCTTGTAAAGCTTATTTTCACTCAAACACAAAAAAACAAATCCTTCTTTTGGAAGCTCATGATGTTTTGAGAAATTCATCACATGATAGTGAAAGTGACACGATTGATGAGGATGAATCTGAAGTTTCAAAGGTTTCAAATTAACAGCTTGCCTAGTCGACATTGCGAATGTCGCGAAAGTATCATTGGAGGTAAAAATAAATGGAGTAAGCCACCTAAACCTCCTAGGCACAGGTGTCTTCTTCAATTAGTCTCTATCCCAATGCTACTTTCACAACATTCATGATGTCCACTAGACGGCCTATCAATATATCTTTTGGGATCAAGGCACGGCTGACGCAAAACAATGACACTAGAATGGGAAGTTGTTGATCTAACCTTTGAAATTTCAGGTTCATTCTCGTCAGTCATGTCTCTATTTACTAATTTAATAGAAGTTTTATTTTTTTTCCTTTTTTATGGGAAGGAAAATGACGAATTAATTTATGATAATGATTCAATATTTAATTAATAAAATAGTTTATAGCTTATTTAATTTGTATAGAGGTAAATTGACAATTCAATTTTATATTTTGGAGTTACCCACTAATGCTAATTTTTTTTTTTTTGATAATATGATGATAAAATAGGGAAATGAGGAGGTGTAGTTATGAAGTTTATTTCAAATGGAAAAATAATTTTTTAAAATGATTCTAAGAAAATAAATTAATAGGTAAGAGGTATTTTTGTAATTCAACTTTTGACTTAGATACTTTTAACTTTTAGTAATACTAGTCCACAAAACGTGCGTTGCACATTTGTCCCCTAATTAACATTAGAAAAATAAATTTATATAAGTAAATATATCATAGTGGAGCGCACAAATATTTATCGCTAAGTTCAAAGATAAGTCCTTTTGTATGTAAATTTGAGATGAGAATATAACTATTCACAAAATATAGGATGAAAATCTTATGTTAGATGTTGGAGGTTTGATATTCTTAAAGTTTCATGAAGAAAAATCTTTTATTATATAAGAGGAATCAATATATTTTAATTACAAAATTTAAGTTTTAATAATCAAAAATAAAATTGGCTATAAAAAAGATACGTATAAATAAAAATATTTACAAAATATTTAGGTGGTGCAACATTAAATTTATGGGAAAAAAAAAGTTCAAACGGAAAAGAAAGAAAAGTAAATGAAGACATGACAACCATAATAAAAGACATCACATTAAAATATATAGACAATAATATTTTCATATTAATTGAATTACATTTTGTTAGAAGTCGACTTGCGATAGAGAAAATGTTTCATATGTATAAAAAACTAAAATCATAAAAAATTTGAAAAGAAAGCATGATCGTGTTAAAAATACATATACATTATATTTCTTGAACTATATATATTAAAGGATCTGTACATAAAAAATTAAATATGAATTAAAATACAATAAAATTCAATGTAACATTTCCACTAATTTTTACGTTACATTATATTTTATTTTATTTTTACTTGTGCACTAATTTTAGTGCCTGTATGTAATAGTTAATAACATAGATTTTTATAAACATATGAGATTACATATAAAAAAGTATAAACATGTTATTTTAAAAAGATAAATAATTAACAAACAACGAAAAATATCAAGGTCAAACGAGCCTAGAGCATGTAAACTCCCATTTTATTGATTTTTGTGTGCTTTGGTGATCCATAATTTTGGATTTCTTTTTTATTCGAAACTTTTTATGGACGTCCTTTAAGACCATAGCAATGGAGACAGTTGGTCGCCACTAGAATACCTTCCCATTTTGAAGGTTTAACGAGCTCAGCAGATAAATTTATATTTTGCCGATCTTCGTGTGCTATAGTTTATGTATTTTGGTAATTTGGAATTCCGAATATTTTTGCGCTTATTTTTCATAGACGTTCGTTAAGATGGTATATATGAAACTAGGTTGTCCCCACGGACCAACCGACCCATTTAAAGGTCAAACGAGCCTAGAGCAGGTAGACTCCTATTTTGCCGATTTTCGTGTGCTATATAGTCCATGGATTTTTGGTTATCCTGAATTCCGGTGTGATCTTTTCCAAATTTTTTTATGAACCTCAGTTAAGATCTTAGCTCTGGAGCCAGTTTGTCTCATATGGCTTACAAATCCATTTTCAAGGTTAGTTGAGCCTTAGAGTAGGTAAACCCTTATTTTATCGATTTTTGTATGCTATAGTCCATAAATTGTTATCCAAAATTCTTGAGCTTTTTTGCCAAAAATTTTCAAAGAAGTTTGTCAAGATCTTGTCTATGGATCATGTTTTTCCCCATGGGCAAACTACCTATTTTTAAGGTCAAACGAGCTCTAGAGTAGTTAAACCCTCATTTCGCTAATTTTCATGTGCTATAATAGTCCATGAATTTTTTATGATTCAGAATTCCAGATTTATTTTTGTGAATTTTTCGTGGACGTCTGTTAGGACCTTATCAATGGATCCAATTGATCCCACGGGAAAACCGATCCATTTTAAAGGTCAAACAAGCCAAGAGTAGGCAAACACTCATTTTGTTGATTTTCATGTGTTATTCTAAGAAATTTTGCTGATCCAAATTTTTAATTTTTTTGCAAAAAATTTTCGTGAACGTGTGTTAATTCCTTATAAATGGAGTCAATTGATCCCGATGGTCAAATCGATCCATTTTCAAGGTTAAACGAGCACTAGAGCACATATATCCCCAATTTGCCGATATTTTTGTGCTATAGTCCATGATTTTCGATGATAGAATTTCTGATTTTTATTATCAGAATTTTTTACTAGCGTCTGTTAAGACCTTAGGTTATGAGCCAATTGGCCCCAACAAGCAAACCAACCTCTTTTGAAGGTCAAACAAGCCCAGAGCAGGTAAACCCCATTTTACAGATTTTTGTGTGTTATAGGTCCATGGATTTTTGGTGATCCATAATTCAATATGTTTTTAACAAAAAAATTTCATGGATGCCCGTTAATACCTCATCAATGGATCCAGTTGGTCCCCACGAGCAAATCGATCCATTTTCAAACTCAAACGAGCCTCAAGTAAACCTCCATATTGTCAATTTTCCGTGTGCTATAATCAATGGATTTTTGTAATCCGAAATTTCAGATTTTTGTCAAAATTTTTAATGGACGTCCATTAAGATCTTAGAAATGAATCCAGTTAGTCTCCGCGGGCAAATCGACCGATGTTAAAGGTCAAACAAGTCTCAGAGCATGTAAAACCCAATTTTGCGTACTTTCATGTGCTATATTCTATGGATTTTAAGGTGATCCCAAAATTTGGATTTTTTTTGCCGAATGCTTTCATGGACGTATATTATGACCTTATATATGGATTCAATTGGTCTGCATGGGAAAAACAACTCATTTTTAATATCAAACGAGCCTAGAGCAGGTAAACCCTCATTTTGCCAATTTTTGTGTGCTATGGTCCATGAATTTTGGTGATTCGACATTCCAGATTTGTTTTGCCAAAATTTTTCATGGACACATATTTTGACCTTATATATTGATCGATTCGTTCCTCATGGGCAAAAAAATCCATTTTAAAAGTTAAATGATCCCTAGAGTAGATAAATCTCCAATTTGCCGATTTTTGTGTGCTATAGTCCATGAATTTTAATGACCCGGTATTTTAAAAAAAAATTGTCAATTTTTTTCTTGGACGTCTGTTAAACCTTAGCTATGGAGAAAGTTTGTCCCGACGGGCAAACCGACTCATTTTCAATGTCAAATGAGACCTAGAATAAGCAAACACCCATTTCACCCATTCTCGTGCTATATTCCATGTATTTTTGGTAATTCAGCATTCTAAAATCATATTTGTCTAATTTTTTCGTGGACATCTTTTAAGACGTTATCTATAGAGACATTTGTCTCTGATAGCCAAAACGATCCATTTTAAATGTCAAACGAGCCTCAGAGAAGGTAAACTCATATTTTGCTAATTTGCATGTGCTATATTCCATTATTTTTTGGTGATCCAGAATTTTGACGTCATTTTTTCCCAAAATTTTTGTGCACGTCCGTTAAGACGCTATCTATGGAGTCAGTTGACCATAGCGCCTAAAACGACCCATTTTCAAGGTCAAAAGAGCCTTGGATCAGGTAAGCCTCCTATTTTATCGATTTTCGTGTGCTATATTTCACTATCCTTTTTGGTGATCTAGAAGTTCGACATATTTTTTGCCCAAATTTTTTGTGGACGTTGGTTAAGACGTTAGCTATGGAATCAGTTGATCATGACGATCAAAACTGCCCATTCTTCATATCAAACGAACCCTAGAGAAGGTGAACTCCCATTTTTTTAATTTTCGTGTTCTATAGTTCAACATCCTTTTTGGTGATACAGAATTTCAACGTCATTTTATCTAAAATTATTCGTGGACATCCGTTAAGACGTTAGATATGGAGATTACTGGCCCTGACGGTCAAAGTGACCTATTTTCATGGTTAAACGAGTCCCGGAGTAGGTAAACCTCCTATTTTTCCAATTTTTCTGTTTTGTAGTCCATGAATTTTTGGTGATCCAAAATTCCGATGTCATATTTTGTAGATGTTCGTTATGATGTTATCTATTGGAGCCAGTTGACCCTAATGTCCAAAATGACCTATTTTTAAGGTGAACCGAGCCCCCAAGTAGGTAAACCCCCTATTTTGCCGATTATCGTTTGATATCGTTCACCTTTTTTTGGTGATTCAAAATTTCAACGTTATTATTTTTCAATTTTTCGTGGACGTCCGTTAAGACGTTAGATATGGAGACAGTTGACCCTGATGGAAAAGACGACCCATTTTCAAGGTCTAATGAGCCTTAGAGCAGGTAAACCCCCATTTTACCCATTTTCGTGTGCTATGAATTTTCAGTGATATGGAGACAGTTGATCCTAACTGTCAAAATGCCCATTTCAAGGTCAAACAAGCCCTGTAAACCTCTTCTTCTTCTTTTGTGTGCTATAATTCATGGATTTTTTTGGTGATTCAGAATTTCGATGTTATTTTTGTCCAAATTTTTCATAGACGTTTGTTAAAACATTAGATATGGAGACAACTGGCTCTGACGGCCAAGACGACCATTTTCAAGATCAAACGAGCCCCAGAGTAGGTAAACCTCCCATTTTACCGATTTCCGTGTGCTATACTTCACCATCTTTTTTGGTAATCCAGAATTCCAACGTCATTTTTGGCCAAATTTTTCATGGACGTCCGTTAATATTTATAGAATAATATTTAATTAATAATAATAATAATGATAATTAAAAAATTGAAGGGAATTTTGTAATCCAACTTGAGACGACTAAGCACCTTCCCACTTATAATTTAATAAATAAATGATATGATATGGTAATAATATGATATTCTTGCATTACTTGAGCATCTTCTTTGTAATATCCTCAAATTTAATAAATATTGATTTACATTTACTTCAAGAAGTTTTCTTTATTATATATATCCAATTTTAAAAAAAATTGGACTTAAATAGTAATTAATATAATGAAAGGTCGTTTCTCGTATTAATGCAATAAAAGTCATTTCCCGTTTCAATGCAAAATTGCAGAATATTTTTCCTGCCATTTAAAAGCAAGATTTTAAAAGATTTGTATTGAACAATTTAATAAATAATTCATTTAAATCAGTACATAAATCAAATTCACATTAATAATCAATTTCTTTTTTGCTGTAAAAATCAAGAGTATTTGAAGAATTTTCCTATTAAATAACTTTGACATGGACTAAAATTATTGAACTACTTTAATGCACAATAATTTTATTTACTCAAAGTTCATCCTAGCTACTGCTATAAAATACCTAGCATGGTCTTCATGTAAATGATAAGTGGAGAATGAAATATTATCATGCAAAAAAATAATCTTGCTCATCAATTTGTTTGTGCAATAAATTTCTTTTGTTTTTATCCTCTCCTCCTTGTCCAACCTAATTATTTTTTATGTCCTTTTTCATATTTCATATATTTTTTATGACTTTTTTGTTATTTGAATATCGTGTGTCCTACATGAAGAAATTAGTGATATACAATTCATGTTCTACTATATTTCTTAATTATTGATGAATAGATTAATCAGTTAACTTGATATGCTTATTTGTCTTTCGATAGAGTATTCTATCTAAGTAGAAATATACTAAAATGGAAAGCTATTTATTGTTGATATAAAATTTTAACTATGATTGAAAAATTGTGAAACTACTATCTCCAGATTATTGGCTGGCCCAATAAGTAGTTAAGTAGAAATTGTCCAAATTAGAATGTCTACTTTTGCCTTGGAAATATTATTTATGTGGATGTGATACATTCTTCTACCTTATTACTGAATGTTAATTATTACTCCACCCATAATTTTTAAAATTAAAAGTTGAATATGAAGAGTCGTTTTACACTATTATGTAAAAACACTTTCAGAATTAAAATTTAAATTTACTTTTTAAGATTCAATTTACTAAGATTCATGTTATCATAGGAAAGAAATTACACAATTCAAAATGAGAAGAAAAGAATGAGAAATTGCAAATGAAGAATAACAAAAAATGCTCGAGTAATTATCTATTTACTGTTCATCTTCATAGTATTTTTTTATTTAGCGAATAAAATATCAATGATAAAATTACTATTGCTAATTTGAAGATTTCCTATTTTATAATTTTACTTTTGATAATAATATATGCATGTAGAAAACACATGTTTAACTAGTTATATTAAGAGAGCCACTAATTAGCCCACCATCACATTATAATAAATGAAACACTCTACCGCTTTCTTTGCAAGCAATTTCTGCAGTCTCAAGGTTAAATTCCATGGATACCGTATCAATGCTAATTAGCATGTACGTCAGAGCGATTTCCGACCATGTAACTTCATTAGCTACTTTGGAAGCATATCAAGTATTTCCTTTTAGAAAAACCTACAATGTTTGTTCGTATTTAGATATAAACTGAAATGATATGGGTGAAGGTAATTCATTTCTTTAGTTTAGAAAAGGAATAGAACCTACCCCAAAATGTGGTTCTCAACAAATTAAAGATATCCCAGCCTCTATAGAACTGGAGATTTCAGTGGATATATTATCGTTGTTGTCGTTGATCAGAGGTGCAAAAAGATGAGCAGTTTGATTCTAGAGTGTTCAAATTAATGACAACAATTTAAGTAGTGAAGATGCAAAAGTTAGATATAGTCTCCTAGCTCATGTGAATGAGATCTCACTTGTGCAGTTAAAAATATTTTCTTACTTTTTCTCGAACATTCTATGTATAAATGGACTTCTTGAGCATGCATGAAGCTGTTGTATAATTTCTTGCTCTAACCCTTTCACAAGAAACTTTTTACTTGGAATTGTTGTGAAATAATCTTGGGAAATTGGGAGCGGCACCTAAGTAAGAGAACTTGGACAATTATCAACTCCACTTGATCGACTCTTGTTCATCCATTTTAGATACATTATATCATGAGTAGAGCAAAATAGGATTACACTTTTTTTCTTATAAGCATCGATGCAGGTAACCATATTTACCCACCCAGATGATGATCTCCTTTCCTCAATGCACGAACTCCCCTATACTATCGCATTCACTTTCTGAGTGGAACACTAGGTTTCTATAATGGAAACCAACTCCCGAAACCTAGGTTCATATCCAGCTAAATCCCTTTCAGAGTACACCTTTCTAACGTGTATTCTTTGCTTCCCCGAACACCTTCTGATCTCCACTGATATGAAATTGCATATATATGCCAAAGGGAATAAACATGTCTGATCCTATACAATCTGTATGCATAAAATGGCGAAGTGATCCCTTTTCATTTGGATCATATTCACATGTTTGTATTCAGTCATCCAGCAATGATTATGCCATACTCGCATAAAATCTTGGAGGTCAGTTGTTTTCTGTTTGAGAGGTTACAGTTCGAAAACATCTAGCCACCTGGATCCTATATGAGTGGCTTAAGAGAAGCTTATCACATTTTCAATCCATGAAAGCGAGGTAAAAAGATATAAGGAAAATTGTATGAAAGAATGTTAGACCAAGCAATGATGTATTGGAAGAGTTGTTCAAAAAGCTAGATCTAGCATTTGGGAAGTTCTTATTTGTATTTGATCCATCACTTGTGATTCTAAATCTTTAGGGCTCATGAATGTTACTTCCGGACAATCTAATCATGAATTTAGTACAGAAGAGAATATGCTTCAACATTTTTTTAAAAGGTTGCTAATGAATCTTTAAAATGATTAAAAACAAAATGAGATGTCCACATACCTCAACAGAATTATGTTTTTGAGTGGAACACTAGGTTGCTAATGAAGTGGTTAGAGTAAGAAATTTACAACAACTTCTTGGTATATTATCTGCCTTTCATGTATTAAATTCAGGGTTTCCAAAAGTAATTCTAACGAGTCCTAAAGATTTATAATCATAAGTGAGGGGATCAAATACATGTAAGAACTTCTCAAATGCTAGATCTGGATTTTGAACCACTCTTCCTATTATTATTGCTTTGTCCAACATACTTTGATACAATTTTTCTTTGAATGTTTTGTCTCGCTTTCATAAATTTGGAAATGTGAGAAGTTTCTCTTATGCAACTCAAATAGTCTCCATGCATGGTCGCTGCATATTGTTGAATCATCGACTATCTATGAAAAACAATCGACCTCCAATATTTTATTTAAGTATGTCATAATCACTGACAGATGACTAAACACAAACATGTGAATATGAGCCAAACGAAAAGGGATCACTTTCCTATTTTGTGCAAATGGATTCGATAGGATCATGCAGATTTATTCCCTTTGGCTCATATATGCAATTTTCATGCTAGTAGAGATTTGAAGGTGTTCAGGGAAGTAAAGAATACACGGTGGAAAGGCTTACTCCAGAAGGGCTTTATCTGGATTTGAACCCTAATTTCGGGGTGGTTTCCATTAGCAACCTAGTGTTCCTCTAGTATAGGGCAGTTTGTGAGTTGAGGAAGGGAGAACACCATCGTTTGGGTGGGAAAATATTTCCCAGGCTCTTCTGCATTAATGCTTATAAGAAAAAAAGAGAAATCCTATTCTGCTCTACTCATGACATGATGTTTATTAAGTGGATGAACAAGAGTACACCAAGTGGAGTTGGTTGGTTGTGCAAGTTCTCTTACTTAAGTCACCTTCTCAATTTTCCAAGATTATTTCATAAGTCCAAGTAAAAAATTTCTTGTGAATGGGTTAAAGAAAGAAATTATACAACTGCTTCCTCCGTGCTCAAAGATCCTAACAATTTATCTACTCTTAAGAAAACTAGGCTTGATATGCTTCCCATTAATGATGTTACCTGGCCTGAAATTTCTCTAAGGTACATGCTAATTAGCATTGTTACGTTATCCGTAGAATTTAGCCTTGAGTCTACAGAAATGACTTACAAAGAAATCGGTAGAGTGTTCATTGATTACAATGTGATGGTAGGCCAATTTGTTATTCTCTTAATATAACTAGTTAAGTGTATGTGCTTTGCACATTCATATCATGTCTAAATAAAAGAAATGACCCTTTACATATATTTGAATTGTTGACTTTGGAAAAAGTCCATCATAAGAACCAGGTCCCTTTAATAGGTTTGTGAATCATCAAAATCATCATTACAACATTACAACACCGACATTGTTCAATAACGATATCCGGTAAAGAGCTAGAACTCTTCACCTTGATGTTTTTCTTCTAAATTTATTCCTTACTAATGGAGTGCACCTGTATTTTCTTTGCACATTCAGGTGAATCTATTTCTAGCTCTAGAGACGATGTAAACGAGGGAAGTCTTTAGAAAATAACTCTGAGAGGTCTCTCTAAGAGTATTCCCATATATAATAAAGAATTCAACATATGGAAAGGTGGCCGCACATCTAAAATAAATAAAGCTTATTTATTATACTAAGGGGTAATTGTATGGTTGGTTAAGAAGTAGATTATTCACATATTAGATTAATACTGTGTTTGGTAACAATTTGTTCTTGATATATATATTTATTGCTACTATTAGTTAATGTGATAGGCAATGTAAAACACGTACACTTAACTAGTTATATTAAGCGAGCCTCAAATTGGCCCACAATAACCTTGTAATCAATGAAATATTCAGCTACCGATTTCTCTGCAAGAAATTTCTACAGAATCAAAGTTAAATTCCATGTATAATGTAACGATGCTAATTAGCATATACCTCAGAGAAATTTCAGGCCATGTAACTTCATTAATGGGAAGCTCCATGAGCATGGAGCAATAGCTTTCCATGTTACAAGCAATCGATATCATTGGATATGCATTCATGCCAGTGGAGATCTGAAGGTGTTCGGGGAAGCAAAGAATATACGGCGAAAAGGTTTACTCCAAAAGGGCTTTAGCTGGATTTGAACCTTAGTTTCGGAGGTGGTTTCCATTAGCAACCTAGTGTTCTACTCATTTTTGGTAGGAAAACATTTGTTATGATACATTGTAAGTTTTAAATATACAGTTTTATCATAAAAATCACTTATGAATTTGCTCGAAAAAACTATTTAATGAGTTTTTATTTTATTTATTTGTACGGGTACTGTATGTTTACCTGACATAAAAAATAATTTATATCATGTTAGACTCTTATAGTAATAAATTTAGTCAAGTGATTTAGTTGATACAAATATGTAAGTTGAATAATTTTATTCAACTCCACATATTTACCATACCATGTGTAAATTTCCAAAAATGAATACACAAATACAAACATAAGAGAAAGACAGTTACTTTTTCTGTTTTTTTCATAAATCCACACAAGTTGTGAAAGTGTTTATGTGAGGCTGGGCGGGGTAGATTAAAATTTTCCGGGTGGAGACAAAACCAGCCCCGCCCTGGCAGCCATAATCAAACTTATCACAAAGAAGAACAGTGACATCATCTTTATCCATCCCATATACTGTTGGGTTTTATTTGCCCTGATTTCTTACCATAGATAGGTCTTCCTTTTAGGAAAAGGTTTTGAATTGACTAATCATTTTCTTGTAAGAAAAGGTTTAGGACTCTATAAATAGAGGCATGTTCCTTCTAACTTAATCAGTATTCACAATGTAGTCTTAAGAGCTTTGAGAGTTTGGTTAGGGGGAGAATTTATGGTCCATAAGTTGGATACGTTATCACTTGTGTGAACCTCTCATTTATTCCGAGTGAATTGGTTGAGGTTGTTTCTCTCTGTATTTTGTACTCTCATATTTATAGTGGATTGCTCATCTCCTTTGTGGACGTAGGTCGATTGACCGAACCAAGTTAAATCTTTGTATCTTTTGGTATATTTCTTGTTGTCTTCTTACTTGTGGTCTTTCGAGGTTTGTTTTGCTAGATTCCGCATTTACACCTGCTTATTTTCGGTCCTAAAAAGTGGTATCAGAGCCAGATTCAATGACGGAGTCAGGTTCAGTGGTTCGATAATCGATGATTGAACCAAGTTAGAAAGATGTGTTCATCTTGGCGGTGTAGTTGTAGCAGTAACCTTTTTGACAGTAATGAAAATTTTGTTGGAGAAATTGTTTCAAAGAGATTCTTTGTGTTGAGAAATAAATTTTGCAAAGGAGATTATGGAGAGGAGAAGCAAGTTGTTGAAGATTAAGTCAAGAAGGTGTACAGATTTATTTGTCAGAAATTCAGGCCAAGGGGGAGATTTGTTGGGTTTTATTTGCCCTGATTTCTTACCATAGATAGGTTTTTCTTTTAGGAAAAGGTTTTGAATTGACTAATCCTTTTCTTGTAGGAAAAGGTTTAGGACTCTATAAATAGAGGCATGTTCCTTCTAACTTAATCAGCATTCACAATGTAGTCTTAAGAGCTTTGAGAGTTTGGTTAGGGGGAGAATTTATGGGTCACAAGTTGGATACGTTATCACTTGTGTGAGCCTCCCATGTATTCCGAGTAAATTGGTTGAGGTTGTTTCTCTCTGTATTTTGTACTCTCATATTTATAGTGGATTGTTCATCTCCTTTGTGGACGTAGGTCGATTGACCGAACCACGTTAAATCTTTGTGTCTTTTGGTATATTTCTCGTTGTTTTCTTACTCGTGGTCTTTCGAGGTTTGCTTTGCTAGCTTCTGCATTTACACCTTCTTATTTTCGGTCCTAACACATTCTATAGAAGAAGACTAGCTAATAGAGTGGATTCCTTTTTTAAAGTAAAGAAATGAATAATTTCGTTTTGTATGTAAATGCAAACAACATTTGAATTGGAAGTATCTTATAAAAATACTTTATAATGCGTTTAGATACTTAATTGAAATAAATTGTAATTTGAGTATCTAAGTAAAATTTGTTTGCAAAGAAAGAGGTTGTCTACGTATTAGATATTTAAAATTGAATTCAAAATTACATGGACAAATGCTTGATTTGTTTAACAAATGTTTCATTTATTTCATAATATTAAATTTCTTGATTACATTATTATAGGAATAATTACATCTATAACTTTACTTATCATATCCTTTGGTTTAATTTTAAAAGTGAACCTAAAAAAGAAGAATAAAAATTGTACATGATTAAGATAAACATAAAAGGAAAATTAATCACTAGTTCAACATATTTGGAAAAACTTCAAATGTGTTGATCTCTCTAAACTAGTATACCCACTCTTGTTAAGCTTATTTTCAATCGTAAATGTCAATATTTCCCCTCTCTCATAAAAAAGTTTTCACATTCTCCTTTTCCAGACTGGTGTTTCTTTGGAAGCTCAAGATGTTTTGAGAAATTCATCACATGATAGTGAAAGTGACACGATTGATGAGGATGAATCTGAAATTTCAAAGGTTTCAAATTAACAGCTTGCCTTTTCCTATATAGTTGATGTTTTGATCAATGCTAACACTAGTATTTCGTGTGAGTCGTGCCTAGTCTTAAAGAGAGGTATTGATAGGTCATCTAGTCGACATCGTGAATGTCACAGAAGTACCATTGGAGATGGAAATAAATGGAGTAAGCCACCTAAACCTCCTAGGCACATGTGTCTTCTTCCATTA
The DNA here is from genome assembly GCF_036512215.1 of Solanum lycopersicum. Taxonomy (NCBI): domain Eukaryota; kingdom Viridiplantae; phylum Streptophyta; class Magnoliopsida; order Solanales; family Solanaceae; genus Solanum; species Solanum lycopersicum. The sequence goes on from NC_090804.1 coordinate 12,808,249, forward strand.
GTCTCTATCCCCAATGCTACTTCTACAACGTTCATGATGTCCACTAGACGGCCTATCAATATCTCTTCTGGGATCAAGGCACGGCTCAAGCAAAACAGTGACACTAGAAATGGGAAGTTGTTGATCTAACCTTTAATATTTCAGTTTCATCCTCGTCAGTCATGTCACTATTTACTAATTTAATAGAAGTTTTATTTTTTTCTTTTTTAATGTGAAGGAAAATGACGAATTAATTTATGATAACGATTCAATATTTAATTAATAAAATAGTTTTTAACTTATTTAATTAGTATAGGGGTAAATTGACAATTCAACTTTAAATTTTGGAGTTACCAACTTTTGCTAATTTTTTATTATTTTATTAATTTTTGATAATACGATGATAAGTTAGGGAAATGAAGAGGTGTAGTTATGAAGTTTATTTTAGATGAAAGAATAATTTTCTAAAATGATCCTAAGAAAATAAATTAAGATGTAACAGGTATTTTTGTAATTCAACTTTTGACTTAGATACTTTCTACTTTTAGTAATACTAGTCCACAGAACGTGTTGCACATTTGTCCCCTAAATGACATTAGAAAAACAAATTTATATAAGCAAATATATCATAGTGGAGCATACACATATTTATCTCTAAGTTCAAAAATAAGTCCTTTTATATGTGAATTGGACATAAAAATATATCTGTTCTCAAAATATAAGATGAAAATCTTATGTTAATATTCTTAAAGCTTCATGAAGAAAAATCTTTTTTTTATATAAGAGGAATCAACATATTTTAATTACGAAATTTAAGTTTGAATGATCAAAAACAAAATTGGCTATAAAAAAGATAGTTATAAAGAAAAATATTTACAAAATATCTAGGTAGTGTAACATTAAATTTATAGAAAAAAATATAAGTTCAAACGGAAAAGAAAGAAAAGTAAAGGCCGAACTCATACACAGGTCCCTAAACTTGTTAGGTTTTTCCCCTCAGGTACCTCAACTATGGCATTTTACTATTGAATCATAATTTGTTCCTTTTAAACAATGTTGATTGATTTTGATCGACTTTTCTATTGTAAATTCCTTCAATTGTGTTTGTAGTGTATTGATTTTGATTCAAGGAATAAGACAAGTTGTTGTGTTAGTTTCATTTGTTTTCTAACGTGTTCAAATGACTTGAAGTGAAACACAGTTATTTTCAAACATTTTCATTATCAATTGAACTAATGTATTCTCGAATACCATATGTATCCTCTCTATCAATACCCTCACAAAATCTGATTTCACATCGACCAACGGTGTTTAAAAGGAACAAATTATGGGTGATTGAATTATTCAATAGGAAAATAGCATGATTGTGTTAAAAGTACATATACATTATATTTCTTGAACTATATATTTAAGGATCTGTACATAAAAAATTAAATATGAATTAAAATACAATAAAATTCAATGTAACATTTGCAGGAATTTTTACTTTACATTATATTTTAGTTTATTTTTACTTGTGCACTAATTTTAGTGCTTGTATGTAATAGTTAAGTACATGAATTTTTATAAACATTTGAGATTACATATAAAAAAGTATAAACATGCTTTAAATAGATAAATGATTAACAAACAACGGAAAATACCAAGGTCAAACGAGCCTAGAGCAGGTAAACCTCCATTTTATTGATTTTCGTGTGCTACAATCCATGAATTTTTGGTGATCCATAATTCTGAATTTTATTTTTGCCAAAACTTTTTATGGACGTCCTTTAAGACCATAACAATGTTGACAGTTGGTCGCCACCAGAATACCGTCCCATTTTTAAGTTTAAACGAGTCCAGAGTAGGTAAACCCTTATTTTACCGATCTTCGTGTGCTATGCTTTATGAATTTTTTGGTGATTTGATATTCTGAATTTTTTTGCGCTAGTTTTTCATAGATGCTCTTTAAGGTCGTACCAATGAAACTAGGCTATCCCCACGGGCCAACCAACCCATTTTAAAGGTCAAACGAGCATAGAGCAGGTAAACCCCAATTTTGTCGATTTTTGTGTGCTATATAGTCCATGAATTTATGGTGATCCTGAATTTCGGCGTGTTTTTTTCCAAAATATTTCATAGACCTTAGTTAAGACCTTAGCTCTGGAGCCAGTTGGTCCCGTATGGCTTACAGACCCATTTTCAAGGTTAATAGAACCTTAGAGTAGGCAAACCTTTATTTTGTCGATTTTCGTGTGCTATAATGGATGGATTTTTGGTGATCCAAAATCTTGATTTTTTTGGCTAAAAGTTTTCAAAGACGTCCATAAAGACCTTAGTTATGGAGCCTGTTGTTCCCCATGGACAAACTAACCCATTTTTAAGGTCAAAAGAGCCCAGAGCAGGTAAACCCCAATTGCAGAGAAATTATTTTAATGTTCCTTTAATATAGAATCCTAGGAATCATTATTTTACTTCATTCCTTCTGAAAATGCTCTACAAAATTATTATTTTGATTTCCTTAATGCAATTTTTAAAAGATTACCTATTCACCACAAAAGTAGTGATACTGTGTTTTTAATCTCGTGCAATCACAAATAATATATCATAAAAATCTTGACAACCAAATAATATAATAAAGATGTTAAATTTCATGATAAATTAAACATTCTAAAAAATATAAAAAGAAAGTTTTTGGTAGGGACAAATTATCAACAATGTTGACATTAATGTTACAGACCTTCAATTCCCTATTATAAGGGTCTGATTATTTTATGAAAGTACTTCTTAGCAACGTTCTGAGTATGAACAAATTCAATGTAAGCGTATCCTTTTGGTTGACTAGATTTATGTTTCTCTTTTTAAGGTGATACAGACTTGAATGTGTTGTTGCATTTCTTTATTGGTGCAGCAGTAATCTATGAAAAGCTGAAGGAGAAATAAATTAATAAAATTCTACTATTTTACTAAATATTTTCATAAAATACATTCAAAATAAATTTTATGAGATACTATTATATTGGAGGGACTGTAAACTAATATCTTCCGTAGGCTTGAGACTAATTTGTAAATTGAGTATTGAAAATATCCTTTTTAGTCATGTTTGTAAAATCTTTAAGAAATCTTAGGGTTATATATATATATATATATATATATATATATATATATAATTGTGTTCTACTAGCTTCATTACAATTTATTCGACGTCTATATCTTGTGGCTAAGATGAAGAGATCTCACATAAGTAAAGAGGAGGATATCCGTGATGATAGAAAAATATTTTTACCACGGATTTTTTTCATATATTTCTTTTTAGAATTGAATCAAGGATTTAACAAGTTGTAAGTATCTCTATTCACTATCTTTTTAACCATCTAATGATGCTATTGGTTTATATTTTTTTATCGCATTGACTTTTAGGTTATAAAATCAAGTTTGAATGAACTAATTTTGAAAATGATTATACTGTTTGATTTAATTTTTGTCAAATAAATTGATTTTTATCAAAGTGAAGTTAGATCTTTCAAATCTATTTTCTTTTTAGATCCAAAAAAGATATGCATAACAAATAGACACAAAATTTTCAATATAGATCCATATTTTTTACTTCATAAATGTATATAAAACATGTTCTAAACTTAGAAAATAGAGAAATTATTTTGATGTTCTGTAATTTATAATTCTAGGAATCCTTTTTTAGCTCATTCCTTGTGAAAACAATTTGCACAATTATCATTTAGATTTTCTTAATTCAATTTTCAAAAGATCACATCTTCGTCTCTAAATAGTGCAACAATGTTTTCAATTATGTGCAACCATAAATAAGATAACACAAAAATCTAGATAACCAAATGATATAATTGTCTTAAATTATTCATAAAGAAACTGTTAAATTTTTTGATAAAGTTAATATTTTTACAAAATATATGAAAGGAAGTTTTTAATATGGACAAACTGTCAACAACGTTTAAATTCTTGTTACAAACTTTCCGTTGCTAATTTAAAACTCTGATTCTTTTTCTGAAAGTACTTTTTGCAACCTCATGATTATGAAAAAATTCATCGTAAGCATATCCTTTTGGTTGATCAGATATATGTTTATCTATTTAAGGTGTCATGGACTTTTGAAAGTGTTGTTGAATTTCTTTATTGATTCACGAATATTTTCTTAAAAATTGAAATGAGAAATAAATTAATATAATTCTACTAAACGTTTTCTTAAAATACATGTAAGATAAGTTTTATGAGATTCTAATATATTGGTAGAACATTAAATTAATATCATCTGTTTACAAGTTTAAGACTTGTTCCATATGCATTTATAAGTCTACATTAAAAATTATCTTTTGAATCAATTGATTGACATAGAATAATAATACTTTTACTATTTCATAATTTTAATAATGTATTGAGAAATATGAAAATTTATATCAACACAATGATTTGAACATAAAAAAAGGTTACAATTCTATTTCAGGTAAAGATGTTTATGGGGAAAATGTTTAGGAGCATAGATAAAAGCTGAAAAAAAATCAATTTCAGGTCAAGAAGATTTTCTTTGTCGAACTCATTTATTATTTGTTTGGTAACAATTAAAATTAGATACTAGCAACAAAATGAGAGTCAATACAAAAGAAAACATGCATTTAAATACATTGTTTGTGTCTCAATTGTCAACATAAGCTCTAAGAATCCAACAACTATTCATATGCATGATAGGTCGATTCATAAGCTATGATTATTCAATTTATTTACGTCAAATTTCATGAATTAGAATCTAATACAACTAATTTAGGGTGAAAAGATATCTTCAAGCTGCTCAAAGCATAATTTGTTTATTTATTCGATTACTTGTGTGATATGTCAAAGTTCATTTGTAGCATTAATTTTGTAATCAAAGCTAGGGGAATATCAGTTTTGCCTTTATTAATATGAATGTTAGTTGATTCTATCAATACCTTTTCGGAATTTCATCTCTATAATAGAGATTATAATGGACGGAGAATTATTCTACATTTTTGTAACACCCCACAACTAGAAAGAAATAGAAAATAGAAAGAAAATATTTTTGGAAAGAATCAAATTTGAAAATTTTGACAAAGTTAATTATGAGTTTTGAGTCAACTTCAAATGACAATAACTCGTAGATCAGTATGAGTTAGGTGCGCTACAATACACCCTATAAATGATTTTTGAATTATCTTTCCAACACCACCGATTTGATCAATTTACAGTTTGTATGAGGGAGATTTGCCCATTTGAAGTTGGGTTGTCTAGATAAGGAAAGTCAAAACCAAATTTTTGAAGAGTATTATGGTCTTTCAACAATCCAATTAATTAAATTCATTTTTGGTTGTCACGACTCAAAAATGTACGTAATGGCACTTGTCTTATCCCACCAAGACAAGTCAGCCTAAAACTCGAACATTACAATAAAATTTAGAAATTTCATAAGTAACTCAAAAGTACCCCCACAATCTAGTTGTCACGTGTATAAGCCTCTATAGTATTACAATTGATTCAAGAAAAAAATAAGTCTTAAATGACATTGTTTCTCAAATAGAACAAGATCATAAATAGGAGTAAGAAGGTCTACTGAGATAACAAGCAACTACCTCACAATTCTCTACAAGAAGTCTCATACAAGGAGAAGAGAAAATATCACAAAGTCCGGGCTAGTAACGTACAAAAAAATTGAAGTAGCAATGGGTGAGTGCCGAATCATAGGGTACCCAACAAGTAAACTTCTAAACACAAGTTAAGGAGATAAAATTCGGGTACTCCTTACATACCAACCGAACCTCCAAAACTACAACCTGCATAAAATTAAGCCCAATCTAACAGTTCACCGTTTTCATAGCACCCAGCTCATCAAAATCATCTTAACAAATTTGCACATCCTCAACTACAAACTCAATATTTAACAATCACAACTTTCACAGAAGGCTCTCACAATATCAACAATACACAAGATCAAGTTCGTCAAATAGAGGTAATCAAATATCAAGTACTTTCCAACCACCAATAAAACACATAATCATCAAGAATGGATGATGACATGGGATGCAATGCAATATGACATTATGAAGTGATATGCCTCAGAATACCAATTACTCTCTCAACCGTATGTATATGATACTCCTCGGAAATACATCGAGAGTTCATGATACAGGGGGACTCGTGAGGTTCATATAAAGACACGGACGATCTCCACATGTCTGTGCGAACGATCTCAACGCACTATCATAAATCAAATAAATTTCACCGGACGATCTCCACTTGCCCAAATCATAATCATAACTTTTCTATCTCACGGACGATCTTCATGTGCCCAAATAATCATAGCTCGATCTCAACACGGAAGATCTCCACGTGTTAGACCTTTACTCACATCCAATCTCATGTCAATGCATGTGCACAATATGATATCAAATAAAGGAGATAATGCAACATTTCAATAAAATCAAATGTCGCTATGACATATAATCACCTCAATTATCACAATTATACAGGTTCAGTAAAAAAACCAATCACACATAATAAATCAGATCAATAATATATCAGTGAATGTCCATATGCTTTGGCATTCTCGGATTACAATCCGCATTCTATAGTAATAAACCTTCCCATTATAACACGGTACTCGTACCATTCTCAACACATCACATACAAACAAATAATCACATAGTCTTTTATTACCCTTTTTTCTTATTAGAATCACTCAATATGGAAAAGTCAATCCATCACCAAGTCCCATTATTTTCAAAAATATAACACAAGAAAATACACGAATTTCATACACTTAACGAGAGTTTAGAAATCCACTTGTCTCAATTAGTCGAACAATGACTCCAGAACTTGAGCCTTCCTCTTTTGGTTGACTTCCAAACAGTACAATCTATTCAAATAAATTACCACAATATGATTTCAAGACCAACTACACACACATTACCATGTTCTAGTCTAGACTCAAAAACTCACTCAAATATATAATCAAGTTGCTGAGCTTGATGTCAATTAATATGTCAACTCCTTTAATTTTCTCCAATTTTCAAGCTTAGAGTGTAGTCTTAATTCCTCTAAATAACATAATTTTAATTGTATTCATATAATATAATACACCTGATGATTAACTACATATCTCAATATATCAAAGTTTGAATTATAACATGATAACTATAAAAAAAAAATTGAGAAACCCAACTAAACCCATAACGTATATTATTACTTACGGACCATTGAGCATAACCTCAATTAAATTTACATGATTACCTTAGCAATTATTTTTTCAAACTATTTGAAAATAGTAAACAAGATACTTTCTTTGTCCGTTAATTAATAGATATGCATTTTATACTTTTATGTCTTGATTTGAGTAATTAATGGAATAATTTGTTTCCTTTATATATAATATTTATAAGGTAACATATGAAGGTATATATATATTTATGTAAAATATATAGAACAGTGATCTATTCAACACATTCTACTATGAACATTAACATGATATTGTACTAGAATAGGAAGAGACGAGGAACACTAAGGTATTGTTAATCATTACCTGAATGTAAAGCACGGGTTCCATGCCGGCCGCCTCTTGCTGGTACCATTTTGTGTTTATTTTATTCCTAAATTAAATTAAATATTAATATATAATTAATTTAATATTAAAAAATCATATTTAAATGCATGCATCTAAACACAATGGTTTAAATTCTAATTATTTACATACTAAGTAATAATTATATTATATTATACTAAATACTAAAAATAAGAAGGTGTAAAGTCAAACTTTGAAAGACAAAAATACTTTATAGAAAATTGTTAGAAATTATTTCATAGGAAATTGTTAGGAATTACTTTTTTTAAAAAATAAAAATTATCTATTCTTTCTCTATAATTAATGTGATTAAATGATTAAATTTGTTATCCTCTCTCTTTAGTTAGTATAAATAAATGTATTGAATTGTTAGTAAAAACAATCACCTTTCCCTCTACCCCATATCTAAGATCACTTAACTTCTAAACATTAACTTAAACAACTCTTCACCTTTTTATCTTATCCAATGAATCTTTAGCTATATATATGTATCATGAAAAAATAACTTTTCTTTACCACTTGCCTCGTGTTGATGTGAATCATCAGACAATTTTCAGGTATTTTTTTTTGTTTTGAAATATTAATATTTGTTGATCCTCATTAGAATGATATTTTGAAATAAATTTTATCTTTATCATGTTAGATTTTTTTTTTGTTACGGGAGAAAAATAACTCCACTCCTTGTGTATTTATATAATAAAAATCTTAAGAAGGATATGAATGTTGTATTTATTCTTATTTGTTTAATTTTTTTGTATTCTTTACCGATTATACTTCTTTAATATAATCTTCTATGAAATTATGAATGTTATAAGTCTATTTTTATTAATGCCGAAATTACTAATTTATGACATTTAGATTCGTTTTTAAATGTACTTTTATAATATTTATTTACTTTTATCTTTCCTTACTAATATAGTTTCTTTAAGTAGCTACATATTTGTGTACTTACTAATATGGAGCGTAATGAGAGATTATTAAGGATAAGTCATATAGATATATTCATATTATTAGATGCTATAGTAATATAATTATTTTTCCATATTTCTTGCTTGATGGTCAATGTACTATTCGATTATTATGAATTTTATTTAATTAATGAAATATAAATTAGTAAAACTAATATTTCTAATTTCGACATTATATATTAATTTAACTTTATAATAATTATATGGGACAAACGTGCATCGCACGTTTCTGAAACTAGTTTTTCTATATGAGTGAAGTGGTATATTGTATTAAATATGTTATGAACTTGACCCATTAATTTTAACTAAAATTAACATTAATTAATTTACTCTAGTTAAATAAATATTTGAAATTTCCAAAAATGACCTTTTGGATCATTATATTGGTAATTAAGTTGGGGTATCAATTAATGAAATTCAGTTTAATTAAATAATATGTTAGGATTTTGAGAGGAGAAAAGAGAAGAAGAAGAAGCAAGGAATCACCATGTTCTTGAAGAATTGCTTGTGAGTTTCGTCAAGGGGTGATCCCTTAGATGTATGTAAGATCACATAGCGTTTGGTTAGTTCACTCATGCGCCAACCAGGATTTATCTGAGTGAATTCATATTCTTGAAGTTTAGAAATTGAGTTCTTGATAGATTTATTTGAAGTTTCTATTGGGTTCTTGTTTGTTTGAGTTGTTGAGGAGTTCTCGTTTTAGATTCATAAAATTTGATGTTGTTTTGAGTAGATTCTTGCATATTTTGATTATGTAGTCGAATGTAAGTGTTTGGGGGAAAAGGCTTAGATTTAGTACAATTGGGTCTTTTCCCCCAACACTTATATTCGATTACATAATTAAAATATACAAGAATCTACTCAAAACGACATCAAATATCATGAATGTAAAGTAAGAACTCCTTAAAAACTCCAACAATGAAGAACCCAATAGAAACTTCAACAAATCCATCAAGAACTCAATAGAAACTTCAGATAAATTCATTAAGAACTCAATTTCTAACCTTCGATAATATAAATTAATTGAAATGAATCATGTTTTGAGTGTGGATGAACTAGCCCAATGCTATGTGATCTCACATACCTCGTAGTGTTCACCCCGTGACGAAATCGACAAACAATTCTTCAAGAAATTGGTGATTACATGCTTCTTCTTTTCTCTTCTTCTCTTTTTTCTTTTCTTTCAAAATCCTAACTTTTTTTTGTAAATAGCGTAAACTAGATCCCATCACTTGAGATCGCAACTTAATTACCAAAAATAAATTTAATTTATTGGATAATGAAAAGACCACAGTACCCTTCAAAAATTTTGTTTTGACTTTCCTTATCTAGAAAACACAACTCAAATGGATATATCTCCCACTCACGAACTCAAAATTGATAAAACTCGATGGCATTGAAAAGATAATTCAAAGATCTTTTCTAAGATATCTTTTAGCACACCTAAATCATCCTAAGCTAAGAGTTACGATCGTTTGAAGTTGATACAAAACTCATACTTAAGTTAACTTGTCAAACTTTCCAAATTTGATTATTTCCAAAAATGATTTCTTTCTATTTTCTAGTTTTTTTTAAGTTACGGGCCCAGAAAAATTCATGTAGGAACGCAATTTATTTTATAAAGGTCGAAAATATTGAAATATGTGATAAGCTCAAATAAAAGCTTAACTTATTAAAGAGAGCACACTTTTATCGTATTCTCAATAGACATAACCCCCACCCCACATTGACAATATTTTTCTTTTGGTTAACCCTAAAACTGGGATAGATCCATGAGAAATCTGATTAGATTTTATTAGATATGATATAGATCAAAATGGGACACCAAAAGACTAGATTGTTGAGCCATATGAGGTAAGAAATTATAAAGTACGGTTCTACTCCACCCACACTCACACACACCACTAGTAAGGTGAATTGAAACTTGAAAAAAAAAGAGAAGAAAGTGGAATATTATTCAACTCAAAATCTCAATAATTCTAATATTATTTTTCATATTAGCTCCATCCTAAATATTCATGGCATGTCTTGTATAACACTTCAATCACATAGTATTACCTACTCATTTGTGTCTTTGATATACTCATTCATCACAATATTCAAAGTTTGGGGTGAAGACAATACTTATTTTATTTAAAGTCCAAATATGAAGTATATTCGTAAATTTCTCGACATATAGTTTAAGTGGTTTCTTATTATTTTGATCCATAATAATGTTATACTAATCTTCATAGTAATACTCCATTTCTCCCAATTTATGTAACTTACTTTCCTTTTCAATCAAATTCAAAAAGCTTAACACATTTCTATATTAAGTAATAACTAACAATAAAAAGTCTATTTACCATTAATGAAATGATTTACAATCACACAAATTCCTAACATTCATTTTAGGCCACAAGTTTTAAAGGATTTTCTTTCTTTGTTAAACTTTGTGGCAAGTCTAACTACCTTATATAAAATGGATCAGAGGGAGTAACAGATAATGTTAATCCATCATATATGTACCATACAATCACATGTTGGAGTACATTAGTGACAATTACATAGAAGGAAAGTAAGAAAAAAAATATGATGAGTAAATAATTTTAAATTGACTTTTGCTACATTTGGAAAAGGCTAATTAAGATCGTGGGGGTGTTGACCTTATTAACTTAGGCTTAGGCATTTAGGTAATGTCACGACCCCAACCTGTTGATTGACACCTACACTTATAAATCGGTGGGAGAACCACTATTACTATCCAACTAAAGCAATTATTCTAAAACTAAGGTATTTAAGCTACGAAAGCAAGTTAAATGACTAAAATAAAGTTCATTACTAAACAAAAGATCTAAAAATTATAATATTGCACATTTAAACCTAGAATCTAAAAGTCAATGTACCAAAACTACTAACGAATAACCAAGTCTAAACATGAGATTACTAATGAGCTAGTCAGCTAACTAAACGTGTAGGTCCAAGTCCGAAATTGGTGGACATGGGAGAAAGAGAACTTCATGGCAGCTCGGAAGAAGCATCTCACCCTTGAAGTTAATGCGATAATCTTTAATCTCCCAAGTGAGGTCTATCAATAGCCGCTTGAAGATGTGTTGTAATCAACAATAATTAGAGCAAGTGCCGAATCAGTACACATCGCCGTGTACTGGTAGGATCACATGGTTATCCCATGAGTGCAATATATAAAAGGTCGAACAACAATATAATCACATCCATATATATCAACATAAACAACATTATAAACATGAAAAGTTGACAACACATTTCACACGCTTAACACATCATTGGTCCTCTCATGGAACTCAAACACAAATTGTTAGTGCACCGGCGTGGTACTCGATCCAGTTAGCTTGCAGGAACATGGCAACCCGATCCAATATTTATGTCGGAATGTGGCAATCTGATCCAAGTTAGCTTGCTGGAATGTGATAATCCGACCCCCAATCACACACCATAATCACAATCATAAGTACATCATCAAGATCATACATTACATCATGATTTCATGGCTTTATTATTCATCTATATGAGTTATAATAAAATGATTAATATTGAGACATTCATATACATACAAGAATAATAATGGAGCAAGAACATGCTACATCACACAAATCATGAAATCACAACCATCACCTACCTTGAAACAAGCTTGAAACCTTAAGAAATTGGAACTTCCTTTTCCAGATTCGTTCCACTTGTTCTTGATTTACAAATAATTACAATAACACGAAAATCAATAAACAATTATTAATTATCTGGAATATTAATAGTTTTATGAACCCTAGATCAAACATATGATCCCAACTAGTCTATTTCGGGGTAATTACACCATAGAATCTATCAAGAAACCCTTCCTCATCAATATTGACCCTTTCCATTATGTTCTACGGATCGAAAAATGAATTGAGAGAGATAAAGCTTAAATTTAGCTTCAAGTGTGGTGAAAACAAGTTGGAATAGCCCAGGAGTCGTTCTTTAGCTTCAAAAGTCGAAAAGTGTCATATAAGGTCATGTAGGGATTTTATTTACAATTTATTCTCTGTTTATCCCGCTACAGCGGCACCCATCCCGTTGTAGCAGCATCGCTACAGCGACACCTTTTGAATAGTGAGCTCCGTCTTGAAAAATTCCAAAAATCCTATAATTGAATTCCCGTCTCATCCGCTATAGCTGCACAAATCCCACTACGACGAACAAAAGTGAAACGATACCATTTTTAGAGAAATTTAATTCCTCCCTTTTTACAAAACACTCTTAACCCATTACGCTTAGGAAATACCCTTAACACTAAGATCTATTCCAAGAAATCTATTTATCCAAATTTAATTTTGTAAAGTCGTACAAATTTCTTAACAAGTTATCTATCCGATTATGTAATCAAATTCATATTTACTCACCCTATTGCTATTAAATTTTCCTACAACTCTATGACTTCGAATTCCTCCAAATTTGGATAAGGCTAGGAAAACTCTAGTACTACGAAAAAGTTTTTATGGCCCTGATTTTTCCCTCGTTGGAATTTTTATAATGACAAAACCCGGTCGTGACAATACATACCAATTTATCCATCACTCATCCCTGAGTGACAAAACATAGGACAAGTAATCTAAGGAAGGAGCAAAGTAATACCTGAATCAGTAAACAATTGCAGATACTTGTCTCGCATGTCCCACTCAGTCTACCAAGTAGCTTCCTCCAATGGACTATTCTTCGATTGGACCTGCACATACTTAATTTCTTTAGTCCTCAAATAACGAACATCACGATCAACAATATCAATCGGTTCATCCTCATATTGGAGGTCTTTATATAGCACGATTGAATCCCACTTAATATATAGTCACCTCTCCATGATATCTCTTTAACATAGACACATGAAATATAGGATGTACTCCGTACAAATTAGGAGAAGTGCCAATCTATACGCCACTGGTCCTATGCATTCAAGAACCTCAAAGGGGCCAATGTATTGCGGACTCAACTTATCCTTTTTACGGAATCTCATCACTCCTTTCATGGGTGATACTTTAAGAAGAACATTATCTCCAGCGTGGAACTCCATATACCTCACCTTATAATCGGCTTACTTTTGTTGTCTACTTTGAGCGACTAGGAGTTTAGCTTGAATGCCTCTCACGTTATCTTGTGCATCCTTCACTAAGTCGACCCCCAAGGTTTTACATATTCTGCCTCAAACCAACCTATAGGTGATTTTCGTCAAGGGTTCCATGTCAATGTTTGAGTGATAACTAATATTGTAACAGAACTCAGATAATGGTAAGAACTTGTCCTAATGTTCTCTATAGTCAATCACACAAGCTCTCAACATGTTTTTCAACACTTGAATAGTCCTGTCCGATTGTCCATCCGTCAGAGGATGATAGGTTGTACTAAAAGTGAGTTGCATACCTAATTCATCATGCAACTTCCTCTAAAACTTGAGGTGAAAAGGGTACAACGAACTGAAATTATAGAGGGCACCCCATGCAACCTTACTATCTCATTCACATCGATTTTAGCTAGTTTTTACGCATTGTAATCTACCTTTACCGGAATAAAATGGTCTTACTTACTCAATCTATCAACCACAACCCAAATAGAATCAAACTTTTCCATGTTCTTGGGGAGATCAACCACAAAATCCATGGCTATTATTTCCCACTTTTATTCTAGAATAGGCATTCTTTGGAGTAAACCTTCAACCTTTGATGCTCATACTTCACTTGTTGACAATTCGGGAACTTCGTCACGAACTCCGTGATGTCTTTTCTCATTCCCAACCACAAATAAATTCTCTTCAAATCTCTATAAATCTTGGTCACTCCTGGATGAATGGAATATTGGAACCATGGAAATACCGTCAACAATTTCTAAATCAAGTCATCTACTCGAGGAACACGAATCCTACCCTTATGTTTGAGTACCCCATTCACATCAAGATTTGTTTCTTGGAATTTACCAATTTGCAGTCTTTGTTCTAAGTTCCTCTAGATTCCTATCTTCGAATTGTTTGTCCTTGATCTCCTCCATGAACAACACCCCACCTTTTTTTGAAAATGCCCAACTCCATGAACTTAGATTCTAAGGCCTGAATTTCCTTGCCCAAAAGGTCGCTTGGCTACACTCAAGTAAGATAAAATACACATACTTACCGCCTTTTTACTCAAGGCATCTGCCACTACATTAGCCTTGCCTGGATGATATGCGATGGTCACATCATAATCCTAGAGTAACTCCATTCATCTATATTGTCTCGGATTCAAATCTTTCCGAGTGAATACATGCTGCAAACTAGAATGATTAGTAAATTCCTCACACTTAACACCATAAATGTAATGTGGCCAGATCTTTAAAGCAAATACCACCACCGCTAACTCCAAGTCACGAGTAGGATAATTCCTCTCATGGACTTTCAATTGATGTGAGCCATAAGTTATGACATTCTTATCCTGCATCAACATATCACCCAAACCAGAATGTGAAGCATCAAAATAAACAATGAAGTCCTTTACCACAACCGGTAATGCTAGGATAGATGTGGTGGTCAAAAGAGTCTTTAGATTTTGGAAGTTCTCCTCGTATTTCTCAGTTTATTTAAACAGTACCTATTTTTTGTAAGATTAATCAAGTGGAGAGCAATTGAAGCGAACTTCTTCACAAAACGGCGATAATAACTAGCGAGTCCTACAAAACTCCTAATTTTCATAACCATACAAGGTCTTACCTTATTATTAATCGCTTCAATCTTTTGGGGTTACCTTTACCCCTTCTTTTGACACTACAACTACCAAAAACGCCACCGGTTTCAATCAAAATTCACACTTGGAACATTTTGCATATAACTTTTGCTTCCCAAGAATACTAAAAAAAGTACGGAGATGGTTAGCATGCTCTTCTTCACTTTTTGAATACACCAAAATATTATCAATATCATAAAGGAATCAATAAATGGCTTTAACACCCCATTCATCAAGATCATAAAGGTTACATGTGCATTACTCAACCCAAACAATATCACCAAAAATTCATAATGCCCATAACGAGTCCTAAACGTCGTCTTAGGTACATCTTCCAGCCTAACTTTTAATTGATGATACCTGGATCTTAAATCAATCTTAGAGAAGATCGCTGCACCTTGCAATTGATCGAAGAGATCATCTATTCTATGCAAGGTGTACCTATTCCGAATATTGACTCTATTCGATTCCCAGTAGTCTATACACATCCTCATGCTACCACTCTTGTTCGTAACAAACAACCAGAGCAACCTATGGGGAAGTGCTAGGATGGATAAATCCCTTATCAATAAGCTCTTGGATTGAGCCTTAAACTCTCTTAACTCTGTCGGAGTCATGAGATATGGAGGAATTGAAATGGGACGAGTGTAAGGCTCTAAGTCAATACAAAAATCTATGTCTCTATCCGGAGGCATGTCAGGCAATTCATTGAAAAATACTTCACTAAACACGGATATCACAGGAATAGACCCAATGGATGGAGTCTTAATCTCAACATCCCTAACATGAGCCAAATAAGCTAACAACCTTGCTCGACTAGTTTACTCGCCCAGATGGAGGATACAATCTTAGCTTGCTTAGGCTTGTACACACCTTCCCACTCTAATATTTCCCTTCCCGAAATTTCTAGAGTCACATACTTAGTATTACAATTTAGCATGGCATGATAGGGGGACAACCAACACATTGTTTTATCAAAAGTTTTCGGAAAAATAGATGTTTTGTGACTTTTTAGAGTCGCCACTTAATTTTTTTTATAAAAATCAAGAAAACTATGTTTTCAAAAGACTTAAATAGAAAAATCATTTTGAAAACCTTAAAGGGGTTCGGGGATTCCTATTTATATTTTAGGAAGGTTTTTACGGCACCTAAAATATTCGCTAACTCGCAATTTTATGATAATTAACTTTGCTTGTCTAACATGATCTAATTGAAAATTTTGAGATGAAATTCATTAATAGCTGTTTGGAAAATGAAGTATTAAATTTATTATCTAAGTGAATTATAAAATTTATTTTAAGCATATTCACTTATTTGATTTAATCGAGTCGTTCAAAGAAAGTAATGTGTTATGGGGGATTTTGATTTTTCTAACCTCAAAGCTAATAATAAGTATCAATCAGCAAGTAAATGATAACTAACGCGAGAGAGAGAGAGAGAGAGAGAGAGAGAGGGAGAGAGGGAGAGAGGGAGAGAGGGAGGAAGGGAGGGAGGGAGGGAGGGAGGGAGGGAGAGAGGGAGAGAGAGAGAGAGAGAGAGAGAGAGAGAGAGAGAGAGATTGTGTGTGTGTGAGAGAGAGAGAGAGAGTTGGGTCCAAATTAAGTTTCTGTCCGCCTGGACCGGTATTTGGACCCTTTGTTTGTGGGACTTAGAGACACTCGATTTGTACTTGTCCTAAACTACTCATGGTAGTAATAAAAAAAAGGGCTTAGTCCCAAAGAAAATAAAATACAATATTTTAAAAAATAAAAGAGGCCCTTTCAGCCCAAATTCTTCAAATCCCTGTATTTTTGAAATTTTGACTCGGCGATCTGTTCATCGATTTTATGGGTTGGTTGACTCAATACGGATTTTTGTCCCCTTACAACTATACCAAAATTATGAGGATTAATACGAGATTTCAGGGAGAACTCCAATAAATTGCGCATACAACAAAGAAAATATGAAATATATTAGTGAGATTTCTCCCAAAATAACCAACACCAAAATTTAAATACATGCCTGCACGTTCCCCAATAATAAATTAACATAGTGACATATGTAAATGCTATATGGATTATGCCCACAATTTTCCAATCCCAACAGAATCTTTAACGAACATTTGATACTTTAACAAATACTTTCAGAAAAATCGACCATTTTGATTAAGGCATGATCAAAGTCAAAGACCAACTAGCATTTATCAGAACATCTTAATGAGAAAGAAAACAGTGTAATTCAATTTACTATTTAAGAAGGTATATGACTCAATCCTTATTAGATAGATGTATCACAGGGGAGAACGAATAACTGACACAAAATCAGACACTTCTGACCCCAAGACCAATTGATTTACGTAATGAAAATAAATACCCATAGGCATCTTTGAAAACTTGGGAAAAACTAGAGTAAGAACAATTTTGGCTAAGGAAAACAATTTTGAGACACATACAACCAACCCGTACGCTTCTAAACTAAGTTCTCAAATCGACGACTCTAAAAGAACAATAACAAAGTTCGAAATAAATTCAGGGACAAATGTAACAAGGAGCAAACAACATCTTAAACAAAATAAAATTAAAGGGAGGGGTTTACATGGATAGGGCGATAGTCAAACGAAAATGCTAAAACAATAAATCAAGACAAACTCGAGATGAAAGGACGGTATCAAACGAACTTCAAAATAATATACGGGAGTCAATAATGCCGATTTTATTAAACAAGTGGGGAGCTCGCTAGGAACAAACATTTAACTCAAAACGGAAAGAAAACCCCTTTCACATGGAGCTAATGAGAATCATGAACTGTGGAGGTATTTAACAAAGTTCAACATTCATGTTAACCAAAATAATGCTTTCGTCTAAACATTCTAAAAAAACGATGACACATAAAGGAAATACACCTTATACCACAAACGATTAACGAGTAGAAAGTTTTGAGACCTGAACCCGTACAATCATAAAATTTTTTGAAAACCCAATGAGAAGAATAACAATTTTAAGAGCTAGCAGGTAGAAGTTTGATTTGAACAAATCTTACTGCACGTCACCATAACTTAGGTGTTTAAAGAGTGGACAAGATTAAACAATTAGAATAATAAAATGTATATCTCCCGTATAAGTATTGCTAGATTATTCAAGAACTTGAGCCTATATGAGTACTAACATTAGGGAGGGACGACTTAATACAACAGATATGACGTCTAAACTCAACCTGCACAAAAAATTAACAAATAAAGGACAAAGTTTCCAGAAACGGGAATGTAGAAATGTATTCAAACGATGAAATATGAAAATGAACCCCACGAGGAACAAACTAAGGTTAATGGAGTCATATCACAACTAAAAATTTATAACAGTAAACCAAGAGAGCCTATGCTACGTACGTTGTTTTAAAATTCGTATTGTATCAAACCAATCGCATTTCCATATCAGATAATAGTAAACACTACAGGAAAAATCTACAAATATCACACTAGAACAGAGAAAGACGAGGAAACTAATCGATGAAAAGACTAACCAAACAACATGATAAAACTTTCGACAAAATTTCCCATATTCCGCCCCATTTTAGGCCTTTTCCAGGCGGCGAACGGGACAGGGACGAGAAAGAAGGGTGAATTTTTCCACTACACGACCACGAATTAAGCGAGAAACCTAAGAAGCAACTTGAATCCGAACCCACTAAAAAATCAAAGTTCGAAATACTTTTATGATATTTTCCTTTCCAATTCTCTGTAATTCTTTCTGTGGGTGCTTTTAAAAAAAATCTCTTCGTAAGAACGGCCCCTCTTTTTCTTCTTTTGGCTCAAAAATCTCAAATATGAAAGAACTTCGGACTTCGAGATGAAGGAATTTCCATAAATTTTCCCTGCTCTCTGCCTAAAAAAATCAAAATCCCAAAAACTTTTCCTTCTCCTTTTCAGAAAGTCGAGGAGAATATATATATAGGGGGAAGATTAGGGTTTTCGATTTTCGTGGGAAAAGGGTAAAATCAGGGTTCTACAATACTTATAAATTCAAAATCTTCCCAAGGACGAGGAGAACTGCCTCTTCCCACCTGAGAAATTCCCCATTTCAGCAAGAATCAAAAGGTGAAAGAGACTAGATCGACCACGATCAATTTGCTCGTCCTTGCGAGCGACGTGGAGAAACTCCAAGATTCAAGGATGGAAAGGCATCTGAAGAGCTGCTGCAGCAGTCTGGAAAAAGACGTTGAAGTAAAGGACAAGAAAAAATCGCAGCATAGTACTGATTTGAGCATCCGAGTGTGAACTTGTCGTGTATTGTTGTGGTCGTTTCAAATTGATGTTGGTGTCGTTTGGTCGAGCCTGAAGATGGCGTGAAGGCGCTGTTGACGCGCTACTGTGTATTGGCGTTTCTGAATTTGCTGAAAAGGAAACGGGATGGGTCGGGGCTAAAAGTTTTGGGTTGGGATGGAGCAAAAAGGGAAAATGAGTTTATTTGGTGGGCTGGGGCAAAGAATGGAGTCAGGTAGGCCAAAATTTGGGCTAGGATGATTTGTTAGGAATTGAATTGATTGAATGGGCTGACTGAGATGGCTTAAGAAAGGGATCCAAAGGTATTTGTCCGAAAGTAGGTTTAAAAGAATTTGGCTAAATAACTCAAATAGGGTGAATTAATATAATTTAATAAATAAGCTTCTTAATTTTAACGAAATAAAATAATCGACGTAATTATAAAAAAAAATCAAAAATATAAGCTACTATATAACGACCAATTAGAAAAATATTCAAGCAAAAATAAAATCTCTTTTTTAAGATGATTTTCGAATAATCAAAATATACTAGTCGTAACATAATTATGCGAAACATATATATATATATATATATATATATATATATATATATATATATATATATATTATCTTAAAAAGTCATACATATATATATAAAGACAAGATAAACTTAAAAGTAATTTTAAACTTTATAAAATCAATTGTTTCAAATCGTTTAGAGTCAAGAATCTAGTTAATTAATAATATATCGTGGAGGCTTAAAATTGTGTATCAACAACTGTCGCTCATTTTATTTGGATTGATGCAAGAAATTCAAGGAAAATGAAATTGACTAACCCAATTTTAACCGACCACAAATTCATCTTTCCATCAAAACTTGGTACGGACTTTAGGAATTATGGCCGAGCCCTGGAAATGGCTTCCTTCATATCTCAGGCTATATGAGAATTTAGTCCACCTGTAGTTCGATACGTTCGATTTAATGCACATTTTGAAAATTTCGAAAGTCACATTAGTATTAAATTATGAAAGGAACAGAATGCTCGAAATTAGATTAAGAGAGAATGTTTGAATATAGCCGAGTTTTCGACATTGAGCTCGCCTACATATCCTTGAACCTCAGAAATCAGGATGATTGTAGTTCGACTCGATCGGTTGAAAAAGAAATCTATTATGCTAGATAATCTTTGGCTATGGAGAAGTGACAAAATTAAACGAGTATGAAAAAGAGGCTTGTAACCTCTTAGCCATGAATGTGGCGCGCTTCACACCCATAATTAAGAACTTACACAGGCATAATTTCCAAATCTCTTAATGCATTGTCACTCAGATCTAAAACTTGCTTCCGGCAGATTGAAATTTTTGGATGTGAACTGAAACTGACAAACCAAAGAAAAACCCAGATGCCTTATGATAGGGGTGTGGTTTGATTAAGGTGGAAGTAACTCCACTACTCGCGTCCGAAGAGTTTGACACTCCTCTTTGGACTATGTCCCAGTTCGCTGCTAAGAAAATGTTCCACATTGTGCTGCATCTTTTTTCTATGTCGTCCGCACCTGTGTTTTTTGGAGAATTCATCCTTTTAGATACTCTCGACAAAGACTGAGATTAAACTCGTCAGCATAAAAAATTCAATCCAAATGCGAGACTGTCTTTTACCGCATTGACACTTAATTTCTCTCCTTCAATATTTGACGTCAACTTCATCCTTTTGATGTAAAGCAAATAAAACAAATAAAGCTTATGTTTGCAATATAATCTTGAATGTACTCTTCATTTGATGCCGAAATAAAAACGGATGCAGTGTTGATATTTTCTTGATGTCGTCTATAATGATTCTTTTAGTGTCTAATTTTTCCAAATTAAGATGTTGTTGATGTTGATAGGTAAATATTTCTCTTGAGATGCACGATTTTATTCTCTGGCCATGTGTGATTTTTTCTCCACAATGCATGAATATTAACTCGTGATGCATGGTTTTTGCAATGCATGAATATTAACTCGCGATGCATGATTCTCTGTGGGGCATGAACATATTCTCTCGATGCCTGATTTTCTACGGAGCATGAATATATTCCCGCGATGTTTGATTTTCTGCATGTCATGAATATCTTTCTGCGATGCTTGAATATTAACTCGCGATGCATGAATATTGACTCGTGATGCATGAATATTAACTCACGATGCATTATTTTCTACGGGCATAAATATCTTCCTGCGATAACTAAATATTGACTCGGGATGCATGATCTTTCGCGATGCATGAATATTAACTCGCGATGCATGATTTTCTACGGGGCATTAATATCTTCTCGCGATGACTGAATATTGACT
Source organism: Solanum lycopersicum (assembly GCF_036512215.1). Classification (NCBI taxonomy): domain Eukaryota; kingdom Viridiplantae; phylum Streptophyta; class Magnoliopsida; order Solanales; family Solanaceae; genus Solanum; species Solanum lycopersicum. The sequence continues at coordinate 12,830,082 of NC_090804.1, forward strand.
CACGATGCATGAATATTAACTCGTGATGCATGATCTTGCGCGATGCATGAATATTAACTCGCGATGCATGACATTTTGTAATGTATGAATATCTTCCCGCGATGCTTGATTTTCTACGGGGCATGAATATCTTCCCGTGATGTTTGAACATTAACTCGCGATGCATGATCTTCCACGATGCATGAATATTAACTCGAGATGCATGAATATTAACTCGTAATGCATAGTATTGACTCGTGATGCATGATCTTCCGGGATGCATAAATATTAACTCGTGATGCATGACTTTTTTGTGGGGCATGAATATCTTCCCACGATGTATAGTTTTTCTCTTGATGCCATCCTTGGTACCAAATGAAGATATCGCTTCAATCGAGCAACACAGTTATCTTCTAGCTGCCTCCTGGATAATTACATCGTCTCAATTGATGATAAAGCTAAAATGACTCCTCTGGTCGTATATCATCTTAATCGATGATGGGGACTAGGTGACCTTTATGGTAGTGTATCATCTCAAATGACAATATCAATAAAATGACCCCTCCGGTAGCAACACTATCGTGTCTGATTATGTGATGCAGATGACGTCCTTGACGAAAAAACCCTAAACTATCCTTTTGGGGGTTTTCATTCAATTCATCTTTGAATCTAGATGGACACTCCTTATAGACTTCATGTTGTTGGAGGTCGGATGAAATAAAACAATTCATGTTCCCAGGTCTTCAATATAAGCAATATAAAATAATTATTGTGAATTTCGGGAGAGCTTTCTCCCCCCTTGCTTTTCCATATTCGTTGATCAGAGGAATTTGCTTATTTCAAAGCAAAACTATAAACCTGCATCCACAAAAATTTCGTTAGTTTTAAAACGAACTGATCTGTGTCGATTTCTTCAGTTGTTTGCCCCCTGTTCTGCTATCTCCGGTAGATTTTTCTGATCCCCCGACTCTTGATAGTTAAGACAAAATATTTTATGCCAAAACAAATGAAACACCAAAGGAAACATTTAAAAAAATTGAAAAGAATAGTAGTTTGAGAAAAAGGTTATTGCCAAGTGTCATGTCACGTCAGGCTTAGTAAACTTTTTTGAGCCTGACGCTTGGAGGTCTATCTGATCGTTCGCCGCGATGTATTCAATGTAACTCCAGTGTGCCGATAAACCATGTTTAAATTTTTAGGTCATCCTTAAAATTTCTGTCTCAGTTACATGTCTCGGCTTAGCTTTAACTGTCGCTGAGTGAGTCACGGAATTTTTGAGATCCTCTCAAAAATTCTATCCCACTTTCAAATCTTGAAGTATCTTTAGTCTTGATTTGCTGTGGAAAACTCTTCTTTTCCAGAAAAAATTGTCCTAATTTCTATGTAAAGAGGAATAGAAAACTTACGAGAGATATGACCGAACCCTTGTGGCGCCTACATATCCCGTTTAGGCAGGAATCAGGTCAAACGTAGTTCCCCTCAAGGATTAACAATAACAAAAATTACAAAGAAAACCGACCCAGGCCGACATAGGCCGTCTACGTATCTCACTCTTGAGAATTCAGGTCGAACGCAGTCAAACAAGAGGGATAAAAATTTAAGCAGAGCGAATACAAGCGAATAGAACGATTACAAGGAAATAACATAAACACAAATTGAAGCTTCACATGTAGTATCTTTTGAAAGCATCTGAGTTGATCGGTTTCGTCCATACGGTGTCATCCATCTCCGACAGGACCAAAGCACCTCCATATAATACTTTGCTAACCATATAAGGACCTTGCCAATTTAGTGAAAACTTTCCTTTATACTCATCCTGATTAGGAAAAATGCGCTTAAGGATTAATTTATTGATTTGAAAAAATCTGGCTCTAACTCTCATACAAATCATTCTCTGTCAATATAGTTGACCATGACAAACCGCAACCATTCTCTTATCGGCAATCAATTTCAATTGGTCAATACACTTGCTGACCCACTCAGCATTACTCAACTCAGCTTCCTAGATGATTCTCAAAGATCGTATCTCGACTTTAGCAGGTATGACTGCTTATGTCCCATACACTAGCAAGTATGGAGTAGATCCAATCGACGTTCTAACGGTCGTTCGATGTCCCAACAAAGCATATGGTAACATCTCATGCCAACCTCGGTAATTGTCAATCATCTTCCTCAAATCTTCTTGATGTTCTTATTGGAGGCTTCTACAACTCCATTCATTTGAGGACGATAAGCGGTTGAATTTCGGTGAGTGATCTTAAATTGTTCACAAGTATCTCTCATCAAGTGACTATTGACATTTGCACAATTATCAGTAATGATGGATTCTTGTACTCCAAACCTGCATATCAAATTGTTTCAAACAAAATCATCTACAACTTTCTTGGTCACCAACTTGTAAGAAGCTGCCTCCATCCACTTGGTGAATTAGTCAATAGCAACCAAGATAAATCTGTGGCTTGCTCGTCAAACCGATGACATCCATGCCCCAAGCTATAAATGGCCAAGGTGAACTCATAGCATTGAGTTAGTGAGGTGGCACTCGGATCAAATCATCGTGCACTTGACATTTATGACATTTTTGCACGAACTTGCAACAATCATTCTCCATAGTCATCCAGAAATAAACGGCTCTCAGGATTTTTCTTGCCAAAAATGAGTTAATTCATTTTTGTGCCACAAACACCAACATGTATTTGTTCAGTAAGTTTCGTAGCTTCAACAACATCGACACATCTGAGAAGACCCAAATCTGGAGTCCTCCTATGAAGGATTTCTCAACTTAGAAAGAAATTGAGAGTTGTATGGCGTATCAAGTTCTTCTGGTAGGATGTAGTATCTTTAGGATAGGCCTCGGACTCCAAATACTTCTTTATATCAAATACAATGGCGAACCATCCAGTTCTACTTAAACATGTGAAGAATGGACTGGATGTTCTTTCATCTCTATATATAGAGGATCAATATAGTCAGTATCTGGATGTTTGATCATTGAAGCGATGGTCAGAAGAGCATCATCTAACTCATTCTGTATTCTGGGAGTATGTCTAAACTTGATCTTATGGAATCTTTTGCACAACTTCTGTACATACTGCACGTAAGGTATAATCTTCGGTTTCTTCACGGCCCACTCTCCTTGAACCTGATGAATCAATATATCTGAATCTCCAATAACCAAAAACTCGTGGACATTCATATCAATGGTCATTTTCAACCCAAGAATACAAGCTTTGTATTCGTATGTTGTTCGTGCAATTAAATCGGAACTTAGCTTCCATAGGGTAGCGTTGAACGAATTCTGACACCAAGACCGATCCAATACCTTTCCCTTGGTGATTCGCCGCTCAATCAAAGAATAGTCTCCAACCTGGATACGTTTCAGAAATATCTTCACCCACAAGCAATACCTCTTCATCATGAAAATAACTCTTGAGCGGTTCATATTCTTTATCAACAGGATTTTCTGCAAGATGATTATCCAAGGCATGTGCTTTTATCGCCTTTTAAGTCACATATACAATATCAAATTCACTCAACATCATTTTCCACTTAGCTAACTTTTTTGTCAGCATCGCCTTCTAGAAAATGTACTTTAATGGGTCCATCCTGGAAATAAGGTGTGTAGTATATGAAAACAAATAATGTCTCCACTTCTGGGTGAGCCAAGTCAAAGCTCAACATGTTCTCTCCAACAAAGTATAACGAGACTCATATGGAGTAAACTTCTTGCTTATGTAATAGATAGATCTTTCCTTTTTTTTCCTGTCTCGTCGTGTTGACCAAATACGCATCCGAATGCACTATCTGAGACGGACAAATACAGCAACAATGGACTCCCTTCTCACAGAGGAACCAATACTAGTGGATTGAACAAATAGTTCTTTATGGCATCAAAAGCAATCTGACACTCTTCAGTCCACTTTGTCGAAGCGTCTTTCTTCAACAGCTTGAAAATATGCTCACACACCACAGTTGATTGACCTATGAATCGACTAATGTATTTCAACCTCCCAAAGAAACTCATCTCTTCTTTCCTCATCTTCGGATGAGGTAATTCTTGAATTTCATTAATCTTGGAAAGATCGAGCCCAATGCCCCTTCTGCTGACTATAAACCCTAACAACTTGTCGGTTGGTACCCCAAAAGCACATTTGGCAGGATTTAATTTCATATTATATTGGCACAGACGGTCAAAGAACTTCTTTAAGTAAGTCAAGTGGTCCAACCTCTCGCGGGACATGGTTATAACGTCGTCTACATACACCTCGGTCTCCATATGAATCATACCATGAAATATAGTCGTCATAGACCTCATATAGGTAGCACCAACATTCTTGAGACCAAAAGACATCAATCTATAATGATACTCACCCCAGGGTGTGATAAAAGTTGTCTTTTTTGCATCTTCTTCATCCATTAGAATCTGATAATGACCTACGTAACAATCCACAAATGATTGTATTTCATGCTTAGCATAGTTATCGATCAAAATATGAATGTTTGGCAACGGAAATTTTCATTAGGGCTGGATCGGTTGAGATCCTTGTAGTCGATACAAATTCTGATCTTCCCGTCTTTTTTGGCAATCTGAACAACATTGGCCAACAAAGTCGGGTATTGAATCACTTCCACCAATCAAGACTTGATCTGCTTGGTGATCTCTTCTTTAATCTTTAAACTCAAATCAGGCTGGAACTTTTGAGCCTTCTGTTTCACTGGACTGAACTTCGACTTGATCGGAAACTTGTGAGACACCACATTGGACTAAGTCGTAGGATGTCACTGACTTCCCACACGAACACATAGATGTACTTAGTAAGCAAATGAATCAGGCCCTTTCTTTGAGCTTCGTTCAAGTGAACGCTGATTTTGATCTCTTTGACACACTCTTTGTCTCCCATATTTACAGTCTCAGTTTTCTCTAAATTCGGCTTATGCTGCTTTTAAAACTATAGAAAGTCTTCAGCAACATATTTTGGTGCCTCATTTTCCTCTTCGTATTCTTCGACCTCGTCATCACCTACCTCATTTTGTTCGTTCAACTCGTGACATGACATGACATTGGCAGGTTTGAAATTTATATTACTGAAACCATAAATAGACAAAGTTAGGAAGGTAAAATATAGAAAATAAATAATTAAAAAATCTTTCATTAAAGGAGGCTCTCAATTAAATCGGAAAAATAGTGCAAACTTTGGACATGGCAATGGCCATGTTGCCTTTTTTAACATCAGAAGAAAATTTAAAAATTCAAATAATAAAAATAATGGGTCTCGGGCCTCTTCCAGACTACCACTGATTTATATATGCATAAATGGTGCCCTTCTACCAAGGAGTTCGGGGAATCATAATTGGTGTGAAGGTCCAATTCTGCAGTATCTTTCCAAATTCAGCATCACGGATTACTATCAGCTCGAACCCATCCTCAATTACAGCATCGATCTCTTTGAAAAGGCCACAGATTCCTTACCCGAGGTCGTTATGCTAAGAACACTCTCGGACTGGAAATGATTAATATAGGTGAAGGATTAACTTGACCAATGCCTGATCACTGCTCTTCTTCTTTTTCACCTCATCATATGTGGGGATGTACCCAAACCACATATATCTCCTTTGACGGGGACTGAAATGGGCTCAATAATCCCATTGGAATTCCTATCCTATCAAAAACCCGGTTCGAACCCGTTCTACATCATCATAGTGGTGATCATCTTGACTTTACAAGGATGAATCCTCCAATTTTCATACAGCCCAAGACATCAGAGGATCCCCAGGAATTCATGGATAAGGTACACAAGATTTTGGTGGCAATGAGGGCCACAGATACTAAGAAGGCTGAGCTGTAATCCTATCAGCTCAAGGATATTGCACAGAGTTGGTGCAAGATGTGGAAGGATAGCCGATCTTTAGGTGGAGACAACCTTCCTGGAGATATTTTTCCTCAGAGAGATGAGAGAGGCCAACGTTGAGGAGTCTATCAACCTTAAACAGGGATTGATGACAGTCAAGGAGTATTCCCTGAAGTTTGTGAAATTATCCAAGTATGCCACTTCTCTTGTGTCCAACAATAGAGATGAGATGAGTAGATTCTTGACATTGATTGCTGATGATCTCAAGGAGGAGTGAAGGGAATCTATGCTGCATGACAGCATGGACCTTTCCATACTTATGGTCCATGTCCAGCAAGTGGAAGAAAGCAGGAAGAGGAAGCACACTAGGGCAGGGAACAGGTCAAGGCAAGCTGAGAAGAATTTTTCAATAAAGAGTAGTACTGAATCAGGGATAAACCCAGGTTTATGAAGGGACTCTACCACAAAGGGGAGTCAAGTTCATCCAAGGGTCGCTATGATAGGAATTTCGAGTCCAGAGTTAAGAAAAACAATGAAGTAGATACACCTCAGGAGAAACCACCTTGCAGGAAATCTGGAAAACTACATGGAGAAGAGTGTATGATGGGTACGAACGCTTGTTACAGTTGTGGCGAATCGGGTCACATGGTGAAGGATTTTCCGATTAGGAGAAGTCAAGAACAAGGAAGGAGAGAGTTCAGTCTAATGTTCCAAGTGAAGAGGCTCGAAGGAGGCAACGATTCTTCAAACTCAAGTCTAGAGGTGCAGGGGAAGGCAGAGTTTCGGGTGAGTAGACTTAATTAGTTCTTCAGGTATTTGACTATGTATGGTGTGTATGCACTAGTATGAAATTAATATGTTGGAGTCACCATGTTTGTTGCTGATTTGTATGATTTATATGTTTACTCATGTTGTATACTTTGATGAGACTATTTTAGGAAAGAGCTCCTTAGTCTATTAATGTGAAACTACTAGTAGATTTCAAGGATGTGCACCATCATATTAATATGTTAATCAGATTTTCACCAATGGGGAGTATTGGATTACCTATGCATACATACTTTCTATAGATGACTTACTTATTGTTAGTAAAGAGTAGTGTCGTTGGGGGATGAATGTCCCTAAGGTGGGGATAATGTAAAAACCATAAAAATGGATAAGATAAGAAATGCTTAATGTGTCAAGAATGCCTATGATTAGACCCTTTTGACACGGATTGATGCACATAGAACCAGACCTCGGAAACCATGCTACAGCCAAGACAACTAATGTGGGGAGCTAGTTGAGCTTGGAAAGGTTGGGTCCAACCATTTAGGGCTCTCGAAAAGATTTACTTGAATTAATCTTTACCGAACTTAAAATGGGAAAATCATAGGTTTGGAGGGTCTAGGGGTAAAATGGTATTTTTCCACGATAAGGGTAGTATCGTAATTTTCCTAAATATATAATTAACTATTTGATTAATAAGGTGGAGGGGTATTTTTAGGAGAGAGGTCCGAAATTGGTCTCTTGAAGTGAAGTCTTTCTCCACCCGGGTTCGAACTTAGGTGGAAGCAATGAATTAAAGTAATTTTTTATTTAAGCTACTGAATTAATGTAATTAATTAATAATTATTATTCATTATCTGATTTAAGATTAAATCAAAATCAGATTTTAATTGATTAAAAAAACTTATTGACTAAGTCCAAAAAGTAGACTTCTAAGCCTCCTACAACTCCCACTCTCTCACGTTTATCTCTCCACCCTCACGCTCAATCTCTCTTATTCTTTCGCACGTATTATCTCTGCTAAAATAAGATACAAAATCAGAAAAATAAACCAAGTTTTTCACAGTTGAATAACTCACATGAAATCACAAGAAAACAAACGTTAATCGCACATTAAGCTAAGGGAGGTTGTCATTCGCGTGAAGTTGTTATTGAGGAGGCTTAGACATGTTTTTGGGTGATGTTTTTGGGCATCAAGTCAAGAGTTTAAGTCTTAGACATGTTCTTGGTTGAAGTTTTTGGGCATCAAGTCAAGAGTTTAACGTAAAAAAGGTATGCTTTCTATTCTCTCTTGGTCCTTTTCCCAAGAGACCCCTTAAGGTTCAGAATATTCATTCCGAAAACTAGGATTGTTCCCCATTGCATGTCCCTGTCACTAGCTCCCATTGAATCATAGGTTGGTTGTGTTTTATGGTAGAAAACTGGGGATGAAACGTGTTTTCATGATGGTTACGTGTTTATATGTATGTTTGGAATTATGTGACTTATGTTGATGTTTCTGAAAATGTAACTACGTGTGTATGTGTGTGTTGTCGTGGCTATTGTTCATGGTTTAGCACTTGAAATGGCATGATAGTTCTTCATATTTCATGTACACATGTTGATGTAAATGTGATGTTCATAATGTCTTGGCTAAACGAATACATAAAGACGCACTAAAATGTTCTAAATGCACTAAGAAATTCCTCTAAGAACTAAGGTGTAACTTGATGAAAGGATGCTGAAAAATTAAAAGAAAATTTCTAGCTTCTATTGATGAATTTCGGTCAGCAAAGAGGGTTCAAAATGTTGAAAAAAATGAATTAAAACAAGTGAGGTCATGGAGGATTAAACATGTGACCTCACCATGTAAAAAATCATGATAATAAGAACTAAAAAGAAATTTTGTGAAGTGAATTCGAACCATGGTATTGGCTGGAAAATAAAACTTAAAAGAAAAAATAAGAAACGAGAGGAGTGGGATTCGAACCTACCACCTCTCAATTAGATTTAAGGAAGAGTAAAAGAAAAACAAATAAAATGTGATGTGTGGGAATCAAAATCACGACCTCTAGGCAGTGAAGGAGAGTAAAGAAAATGAAAGAAAAGAATTGTGAGGCGTGGGAATCGAACCCACGACCTCTAGGCAGTGAAGGAGAGTCAAAGGAAATGAAAGAAAAGAGATGTGAGGCGTGGGCATCGAACCCACGACCTCCTAGGCAGATTTAAGGAGAAAAAATTAAAAGAAATTTAATAGGGGTTGTGGGGTTCAAACTTACAACCCCTAGGACAAAAGAGAGAAATTTAAAGGCAATGAAAATAAAAAGTAAATGAGGTTGTGGGAGTTCGATCCCACATCCTCATAGTTCCATTAAGCGAAAAATGAAGAGAAAATTTAAGGGAAAAATAAAATGAAGGCATTGGGGCTCGAACTTGGGTCCCCAAGCCGTATGGATCAAACCAAGATGAATAAAAAAATGTAAGTTTTGTTCAAGGAATTCGAAATTGGGTTCCCTCGCCCAAATTCTGTATTGATACATAAGTCATACGTGAATTAAATGTTCAAGAATGATTCCACCTACTTAGATCAAAATCGAGATCTTGGCATACATACAATATGAATAAGTCGTGTATTAGATAATCTGAGAAAGATATGAATCACTTAACGAACTATGAATAAAGCCCCATGGCTAGTATTTATAGACCCATAAGTCTAGCATACGTTTAAAAATAAGTGAACCTAAGATGTATGTAATGAAATCATGTAACCCTAGAAGGGAAGTAAGAGTGTAAAACACACTAAATGGCCAAGTGCATTGGCATACGATGAAATGATTATTATATAAAGAAATGATGAAACCCTAAAAGGGTTAAGTAAGAGTGTGAAATACACAAATGAACAAATGCATTGGTATATGATGAAATGAACATTCAAGTAAAAAAGGGTGAGTATTTATGAAGATCAAATGTGATAATGTTAATGAATGTGGTGACAACATGATAAGAGGCTAATGTGAAAGATGAGAGCAATCTCAAATGAGCCTAAGTAAATGTTACCAAAATGTACTCACCTATGAGAGTGTAAAGTCAATAAAGAGATCAGTCTCTATGAACACTCTAATGAAAGTATTGAAATTAATCCATACTTAATACTAATGATGAGATGAGAAATCATCTATTGAGCTATTATGTCCTTATACTAGAAGCCAGCTTCCATGACGTATGAGTTGTATGTAATGGAACTGTATATCGAGCATTGATAGACTAGCTATGAGTGGTGATTCCTTATTTCGGGAAGGGAGGAGGTTCACGTAATTCTCATGAGATGAGACTGTTCGGCAATGCCGGGTATGAGTCTCCCTATATCTCCTAGTCTTCGAACCTATACTGCCAATATAGGGCTCTGGAAGGTTTCAATTCCAATGTATTCTAGCATATTCTGGGTTACTTTGGCTGGTGATTCCACCTCTTTTCTTTGTGGGGTTTCATGACACTGGATTTGATGATGATCACATGATCTATGTCGGTTATAGTTAAAGTTCCCAATGAATGATTGAATGAGGCCAAACTCAAATGATGCACATAATGAAATGAATTGTACCAAAGGTGTTAGGATAGGATGACCAAGAGGTGAGTTAGACTCAAGCAATGACATTAGGTCATTCTTGGTCATTGCACAGCGAAACCGATGAAAGTCTTAAACTACAACCTAGGTATAGCTGGTGTTCACACTAGCCTATGAACGAAATGAAATAAAGTACGTATAATTGAAAGAACCAGATTCTTTGTTTGCTAATGAAGACTTCCTAGTATAGGTCCCATATGTTGAGCCCTCATTTTTGGGAAGTCTTAATGTCAAGTCCATGATTCTAAGGTCTCATGGCACATGAATAAATGATATGAACAACGTTATGTATTATAGGAATTATGATATATGTTATTTGTACGTTGTTGCGTGCTATGTGCAAAATGTTATGTATGATGGTGCATGTAGTCACATGGCATAACTTTGTTAATTCAAATTTGGAAAGCTCACTCACTTTCCTAATCTCAATTTGGCAAGTTCACTGACTTGACCTGTTATAATCATGTTGCCAGGAAAGAGCTATTTTTACTCATACCTGTCCTTGGTGTGTGCTTGCATATAACCATACTTATTACAAGTGTGTACTAACCCTATACAACTCTAAACTTTTAGGTGCAGGCACATGTAGACGTTAGAGCTACAGAATCAGCGCTGCAGCTATCCGGACATCGAGTATTCATCCGGACTTGGTAGGCCCTCATGCTTTCGAGGATGCTTGCCCATTTACATTCTAGCTTAGTTGTAGGATTGAGCTAGTGGAGTATGTTATACTAGCATTTCTTTCCCGTTTTTGTTCAGATATTGTATGGGTGACATTTTGGCAAGTACATCTTTATCGTTATAATAAACTTCTTGTTTTATTTGATGATCTTAATGTTAGATGGTTGATGGTGAACAATTGTATATGTAATAGAATGTTTAGTAAGCATGTTAGGAAATAAAAAGTTTCAAATTTTTTGCTAAAATTAACCTAGATGAAGTAAGAATGATGTATGTAGGCTTGTTTGCGACCTCTCAGAGGTCAACGACGCCGGTCTCGTCTGGGGTCTAGATTTTGGTCTTGACATAGAGTTATCATCTTGGTCACGCACCAATCATCATCCATCTCTATCATGTTGATATTGACGCCTCCATGATTCAGCAAAGGGTTGGTATTGACATTAGGCGCGGCTGCTTGAAGAGAAACTACCTCTTGGTCGATCAGGTTTTGAATCTTTTGATTAAGGTTGATGTAGTCCTCGGTGTCATGTCCAACACTGGTAGAGTGATACGCACACCTTTAATCGGGGCTATTGAGTTTGGAACTAGTATCCACCGGGTTGGGGCCCACCGGATGGATATATCCGGTCACAGCCAATCGTTCGTACAACTTTGTTCAGCTTCTGGCGAGCGCTGTAATGTTTCTGGGAGGTTTCTTCTCAAATCTGGGTCGAGGTGGATCATAACTACCTTATTAGGGAGGAGATACATTTTAATAACTTCTTGTATTTGGATGGAGAGCTTGGCTTCTGAGATAAGGATTTGTTTGGTAATTTGGTGATGGAGCTTGGTAGATTGTGGAGGCATTTTTTATAATGGAGCTTGGAATTTATAAACGGGAGGCGGTGCTTTTATCACGACTACACAATCACAAAATTGGGAACAACGTTTTAGTAGACTGAGATGGCATTTGGTAAAGTAGAGGAAGACTTCGGTAAACTAGAGATGGATTTTAGTAATTCAGAGGGGGGGCATTTTGGTATGTGGGGGTAGTATCTTGGTAGACAGGAGGAGGATTATTTGGATGACTAGCTTGCGTGTGGCAAGTCTGGTAGGAATTCTGAGAAGGTCGAGGTGACCTTGGGAGGACGATTGATCTTCTGGGGGTCTTCTTCCCCTCAGAAGAGACAACAACGATATCCTCTCTCTTCTTCTTCAGCAATCCTGACGATTCGGGCGACACGGCAAAACGAGCTATTTTCTCTATTTTAAAACCATCTTTGATATTCTCACCAATTTTGACTATCTCAGCAAATTTTTCTCCTACGAGCAACATGATCTTATCATAATATACAAGATCTTGCACCCGTACAAACACTTCCACTATTTCTTTCTCAGACATAGGTGGCCTTACCCTAACTGCTTCCTTTCTCCACCTATATGCAAACTCTCTATAGCTTTCAGTAAATTTTTTCTTCATCTTTTCCAAGGAGTATCGATCGGGAACAATTCCAAGTTGTAAGCAAACTGATCAATAAGTTTCTTGGCCAAGGCATTCCAACTACGCAACTGCCTATTCTCATAGGAGGTGAACCACTCTAGAGCCTCCCTTCATAGACTTCATCTAAAGAGTAGCATCAACCCCGAAAAGATGGTCACGGTAGGCCCTCACATGGGCCATCAGATTTCCTATTCCTTCGAAAGTATCAAACTTAGGAATCTTGAACCCTTCTTGGAGGCCAGATTCGGATTGATGGACAAATCCTCATAGTTTAAACCTGCTATGTCGAGGATGCTTTGGAATTCTTTCATGGCTTTCCTGATTTCTTCCTTTATATCCACCTTTGCTTCTTCCTTCGCCCTCCATTCTCTTTCATGTTCCTCGTAGTAGTCCAGCTCAGAACCATGCACATCGTTCTCAATCGGGATGGGAATTTGAAAAGGTGTTCTTTCAGGTAGGGGTGGAGATACGGAAGGACTTTGGGCATTTGGGTAGTCTGGTAGTTTTTCGGATAAGTCTGAGGATTGGTATTTTGATTTAAATGGTGGTGGGGTGTTTGCGGATTGAAAGTATTTTGGTTTGGATTTTAGATCTAGTTTTGCGGTGATGGAACGGTTTGATGTTGGATATTTTGAGGATGGGGCGGCATTTGGGTGTGGTATTTTGAGGAGGAGGTGTTTGGTACGAAGCCGAAGCATATTGGTGTATCTGAGCGGTCAGGTCTACGATGGAAGGATTTTGAGCAAGTGTAGATGGCAGATTCTGAGATGGATCCATGTTTGAAGAAGGAAAGTAGATAGAAGGTCTTCTATCAGTAGCATTAACATTAAAACCTGGTAGAGGCAGATTATGTCTCCTTTGTATCTCTACCCTCATTTCCACAATATGTTGCATATTGCATAATCAATCCATTCTGGTCCGCTATGGTGGGTTTAGCCACCACAACGTCAATGAGACTTACTTCTTCATTGTTATCTCCCATTACTGTTTTTCCTTTATCTGAATCTTTTCAAGGAAAGAAAAATGTGGGACCTTTGGATCTGGTAAAATAGGGATGATCTGCCAGCTCTATCGACACAGATCAGTTTCAAAGTACCTGTGGAGGAAAACAACTCAAAAATGGATTTGTCAGTTCGGATTCAGAATACAAAATGCATAATATCACATATAGAGCATAAAAACACACAAGTTGCTTTGTTTGAGGATATCTTCAACCCACGAATATGAATTTTCAACAAGCAGGTATTTGCTTGGTTTTTTTAGTTCGACGCTATATCAAAAAGACTAAATCACGTTGAGCTAAGGTATTTATGCAGCTACTCTTTGACGTCCATTGATCTGGTCTACGTATCTTCTTGTAATATGAAGGGGAGAATGAAATTTTTTAAAGATAGGGGTCGGGCCTCGGAAGGCTGCCTACGTATCTCATAAAGAGAATTCAGGCCCAACGTAGTTCCAGTGCAAGATAAAATACTGATTTTCATTCATTCGCTCTGGACGGTTACATGGAAACTTAAAGATAACAACAAAGCTTAAAGATAAAAATGATGACTACATCTCAGTCATCTTTCTTCTTTAAGTCATCTTAGCCACAGGGAACGAACTCGACTCGAATTTTTCCCATGTTGATGAGGGCTTCTACATCGTCGGGAAAACCAAGACATATTAAGAGGCTATGATCTACAGCATCAAGGTAAGCACACGCTTTAAAGATTTCTCCCCCAACGGGATCGAGACCTCTGTCATCATCGTGGAGAGGGGCTACGACCCTATTCCAAACAAAATCCATGTAAATATGAAACATTGATCCTCTGAACGGTGTAAAATAATGACAAACAAACGGAGTGTGCTCAATTTTCTCTGACTTATCATACGTGAGAACGGTATTATTACCCCACGTGTGCGGGATGTTCCCAATGTCGATTTGGCGGCAGATTCTCGCCTTAAGCTGCACGCATTCTTCTATAGTATGCCCTTGATGGTTAGGGTGGAAGGTAGGGTGGAAGGTACATACTTTTACAGAGTTTTCATGCACAAAGGCTGAATCCACTCCAACCTACGCGATGTGTTGGCTCGTAGGCCGGAAGAGTAATCCACTTGTCTCCTCCTTTTAGACGGCCCAGAAATAGAGGCTTGAAGATAATTTCCTCGTCAATGTCTTTGCCAGTCGCTCCAGGGTGAGTGTCATCTGGACCACCACTAAGCTCCTTCTCACGGATAAAGTATTTTGCGCATTTTCTGAAGTTTGTCAATTATGTTATGGTGGAACCCCTTGTTCTTCTTCCTTAATACATAAATTTTTTCCTTCATAGTGATGAATTCTACCATCTTTGGTGTCAGTTCCTCATCAAGCGATGCATTTTTGTCTAACGGACTTGCGGTTTCTTACTATATCTATGCTTCTCTCGCTTCCCTTTCTTGAATCCTAAGTCGAAGCATATCCAACTTCTTACTCAAATCCTCCCTCTCTCTGCCTCAATGTCTTTCTTCTTCTTCATTTTGACCCCAAATCCTCATCCAGCCGCAGTTGCGGCTTTGTAGTGGCAACTTCGACCCTGAGTCTTTCTTCTGTAATCTCTTGAATTTCTCGCGTGATTTGTTCTATTTTTCTCTGCAACTCCTCTCCCGTAAGTTCCACCTGGATACTCTTACCCTTTCCCATAGCAGTGATTTTGCATTTCCTAAGACAGTAGAGTAGTGTTTTAGGATTTGAAGATAAGATTTTGTTTTTTGACTGAGAAACTTAAGACTCAGAAAATATGGTCAGACATTTTGGTGATAGTGACTTGCTATTCTGGAGATCTCTAACAGGGAGTGGATTTCTAATATCCTCATTCACAGCAATATAGCACATAGACAGTTAATATCACATAAATCACATCCAAAACATACATGGGGCCCTTTTGTGCTAAGGTTAGGCCTAGCGCATTTGAATGATGTACACATGAATTTGAACCAGATAATCAACCCCTCCTCAAACATATTTCACAAAATATTACTTAATGTTCAAATTGAGAAATAAAGGAAAAAAATACAATGTGACAGACCCACGCAGGGGCCATTTAAATGTACGAAAATACAATAAAGGCAGACCCACGCAGAGGCTGGAAATAACACAAATACATATAAAAAACCCGCGCTGGGGCAAAATCCACTATGTCGTCCCTGACAATCCTGCTCCTTTTCTGCTTTCCTAATTCTTGTATTGCTGAAACATACATCGTATTATCAGCTAGAAACCCTTCCCCAGGCGTCCTTTGTTTTCCCAACTTTTGTATCGCATCCTCTATATTTTCTCTTTGACCTAGCAATCAAATTTGTCATATCCACTTCGTAGTTTTTCCACTTCTTGAGTTGCCTTCTCAAGAGCATCCTAGGCTTCACATTTTACCTCCTTTACCTTGATTACAACTTTGGCGTCCTTGTATTCGATACTGAGATAATTGCGCGGGATAGGTGAAGAGATGCTTAGTATGTTATCTTTCAACCAATCTTTGTATTTCTCTTCATATCCGGTATTGAATCGGTCTGGGGCAATGATGTATTTATCCATCCACTTGGCCCCTTTCCACTCTCTCAGCATTTCTGAAACCTCGTGCACTATGTTGTCCCTAATATCGTACACATAGGCGCCATAGTACACCTCTCGAGTTGTGGTTTGCATCCTCTAACACTCTTGAAGGACTCAGAAGGGTGCTTAAGGGAAGATTCCCCGAATACCTTTTAAAGGAAGCACAGGATGTCTGTGGCCTTCTACGATGACTTCTTTTGAGATGAAGCGATCGAGTTTCCTTTTGAGATCTTTTTCTCTTAGTTCGGAAAAAATCTAAGCCCATCTACCCCTCGTTCTTTGATTCTCCAAATTTTCCCAAAATAGCATATTGTTCAAGTCTTTCAGGGTGTTCTTATTGTCCAGAGTATGCAACTCTTGAGTCCCGGCTCCCTTTACTAAGTGACTCAAAATCCACCACTGAAGGACTAGATTACACCCTTAGAAATAGTGATGCCCTTTCTTACACTTTCCCAAGACTCGATACATATCCGACAGAATGACCAGAGCTATAGGGTAGTATTTCACTTGTCCTTGGTTCTTGTATCAGTTGAACAAAGTGTGTGCGAGAGTTATGACTCAAGTGTTGATACTCAGATTCGGTCCATTTGGAAAGATCATTGTTCCCAACAGCGCTACAGCAAATGCTAAAGGATGAAATTGCTTCCACTCTCTGTAGGAGACCTGGAACTCTTGGTTATAATTAGTGTAAGAGCTTATGTGCTAAAACCTGACATAGATGTCCCTGCATAATATGATTTACTCTTGGTACCAGTAGAAAAAATCTTTTCCTAACTCGAGCCAGTCTGCGATATTCTCTACCGAAGGTTTATTGGTATGTCTTCTTGCTTTATTACTCTCCTCTCCAACCTTGTACCCTCTGTGTCAATACAATCACATATCTATTTGATAGTTGGGGTGATCTCTACATTCGAATTGGAATACCATTCTTTCATTATTCAAATACCCGGTGAGGACTTCGATCAATTCTGGTCAAACTTTCATGTTGATCAACTTGGTTAGCGCACCTATGTACTTGTTGAGAGTTCTTTTATGATCCCTGTCAAATCATTTTGACATATTTTGAGTAGAAGCGGCACTTCTATGACCATGCCAAACTTTGGAAAACGATCCATACCTACAAAATATAAGCTAATTAAGTTTATGCACCCCACATTGGTATCCACACGTACATCATTCAAATATCAAGCAAAAATAATATGTCGTGAGGTCGGAGACCTTGGACACGTTTTTGGCGGTTTCCACTAATGGACTTATTACGCCTTGGGTATTAAGTCGTCTTAGTCTAATGCTTAAGCTTGGTTTTGGTTTCACTTTATCATAGGTGTACTAGAAATTATTTAAAAGTGAAGGTTACCCGAGTCAGACAGACGACACGTTGAAGCTAACAAACGACGTTAGATGATCGCATTCCAATTATTTGTTAATTACACTCAAACGAAATCTTGTGTATTTCGGAAAGTGCAACAGTTTTATCAATATAATAGAAAAAGCAAGTATGCAAGTTATTTACACATAGCCAAGCAAATTAGTTTTAAGGTTAAAATCGTTTAAGTCCCCAGCAGAGTCGTCATTTCTTAAACATCAAATATCACCAAATCAACCTAAGTCTTAAATCTTATGAACAAAATAGAGTAAGCGTGATAGACGTGGTTGACTACAACTGACTCTCCAACGGAGGTAGAAACACGAATAGGGGCATCAAGGACATCACACAACATCTCAAAATTAGAGTCAAATCTCACAAACACTTACGAATAAGTGGAACCCAATAAACGTTTCCGCCTCATTCTTGCTCCAAAAAACATAACATTGAGTCTTATTGGTTGCGCATTACCTCTACCTCCATGGCCTCGCTGGTTACCTCCTCTCCCACCTTGTGGACGTCCTCTACCAATATTGTTATTTCCCGCGGGTACCATTGCTCGAGAAGGCTATTGTCTAGACTCGAACGCGTGTAGGTGATGATATTCTCTCCTCATGTGTCCATGTTCCCCACAATTAAAATAAGTGCGATCATCAAACGGTCTACTGCCCGTCACAGGCACCATACTCTAACTATCTTGAAAATTATTATATATA
The DNA here is from genome assembly GCF_036512215.1 of Solanum lycopersicum. Classification (NCBI taxonomy): domain Eukaryota; kingdom Viridiplantae; phylum Streptophyta; class Magnoliopsida; order Solanales; family Solanaceae; genus Solanum; species Solanum lycopersicum. The sequence continues at coordinate 12,848,096 of NC_090804.1, forward strand.
GTCCCTGAATAGAGTAGAGGGGGACATGTCGGACTAAATTGGCTTGGTTGCGAGTGTTGGCCGACCGGATCCTCTAGCATAGGAGCCCTGAAAGTTTCCAGAACTATTGTCCCTCTTAGACAATACCTTGGCTTGACCGTCTGCCTCATTCCCTCCACTTCTTAACATAATCTGTGACCTCATTAAATCTATTCGCTGTAGAAGTCATGTGGACAGATAAAACTTGCAAGTCAAAATCCAAACCTCTACAAATAACTAGATCCTCTCCTCCTCAGTAGTAACCAAATGTGTCGCATATCTGGATAAAACATGAAATTAGGCCTCAAAAGCAGTTACGGACATACCACCTTGATGCAATGCCATACACTCATCCTTCTTGCGATCTCTCAAGGTCTTAGGTACATATTTCTCAAAAAATAAGGCATGGAATTAGATTCAAAGTAAATGAAGGTAATGTCCATGTAATCTCAACACCATTGTTTGGCCTCACCTTGAAGTTGAAAGGACACAAACTCCACCCCATGTTGGCAAACAATACCAAACTTATGTAGACTCTCATAGCAATCCAAGATGATCTCATAAGAAAATTCAGTCTCAGAATAAAGGAATATATGAGGCTTGAGTTTAAGAAACTTGGTCAAAATATCATGCTCATTATCGGACATCACCGAACCCAACAAAAGATGAAAGAAGGCATCGTTACCTCCCACTTCAATCGTCTGGGACTCATTCCTAGCTATCGGAGGGTTAGTAGAGTCTTGAATGGGTGGAAGCATTCCCGGCCCAGCCAAGCCTTTCAAGAATGACCTGATCTATTGAGATAACACCGAATCGATGGGAGAGACACTGGTCGCGTCACCCTGCACTCCTTCCTCTTGTTCAACCTCTTCAACATCCTCAAGCTCAACTTTCTCTTCTATCTGTTTATAGTATGTCGGAGGGTTCTCATTCATTGAAACATTGTTAATCTTAACCTCATTTACAACAAGAGTAACTCTCTCACAGCCTCTACCCCTAGCTCTTCATCTCCTCTAACTTAACCGCGACCTCTCACTACGTCTTCCTTAGGTGGATTATTGACGGGAGCTATGCGCCTAACGCAGTTATACCTAGTATTAACCATCTGCATACAGAAGAGTGAAAAAAGTCAGATACCTATTGGAATGAAGTAATAGCACGAAGGAGACAAGAAAAAATAGAGATTTTCTAAAGCCTATAGCCTCTAAAAAAAAAGCAAAGGCGTGTCTATACCATTCCGCGAGACTCTATTAAATTTGTTTTGGTATATCGATATCAAAGAACCTAGGTTGTGATACTAACTTTGTCACGACCCCAACCTGTCGTGATAGGTACCCACACTTATAAACTGATGGGATAACCACTACTGTTGTTCAACTAAAGAAATTATTCTAAAACTAACACATTTCAGTTACAGAAGCAAGTAAAATGACTAAAACAAAGTTCATTATTAAACAAAAGATCTAACAACTAAATATTGCGGAAGCTAAACCTAGAATATGAAAGTCAATGTACCAAAACTACTAACGAATAAACAAGGAATTACTAATAAGCTAGTCAACTAACTAAACATATAGGTCCAAGTCCGGAATTGGTGGACATAGATGAAAAAGAATTCCATGGAAGCCCAAAAGAAGTAGCTTACCCTTGAAGTTGATGAGATAATCTCTAATCTCCTAAGCGAGGTCTGTCTATAGCTGCTTGAAGATACCCTCTACTCAACAAAATAAGAACAAGTGCAGAATCAGTACACAACTACCGTGTACTGGTAGGATCACGCGGCTATACCACTAGTGCAATATATAACAAGTCCAACAACAATATAATCACATGCATATATATCAACATAAACAACATTATCAACATGACAATTTGATAACACATGTCACATGATTGGTCGTCTCACAAAACTCAAACTCAAACTGTTAGTGCACTAGAGTTGTACCCTATCCCAGCTAGCTTGCCAAAATGTGGCAATCCGATCCTATAGTTATGCTAGAACGTGGAAACCCGATTATATCAGGACGTTTCAATTCGATCCAAGTTAGCATGCTGGAACATGACGATCCGTTCCCCAATCACACACCACAATCGCAATCACAAGTACATCATCAAGATCATAGATCTACATCATGATTTCATAGCTTTATTATTCATCTATTTGAGTTACAACAAACTGATCATTATTGTGACATTCATATACATACAAGTATCATGATGTAGCAAGAATATGCATAAATCACACAAATAATTAATCACAACCATCACTTATCTCTAAACAAGCTTGAAACCCTAAGAAACTTTGCCCTTCCCTTTCTGGATTCATCCATTTATTCTTGGTATACATACAATCAGAATAACAATGGAATCAATAAAAATCGCTAATTACCAAGAATATTAACAATTATATGAAACATATATCTAACCCATGATCTGAACTAGTCAATTTAGGGTTAATTACACCATAAATCTATCAAGAAACCCATCCACATCAATATTGATATATTCCTTTATGTTCTATAGATCAAAAAGTGAATTTGGGGAGAGAAAATCTTACCTTTATCTTCAAGAATGGTGAAACGTGAGTTGACATAGCCCAGGGGTCGTTCTATAGCTCTAAAAGTCGATAAGTTCCGACTAAAGATCGATTAGAGGTTTTACTTACGATTTATTCCGCGACTTCTCCACTATAGAGACACCCATCCCGTTGTAGTGGCGTCACTACAAAAGAAAAAATCTCACTGCAGCGACACCTTTTGAACTAGTGAACTCCATGTTGAAAAATCAAAAATCCTCTTATTCAATTCCCATCTCGTCCGGTACAGCGGCACCCATCTCGCTATAGCGGCACAAATCCCACAACAACGGACAAATTGAGACAATACCTTTTTGTAACGATATTCAACTCCTTCATTTTTACTACATACTCTTAACACATTACGCTTAAGAAATACCCTTAACAAAAAGATCAATTCCCAGAGATCTATTTATCTAAATTCAATTCCGTAGAGTAATACGGATTCCTTAAAAAGTTATCTATTCGATTATGTAATCAAATTCATCTTTACTCCATCCAATTGCTACCAAATTTTCCTACACCTTTATGATTTCGAATTCCTCCATATCTAGACAAGGATGGGAAAATCTTTATACTACAAAAAAGGGTTTTTTATGCCCAATTTTTCCCTCGTTGGCATTTCTATAACGATGAAACTCAGTCATTATAGGTAAGGATTCTTCAACTCTCTATGACGATTATACTTGAATATAACGGAACTTTAACAACACAATCATGAGATTTGGGCCTTAATTGAGAATTTCTAGTTGTTAAAATAGAAAACTAGGATTCGACTTAGAGAAATTAATTAAAGAGAGCAATTACTAAATTGAATAACAATGACAGAGAACAATAAATAGTAATATATAAATTAGAGAAACTTTTGCCTTTTGGAGAGTGTATTTAATGAATAACTTGAACTTTTATGACTGAAAAGGGGGGATTGAAAGGGGAGATTTTGGAGGGGGGGGGGATGAATAATAAACACTTTAGAGATTAAAAAACTACTTTGCATTTTTAAGACTTTGTAGCTAAAATATAAGTCTTTTAAGGCTTTTGTTGTAGGAAATTTCTTATATTATCTAAGACTTAAAGTTTAAGTTTGAAATTTTCTTAACTTCAAATGATAACATCATAATGGGGTATCTTTCACCAATAAATTAACAATTGGACCTAGTTTGTAACTTGAGTTTTGAAAGTGTCTTTTTAGCAAAGTTTGTAAAATCATCAAGAAACCTTAAAGTCGTGTGTGTGTGTGTGTGTGTGTGTGTGTGTGTGTGTGTGTGTGTGTGTGTGTGTGTGTGTGTGTGTGTGTGTGTGTGTGTGTGTGTGTGTGTGTGTGTGTGTGTGTGTGTGTGTGTGTGTGTGTGTGTGTGTGTGTGTGTGTGTGTGTGTGTGTGTGTGTGTGTGTGTGTGTGTGTGTGTGTGTGTGTGTGTGTGTGTGTGTGTGTGTGTGTGTGTGTGTGTGTGTGTGTGTGTGTGTGTGTGTGTGTGTGTGTGTGTGTGTGTGTGTGTGTGTGTGTGTGTGTGTGTGTGTGTGTGTGTGTGTGTGTGTGTGTGTGTGTGTGTGTGTGTGTGTGTGTGTGTGTGTGTGTGTGTGTGTGTGTGTGTGTGTGTGTGTGTGTGTGTGTGTGTGTGTGTGTGTGTGTGTGTGTGTGTGTGTGTGTGTGTGTGTGTGTGTGTGTGTGTGTGTGTGTGTGTGTGTGTGTGTGTGTGTGTGTGTGTGTGTGTGTGTGTGTGTGTGTGTGTGTGTGTGTGTGTGTGTGTGTGTGTGTGTGTGTGTGTGTGTGTGTGTGTGTGTGTGTGTGTGTGTGTGTGTGTGTGTGTGTGTGTGTGTGTGTGTGTGTGTGTGTGTGTGTGTGTGTGTGTGTGTGTGTGTGTGTGTGTGTGTGTGTGTGTGTGTGTGTGTGTGTGTGTGTGTGTGTGTGTGTGTGTGTGTGTGTGTGCATATTTTACTCTCAAAGCATTCTTAAAACATTTGCATAGATTTCATAAGAACATGCATAATTCCATAATTTACCTTTCAAGGTTCAAAATATGCTTTCTATCATCAACATTTAGAAAACATGGCTTAGAAATGAATTTCATCACAAATTCATGTAATTCTATCAGTATATATGCTTAGTTTCATAAATTTTTCCGTCATAATCAAATTCCTCCATCATATGATCGTAACTTAAAAATCATGAAGATTACATGGGTTCATGTGGAAATCATCATAAAACCATTATAATTCATCAATTTATGCATAAGATATCATAATTCAATTAGTTAAATCAATAATCAAGAGAAATCATGACAATTGAAGAAAACTCTAACTCAATTGGAGATTTCTAATTTTGAAAATATAGTAATTTGGGAACTCCATAAATGAAAACTATCATACCTTAAATCCAATTGATAATATTCAATGGAGGAATCAAAATTTGAATTGAAACCCCTAGGTTAAATCCTTCTTCTTCAAACTTTTTAGAGAGTGAAATATTTGAGAGGAAGTTAGTTCTTAGTTTTAAGAAATTTGAGATAATCCTTATTACAATTTGAGAAATTTTGGGGTAAAACTCTTATATAGGTCTTTAGGTGAAGGTTAAAATGACATGGTATTGAATTAACATAATGTGGAAATATTCAGAAGTCTAACTTAAAAACTGCAACTGAAATGCAGTGGAGCTCGCCAAGCGTCACTCGGCAACTCACCGAGTGCGCCTTCAGCTCGCCAGCTCTTGGACCAAGTTAATTAGTAAATGGGGCTTAACTTGACGATTCGCTGACGGGAACGACAAACTCGATCCAACATGCCTAAAGTTGCAGAACACTGGATTTAGAGATCAAGCAAACAAGGCGAGGCAGTCTACTCGACAGATCATCCAGTCATTAGGTGTCCTCGAGCTACTTTGTGGAATGGCTTCGAAAAAATTATATTTCCATTTTCTAAATTCGAGGTGTTACATTATCTCCCGATTTGGAACATTCGTCCTCGAATGAGATTCTAATCATCTTGAGAAAGAAAATACTCAAAACTAGAAGTTCATTATGCATGCAATCATATAAATGCACGTATCAAGGAGGGAACATCAACTCTAAGCAACACATACTTAATATATCATAAGGAAGGTAGGAACTAGATCTAGAAACCCACTATGCATGAAATTAAAGATTACTCATATTCAAGGAGGAATTACCATCTCCAAGATAAAAGCATGCTTAACATCATCTCACGGAGATTATATGCAATCTATACTCAAAAGCATATATCCAAGAAGTAAAAATAACAACTTCAAGCTAAAATATGTTCTTCAATTTATCTCATGAAATCTATAGGAAACTCATACTCAATGCACAAACAACATGAGAACAATCAATCATGTAAACTCATTTTCTTTCAAGACACAAGTTTTTCATGAACATGCATAAAATGAGGAAGTCCTAGGGATATTTAAAACACATGACACCACAACAAGGAGCGAACCTTAAGGAACTCATTACCTCAAACTAGAGTAGAAGTAGAATGAAAATGATGAGGATATTAGGATAACATATCAGCTTCTGTCTCCAAGTAGCACCCTCAACTAAATGACTTCTCCCAATACTTTAACGGAAGAAACTTCCCTGTTTCTCAACTTCTTATTTGCCGCTCTAAAATATCAATCAGAACTTCCTCATAAGAAATAAACTCTTTAACTCCCAAATTCTAAGGGAACTATAGATATCAGATCACCCACACATTTTTTCAACATAGAGACATGAAAATTGGATGCACTGATCCCAACTCATTAGGCAAATCTAGCTCATAAACAACCTTACCACTACGTCTCCAAATTTGATATGGGCCTACATATCGAGGACTAAGCTTCCCTTTCTTATCAAACCTCATTACACCCTTCATTGTGAAATTTTCAAGTAAACCCAATCATGAACATCAACCTCAAAATCCCTTCTTCTTACATTGACATATGACTTTTGCCGACTTTGAGATGTTATCAACCTTTCTCTAATAAGTCTAACTTTCTCTATGGCCTCATGTACCAACTCGGTACCTATTAGAGAGACTTCACCAACCTCAAACCATACTATAAGATATCTACACCTCCTATCATGCAATGTCCCAAATGGAGCCATATCAATACTCGAGTGATAAGAATTATTATAAGCGAACTCAAACTCAATGGAAAATGGTCATTCCGATTTCCCTTAAAATCAATCGCACAAGCTCTTAACGTGTATTTCAAGGTATGGATAGTACGCTCCACTTGCCCATCGGTTTGGGGATGAAAGGCTTCATCATGATTATTTAGCAGAAATCGTAGCTAAGGAACTATACTAGTGAACTACCCAATTTATGTAAATTTTTCACGATTAATGATTGGACATTATAAAATAGAAAATGATTTTATTGTCTAAATATGTCTAAATAAAGATATTACTCGATCTATTTTCGTATCGCTCATGATATATATCAACACTCGGACATCTATTGCAAGTGCATACCCCACTTTTGCACAGCAGGGTTATAAAAATCCACGAGAAGCGACTGGGTGTATTGTATGTGTCAGGGTGTATTGTATGTGTCAATTGCCATTTAGGTTATCCGTAGAGATTGAGGTTCCACAAGCCGTAGAAGTGAATTGGGTACCACGATTGGAAATAATGGACACAGGCACTCCGTGCAACTTTACCATTTCTCTCAAGTACAACTTGACATAGTCATTCGCAAATATGTTAAGTTGTGGTTTGGATTTGTAGATGTTAGTTCTCCTAACCTTGGGTAGTTGAATCGTGTATCATAGTTGTCTTTTGCTTTCAGTACATTTTCGACTCTGTTTCTTATCCTTTATACCTTGTTTTTTCTCCAATTGCTTGTCAAACATATTATATCTCCTGCATAGTTACTTGTGATGTACTTATCGCATTACATAGTTATATATTGTTTATTTTTTTATTCTCATACTATACTTTTGTAACCTCCAAATCCCTGTACAAGTTCTCGTCGTTGATATGGAGCTCGTGAAGAGCAACTTTTGGAATTTAGAGACTAGGGGCGCACCTAACATTTAGAGTTACAAATTTCCATCTATTTTGGTTAGGCTACTCTTTATGTTGTATTCAGAGACAACCTATACTTGTATTGTATTTGTAAAAGCTTTGTACTGGTACTTTGACTAGGCATTCTATTATTGAATGATGTCAGATCTTGGGGATGATTTCTTGCATTATTTCAGTTGATCTCTCTTTCTTCTCATTGTTATTAGCTTATTGCTTCTTATTGATTATCTTCCTCTTGACAACATGTTACATGGGGGTGCAGGTTAAGGGTTAGGCTTACCTACTGGTGGGGTTTAGTAGGTGGCAACATGACTTGAGAAATCGAGCCGTGATAATTTTTTCCTACTTGCATACTGAACTCAATAGAGATGAAAATTTTATTATAAAAAAAATCATGCGATAAGTAGAAATATTATCCTAAAAACATATGTATATATCTAATGCAAGATGAGAAAAAACTGAGAGCGGAGAGTTATCGAAGTGGGATAGGAATTTTCTGAAAATATTAAAAATAACATCTAATGTTTTTTGGAGGGAGGGGAGGAAGGGTTTAGGGGAAAGAGGGGGTGAAGTAAGATTTGTTTTTTTTAAAAAAAAAACACTTAATAGAAGAAATATAAGAATTTAAGAAAAATACTTGGGGGGGGGGGGGGGGTACGGTGGGAGGAGGTGGTGAAGCGGGACAAGAAAATATTGTAATTTATCTTTTATCTTTTTTATAAAAATAACAATTTATACTTTGGGGTAGTGGTACTTTTATATTTAACTTTTAACTAATAAAAATAATTTATTTATTTTTGAATAAGGCGCAAATACCCTCTAGACTATAACCAAAATTTCAGAGGCACACCTAAACATAACTAGGGTTCTAGTTAAGTTTAGATGTATCTCTGAGATTTCGGTCATAATCTAGAGGGATACTTGTGCATTATTTCTTTATTTTATCAAGATAGAATGTTTTGTTTATGTGGAGTGTCATGTTATATTTTTGGGGGGAAAAGGTCAAAAATATCCCTCAACTTTAACTTATTAGTTGATTATATTTCTGCCGTTAAAACAAAGTGATATATATTCTTATCGTTACTAATTTCACCATTTATACTTTTCAATTAAATGAAAAACCTCAAATCAATTAAAATAACCAATTTTATTTAAATTACTTACTTTTAATTAAACCCGACCCGCCTAATAATATATCCCATTTTTCAAATATAAGATGGTGGAAACTAAAAGTGGTCCAATAGGAGTGTTTTGGATGGAGTAGAATTAAACCGCGGCAAGGGAGAGGGAACAGACAAAGACTTGGGAACTGAAAAGACCAACCTTTTCTTAGTTTGTTTTTGGCGCTTTTATCTCTCATTCTCAATTATCACACGCACAAAACACAGACAATATATAAGTAATAAAACTTGAAAGCTACAAGCCTCCTTGTCCCTTTCCTAGCCACTCGTTTATTGGTCTTCCTTTCATCCTTGACTTTTACTTTTCAAAATATTTAAATACTTACCAAACATTCATCTATTTAGTTATATAAATTATTGTCTTTAATACTTTACAAAATCAATTCAGACATTTTATTCTTAAAAATTATTAGTTTTGTAAATTTGAATTTAATCAACATAAAAGAAATTAAGTAATTAATCAAGGATATAGCTAACTTGACCAAAAAGTTTGGTCAAAAATTTAAAATGGGTGAAATGTATTTTTTATTTTAAAATAAATTGATTTTTTTCATTTTTACGCAAAAGGTGTTAAAAGATAAATAGATAAAATGTTCAAAGTTATTTTTCCATTCTGGACAAAAGGATTTCTAAATGAGCGAACAAGAGTAATTTACCTAGTTCTTTAGGAGGGTGAAATGATAACAACTAAAGAAGAACGGAGGTAATATAAATTTTTGGATAGTTTATTAAAAAGTAAGTTATTTATATATAATTCACAGTTTGAAAACCCTCGTAACAAAAAATATATATGTCATAAAAAAATATGTGTATCATCTTATAATTATTAAGAATAATGAAATAACTAATAGTGACATAACTAATACATGAATAATTGTAACTACTTAACAAACTAATCCTTAGATTTGTTTGGTGTGATGTACATAAGTAATAATGTCAGGATAAAATACAATATTATTTTATCTCATGTTTGATTGTAGGTATATAAAGTAGTCGTTGAACTAGTTATCTAACCATTTTGGATATAATGACAGAATAAATTATTTATATACACATGATAAAATAACTTATTTCGAGATAATTTGTTTCCAACCAAATGACTCGACTATGGCTGTTTGCCTATGATGCCTATTGGCTATTAACCTAAAAAGTGATGCAATCTTTTCTCCCTTTCCAACTCTCACATAGAAGTTCAATTCCTTGAATCCTCACTCTTTTCAAGCTCGCTGAGTATATTTCATCCCTACCCCTATACTAGTAAGTCCCACTTCTTTTTTTTTTTTTACCCATTAATCAGAGACCACACACCATTGTTTCTGAGTAACAAGTCACAAGACACTACTTTACATATCTTTTGTCAGTTGCCACTTTACTGGTGTATGATGGAGTGTTTGTCAGTGAATGAATGGCTGTAAAGACTAAGTCAGACTTGTTCCTTTACACTTGTCTCTGCTTTTTTGAAAAGAATGGGTCTTTATAACTAGTATTATTGATTATTGCTCCATCCAAAAGACTAGTTTCATCTTACAACCAAGAAAGCTAAGGGCTACATTTTACAGTCAAATTACAGATAAAAGAAAAGGAAACTCCTGTCATCCTTTTTTTCCTTTTATCTATTTTCTCTTCTGTCATCTCTATTGTGTGTTTTGCATATTTTGAAACTTAAGTACAGTTAAGTATCTTTTTCCCCTAAAAATTGTTCCTTTTTATAACCTTCCTCTAAATTTACACATGTTTCTTGATTTTGGAGACATTGTAGTTAGATTTTTGCTTTTCATTGTGTAGTTCAGTTGGCAGTTTTCTTTTCCCTTTTTGGATTTTGGTTGGTCCAGCTGATGAGTAGCTTTAATTGGAAGGTTATTTAATCATTAGACTTCAGCCGACAGTAGATTAATTTATGTATAATAATATAGTAATAATAATCCGTATGATAAAAGTTTGAAAACATCTCTGCATTATTGTGCGAACACTGTGGCTTAATTTATATATTTGAAATAACTTTTCAAGATTCTCTTAATCCCTATTTTGACACGTATTATTGTTGAGAATTTTACCTACATGTTCTTCCTTTTTGCAAACTTGGTCATTTAATCATTTGTGAAAATAGTTTATCAGTTGTTTTGATTTTGTGGTACATAATCTGCACATCTTTTTACAGCTTGTGTTGAAAACTGCGGTATGGTTTGTTGGATCTTGTTAAATGTTTCGATTTTGTTTTATTGGATTTGATGTGATGAAAATCTTGGAGTAGGTGGTGGATGGGATGAGCATAAAAAGGAGGTGATTAAGGTCTTGGAGCGGACAAAAGCTAAATTGTAACTATACTTTCACATTTTGTGACGTTGTTAACTCAGGTCAAGAATTTAGAGGCAAAAATTGAATTGTGTGATGGAATCATCATCATCGTCATCAAAAAGGGCCAAGGCACCAGGGAATATAGCTCATTGCTTGGTTGATGGGTGTAATGCAGACCTAAGTGAATGCAGAGAGTATCATCGCCGGCATAAAGTTTGTGAGGTGCATTCAAAGACTGCCAAAGTCACAATTGCAGGTCGAGACCAACGCTTCTGTCAACAATGTAGCAGGTAATGCTCTTATTGTTTGACTCATTTTGTTGTCCATAAATTTGCAGGGGCGGAGCTCAGTGGGGATTTGGATGAACCCAGTACCTTTTTTATACACCTTGTATTTGTATAGGAATTGTGTATATTAACTTGTTAACCCCTAACAAAAGGAGCCGCGGAAATGCTTGCCACACTAAAACTCCTAATCTTGGCTCTGCCTATGCTCTAATGCATTCAAACAAGTGATACCGTAGATCAAATAAGGAATCAAGCAGTCATGAAAGGCAGGTTCTGTTTACTCCCAGTTCATTGCGTTGGAGACAATGTTTGGTTAAAAATTGGAATTTCCCGCCTGTATAAGGGAGAATATCTAGTTGTTCGGAAGAGCACATTAATAAGGAAGGCTTACTGAAACTTGAATGGAGGAATATTTCCCTCTACTTCCATTTATTATGAGAGGATAGTATGTCAATCTGGTGTCATGTTGCTCTTCCCTTACTTCCTAGGATAGTAATCAATATTATAACAAGGTCAGTCTTCATTATGTTTTCACGAAATTAACTTAAGTTCCAAGCTTGTAAACTATTTTATGCAATAGAGTTGGTGACAAGGTTTGTTCCGTAAACGTTGGAGTTCCTCATAAAGGCTGAAAATGAGCAAACTAAGGTGTTAATTCATCGGAAGATGGGTAAATTAGAAGATTCAAGTGCATTTATTTACGCCTGAATAGAATAACATGTTCTTCTTTCTCCCAAAGTTAGACTTGTGACTTTGTTCTTGACCCTTGGTATACCAGATAGTTCAGAAGATTGTAATTAGAGAGGTGTCTAGATTGGTGTAGAAGGTAATCAAGATAGTGGGCTAATATTTTAGTGCTAGGATTTAACCTATTGAAATAGATCATGATCTTGATTCTTAATTAGAATTCACTTTCCTCCACTTCTTTCTGCCAACGTGAACCTCAACTTAATGAGTTCTGGCATGCATTGGAGTATTGGTGTTTGATGCATTGCTTTCAATTCTAAGAGTCAGAATTTTTTCCTTTATAATGTAATGATATCTAGAAGAAATCTTCTGCTTTATCAGCAATTTAGAATAGAAGTTGCTAGTTAGTCCTGTCCTAAATGATTGTCTGCTTGTTTATAGCTTAGATAGTTGAAGCTTTGACTATAAGGTTTCTGCAGTTGTCCCATCCCCGATATATTTATGTTGCAGCATTGTCTCGTTCTGATTGGATCCTTTTGTAGGTTTCATTCATTGGTAGAATTTGATGATGGAAAGAGAAGCTGTCGGAAACGTCTTGATGGGCATAACAGGCGTCGAAGGAAGCCCCAGCCAGATTCTATGGCAAAAAATTCTGGAATACTTTTTGGCCAACAAGGTTAGGGTCATTCATTAGTAATAGTAAAAATAAATCATGAATGCATTTCCACCTTATTCTTAGAATTGGATACCATTATCAAATGATTGATCAAACGGTTGAATCATTTGTAGGAACGAAACTCCTGTCATTTAGCAGTCAACAAATATTTCCAAGTGCAGTTGTGAGCTCTGCATGGGCTGGTGTTGTCAAAACGGACAGCGATATGGTATTATACAACAACCAATCTCATATGAATGGTATGGACAGTCAAAACTCGTTCCCTGACTCTTCGGGTCATAGCTATAAAGGAGGAAGCCAATTCCAGTTCATGCAAGGCAGTGATCGTAGTCTGACTGAAGCGCCACTTTTTGAACATCCCACTTCTGCAGCAGGAATTTCTAGCAGCGGACAAAAGATCTTCTCGAGTGGATTAAATGATATTGTTGATTCTGATCGTGCTCTCTCTCTTCTGTCATCAGCACCTGCTGTAACTAGGGAGATTGGTTTGAGTCACATGGTGCAGCAGCCTGCCTCTATCCCGCGTTCCCAGTCACATGGCCTGCAGTATGATGGTCTAAGCCATTTCCCTTTTGCTCAAGATTTCAATAGCAAACCTCAAGATTCACATGTCAGCAACAGCAGCAGCCCTCTCCATTTCCATGATATGTTGCAAAATGCACAAGATGAATCATCTACAATCCCTGCCTCTCAGCAAACACTAGCCTTTATGTGGGACTAAACTTTTAGCCTGCCTTGCTTTCTGCGGATATCATCAAGCAAATTCCGGTGAATCTTCAATCCATCCAACCAAATGCTATTCCATTTCAGAATGTTAAGCTTCCAATTAGCAAACACTCAACATGATTCGAATGTTTGTGTAATGTATCACTTAACTTTTCTATATTTTCCCTTCATTATGACGACGATTCTCTTCTTTGTTCTCTGAATTTTCCATCCCATCTCCAAAATGTATTAAAAAATCTCTTAATTTAATTATGAAGTATATTCCAGCTTTCTGGGAAATCAATATAACCATCATTATCACTGTAAATTGTAGACAGGGGACCACAAAACCATCAACAATAGGGATTCACTTCTATCTGAAAAGCATTATGGTACATTCATAATTAACCAACTAAGTTTTTATCATCTGCTAGATTATGTTGGCATTATCATCCTCAATATCAATAATTCACTCAGTTTATTGATTTAGAAAATTAGTAACAATCATGGCAGTTTGAAAGAAGGAGAGAGGGGGGGGGGGGGGGGGGGGGGTTCATGACAATAAATTTTCTTGTCCTTAGATAAAACCACGCAGAATAATTAAGTTGCTTACTGATTTGTGACACCTAACGTAGGGGGGTGTCAAATGAGCGGGTTGTATTGAATTTAAAGATAGTAAAATAAGATAAATGTCAAAAATACACTTAAATTATCCCTTTATTTAGTTCCATACTTAAACCATTGAAAACGTGAATTTCATACTTAAATTATCACTTTTTAGTTTGAGACACACACCTCAATGGTGTTTATAATACGTACATATACCTAACCCTCCTGTTCTAATTTTTAATTTTATTTTTATTTTTTCATTTTGTGTTACATATGTATGTACATATATTTTTAAAAAAAATTTCTACTATTGTACGAATATAACATAAATAAATAAGAAATTTAAAAATTCTTGGGAAGTTGGAAGCAGAGGGTAAATTGGGATGGATAGAATTATTTTTTTAAAAAAATAAAATAATATCTAAATTAGTATTTTAAGGGGGGGGGGGGGGGGGGGGGGGAGGGGCAGAGGGGGATTCAGTAAACAAATTAAATACTTTTATTAATGAAATTTAATGATCGGGGGCGAGGAGTGGGGGGCGGCGGTGTGAGGAAGTGATGCAGTGGAGTAAGAAAAATATTTCACATTTTATATTATAAAAGAATATTATTGTTTTGATTGATAATATTTTAAGTTTTAATTTTAACTAGTACTAATAAAAAAGAGTGTATTACGCACACCATGATGAAAGTGGTATAAAAGAGAGAGGTGTGGTTCTCAAATTAAAAAGTGATACTTAAAGTATTAAACTCACTTTCAATAGTTTAGGTATGAAACTCAAAAAAATTGTATAATTTAGGTGTGTTATTCACACTTATCTCTATTAAAATAGGTTGAAATAGAAATTAGGTTTGGTTAAATGAGTTGACTAAAATGTATTAAAAATGAATTGAGTCATGACCCGCCAATTTGATTTGCTTAATCTCAATAATTTTAACATATTGTTGTTTACCTTTTATAACCAGTTTTTGAATTTCAACCTATCAAATTTTTTAAAAAAAGTTAAAAATTGATAGATAAGTTCTAAAAGATATAAAATAGACAATAATGCATACCTTTAATATGGGAACATACATTACACATTACACCAATACAAAAAAAGAATTTTAAAAATAGATTGAAATTGAAGACTAATTTGAACTCAATTGAAGACTCTTCTGAAATGAGTTAAAACTTGAATAGATTGAGACTGAGCCAACTCAAATTATTTTAAAGCCCCAACTCATAAAATTTTGAATGGATTGAACAAATACCAATACATGAGCTCATTTTGACACTCGTGAATGTAAAGTTTATAGCATGATGGTGGCAACGTTGATGCTAAGGCTTCATGTTATATTTCTCTTGTTAAAGAGTGGCTTAGACTTGAAGAAATGATACATGCTACAAATCTATATATCTATATATAAAGCTGATTGTGGAAACGGTGATGTGTCATCTCTTAGAACTTCTAAGTTAGAAGTCAGGATTCCTATTTATCTATTTTCTCAATTTTTTAAATCTTTTTGTGAGATTTTTGACATTTTCCTCATTTTTTAATTAAAGAATTAACTATATTACACCTTATTTAATAAAAATAAAGTCATTTACTTCATATCAGTTACATATGTCTTTTGTTATCCATAATTAATTAATATTATTTAATTAGATGTAGGGGTGGGCATAAACACCGGAAAACTGAAACACCGAACCGAACCAAAATTTTAGAATTTCGGTTTTCGGTTCGATATTCGGTTTACTTTTTTGTATTTTTTGATATTTTTGTTCGGTTTTCGGTACGTATTATTTTGATTTTCAGTATTTCGGTTGAAATCAAAATATTATACTATAATTTATAAATTATATTATATTAATTAATAATTATTAATATTAAATAATCTTAAAAAAAAAGTAAGAAACCCTATCCCTATGGTCCTATTCGGATATTCCTCTCTCTTTCTACAGATTTTATTTTTCTCCTTTCCTCTTCCTCTCCTCTTCTCCTCTTCCTCTTCTCCTCCAGCCAGAAGCATCAGCAGCGCCGGCCGCCGCCAGAAGAAGCAGCAGCGCCGTCCGTCCACCAGAAGAAGCAGCCAGCAGCAGCCGCGAGAAGCAGCAGCACTGCAGCAGCGTCGACGCCCGGCCGTCCGCCAGAAGAAAAAGAAGCAGCAGTCACCGCGCCGCGCCATCAAGCAGCCAGCAGCAGCGGCGCCGCGCCGTCCGCCATAACCATTTAACCAGCCAGGCGCCAGCAGTCGCGCAGGAGTCAGGACAGGGACAACAGGTTTGTTTTTTTAATTTTTTTTCTTGACTTTTTTCATTTTTTTCTTTCTGATTTTGTTTTTGTTACTAGCTATTGTGAATTTATTGTGATTTTTTTATATATATAGATGGTTGAACAAAAACAATTACATATGGATGTAGCTGATCAAAGCGAATAAGTATGACTGATTCTACGGATAATACACCTAGTAATAGCAATGATCCGTCGATTGGCATAGAAATAACAAAAAAAAAAGAAATGGATCCTATATCTCCTGTTTGGCAACACTTTGAAAAGGTTTTTGAAAATGGTGTATTAGTTAAAGCAAAGTGCTTACATTGTAAACAATATTATGCTGCCAATATAACAAGAAATGGAACAAGTCGACTAAAATAACATTTGACTTATCGGTGTAAAGTGTATAAACCTCCGACTGTTGCACCCGGTATTCAAAAATTATTAAATATTCAAAATAACAATTTATAGACTTGGAAATTTGAGCAAGATGTATGTAAGAGAGCTTTAGTTGAGATGGTTATTTTGGATGAACTACCTTTTAGTTTTGTTGAAAAAGAAGGCTTTAAGAAGTTTATGAGTAAAGTCCAGTCTTTGTTTCATATTCCTTCTCGTAGAATCATAACAAGGAATTGTTATGAAGTTTATGGTGAATTGAAAATAAATTTGAAACAATCTTTAAGAGAAATACAACCAAGAATTTGTCTCACAACAGACACATGGACTTCAGTGCAAAGAATCAATTATATGTGTTTGAGTGCTCACTTTATTGATAGGGATTGGGTGCTTCATAAAAGAATATTGAATTTTTGTCCTATCACTAGTCATAAAGGTGAGCATTTGGCTGAGTCTATTAGTAATTGTTACTTGATTGGAAGTTGGATAACGTTTTTACTGTTACGGTTGATAATGCCTTTTCAAATGATGTGACAGTTTTAGAGTTGTCCAAAAAATTAGATATGTGGGGAACTAATTTGATGGAAGGTAAGCATCTCCATGTGAGATGCATGGCTCATATACTTAATCTAATTGTGCAAGATGGTTTGAAAGAAATTGGTCCTGCTATCAAAAGGGTGAGACAAATGGTGAAATATGTTAGATCATCTTCTTCAAGGACAAGAAATTTCTTGAAATGCGTTGAAATGCAAAAGATAGAATGTGATAAGATGTTGTCTTTAGATGTGCCTACTAGGTGGAATTCCACCTATTTGATGTTAGACACAACAGAAAAGTTTGAGAAGGCTTTTGAGAGGTTTGATCTTTACGATGGTAATTTTAATTCTTTTCTTGCTACTGATATTTGTGAAGATGGAAGTATCGCAGAGTTAATTCAATATGAAGATTGGGCTAATGTGAGGAATGTCACAAAGTTTCTTGAAAAATTTTATGAGCTCACTTTGAAAGTTTCAGGTTCACGGTATGTTACTTGTAATGTTCATTTTGAAGATATATGTGAACTTGATGCTTATTTGAAATTATATATAGCAAGTGATGACCTTGATTTGAGTAAAATGGCTTCGGGAATGAAAGAAAAATTCAAGAAATATTGGGGGACTCCTGAAAAAATGAACAAAATGATTTTTGTTGCTTCTTTTTTGGATCCTCGCAATAAATTTGTGTATGTTAGTTTTGCTCTTGAAGAATTACTTGGGGAAGAAACGGGAAATGTAGTGAATACGAAAGTAGAGGCTTACTTGAGGGATTTGTTTGTGATATATGTAAGTAAGTATGGAAAAGGTTCCAAAAGTCAACCATCTTCATCTGACTCATCTGATTCTTCTGCTAGTGGTATTTCTCAATATGTGTCCAAAAATTCTTTGAGAACTAAGTTGCACATGAAGAAACAAAAGAATGATTCTGGAAGTTTAGGTGTTAAGTCTGAGTTGGATAAATATCTTCTTGAAGACCAAGAACCTGAATCTGGAGATTTTGATATTTTGAGTTGGTGGAAAGTTAATTCTCCAAGATTTCCAGTACTTTCACAATTGGCTCGAGATGTATTGGCTATTCCTATGTCGAGTGTGGCATCAGAATGTGCATTTACCACCGGTGGTCGAATTCTAGATCTCTAGAAGTTCATTGACTCCCAAATGTGTGCAATGTCTTATTTGTGTCCAAGATTGACTTAGACAAGAAATCAAGCCTATTTGTGTTGAAGAAAGTTTGGAGTTTCTTGAAAAAATTGAACTTGGTAAGACTTTTGATTTTTTATTTATTTATGGAAAAAATAAAATACTTATTGTGTTGTATCTTGTATGACATGTTTCTTTTTTTTTAATTATAGAGATCGCACATAGTGGAAGAAACTTTTCCATTGTTGATATATGATTGACTTGCAAGCGGTGAGTTTAATACATCATTTATTTAATCATATCATTTTTTAATCTTAAAAGTAGTATTCTAAGTTTCTAATATTTGATTTTATCTTAAAAGGTCCAAGGGTCAAGACAATGAAGAAATAATTTTGTTGGCACGTGACACTTGAAAGTTGAAAGCGATCTCATGGAAGAAAGTCAAGAAACTCATTATTGTTGTTTGTTATTGTTGACATTTGAATTGAAAGTAATCTCATGGAAGAAGACAAGAAGTTTAAAATACATTGTTTGTTGCTTATTATTGTTTAATATGAGCTCATGAAAGACTTTATTGTTACTTGTTAGATTGTTATTATGTTGTATTTGTGAAGACATTAACTACAAATCTACAATGCAACTTTTGTTTGTGTCATTATGAATTTCAAATTGTGTGTTTTAGTGATATTGTGAATTTAAAATTTGTGGTGTTAATGCCTAATGACATATTGAATTATTGATATATTGATATTTGGTAGTAAATTTGTAATGCACTTCTCTGATGTATTGTCTATTTTTACTTTTTAACCCATTAAGTTGAAAAATCAAACAAAAACTGAAATAAAAAATCGAACCGAATTAACAAAAACTGAACCGAACCAAAATATTTTGGTTCGGTATTCGGTACACAATTTAAAAAAACCGAAAACCAAAAAAACAAAAAAAAACTAAAATATCGAATGTCCACCCCTAATTAGATGGCTATTAAGGTTTAATTAGGAACTTCCATTAAAGGAATCGAAGGACACCTTTTTTGCAGTTTGAAAGTTGGAAAATGAGATCTAAAACTGTCTAAGGTTATGAATTGTATTAATCTAATAAATTACAAATTTTGTTTGGTTTTGAATTGCTATTTTTTTCTTCAAATTTTTCTCATGTTGTTTTAAAGGTGTGCATTTTGATGGCATGAGTTTTGAATTAAGTGGAATAAACTTTGAAAGGTATATTTTCCTGTGATATTTTTTCGTAATCGTGTTTATCAACCAATATGTTTTTATCATACAAAGTAAGAGAGTTATTTGTATTTTGAGATGTTAGTGGAAATTATTTGTTTTTAGCATAATAATATTACATTTGAGACACAAGAAAACTATTCTTATTTTTCTTTTTGTAGTAATCTATATATGTATATCGATATACGCACATAAAAATTTGACATATTAATATGACACCTCTTTATGATCAACATTTATATATATAATATTTGACACTTTTGTCCTCATTTATTTTTATTTATTAATTTATTTTATTTTTATATCAGAAAGTCATCCATCTATACGAATTAAATGAAAATATTGACAAGATAATGTGTCACCTGCCAAGCCTGTCAAACTACCTCTATTTTTTCCACGAAGTCAGTCACCTCATTGAAACTAATGCTTGGAGAGGTCATATGCATAGAAAAAACCTGCAATTTAAAACACAAACCTTTGACGAATAATTGGATCCTCTCTTCCTCAATGCTTACCAACTGCGTAGTGATATACCGTGGTTTCACGGTATAATTAATACCTTTTCCTTAAGTTTATTGTGTCCGAAAGCCTTTTTGTGCTAATTTTGATATAAGTTTTTCTTTGTTTTGCAGGAAATCTGTCCAAAACTGAATGCGGAGATTTTGAGCGAAAAATGCAGAAGAGACCACCTACAGAGCTTATGACGGTCCGTCGTGCTTGTGACGGTCCGTAGGTGGCAGCGTAGAGAAGCTGCTGAAGGAAGATGGGGAAGTCTGACCAAGTGTGGGATTACGAAGCTTGTGACGGTCCGTCATGGATATGACGGTCCGTCCTGCAGGTTCGTCGCAAAGATAAGAGAAGTGATCCCAGTACCCAGATTCCAAGAGTTGAAGTATTTGGTAACGAAGACCCTCGACGGACCGTCGTGCCTGTGACGGTCCGTCACACTTGCCGTCGAGGGGAATGAAGAAAGCAGCAGAAGAATTGCACCAAGTATGGGGCGACGGAGCCCACGACGGTCCGTCATGACCACGACATTCCGTCGCGTGGTCCATCGACCCAGCTGCGTTTTGACAGATTTCCAGTAATTAGAATCCTTGTTTAATTAGGTTTTTATTTTTTTATAAATAGTTCGAAAAACCTCGTTTTTGAGGTTAGACTCTGGGAGATTTAACATCATATTATTAGACTTTGTTTTTCTGAGTTTTTGATTATTGGAGATTCTTACAAGTAACTCTTGTTGATTAATCAAGCAAATTTTCAGACTTTATTCTTTCTCATTAAAGTAAGTACATGAATTCTTGTTTAATATATTTGAATATTGTGTTTATGGCTATGAGGAACTAAACTCTATAACTAGGGTTGTGGGAACCATAGGCAAATAATGAGATAAACCCTAGCTAAAATAACAATTCTAGAATAGTGTCTTGCATGTATTAATAATTCTTTCGCATAGAAGTCTTTTTAACGGATGATCAACGTTAGAACTCGCCTTAATGCTACTTGCCGGACCAAGGAGGTAGATAATAGGAAAAGAATTATTAACATAGATTTAGTGTATACTATCTAATAGGCTAGTATTGATTGGTACGAGGTAATAACTGAGTCAAATATCGAATATGATGCTTAATATGAGGTAAGGATAAGGGTTAGGAAAGCAACACACGTAGCCGGACCAAGGTGCGGAGTGAGATTTTCTAGATGTCGGACCAAGGATTTAGAAATACATAGCTTATCACTTTGCATGCAAGATACTAGGAAAGAATTGTTATAGCTAGAATTATCAAGTTATGAACCTGTGGGGAACACGTAAACCCTAGTTACTTTGATTACTTGATTAAAACTCAACATTAAAAGCTGTTAAGTGTCTCTGTCAAGTTCGTTAGTTATTTTTTATTTTATTTGGAAATACAAAACCCCCCTTTTATGCTTTTACTTTTTAAGAAAGTCATCAACCGAACAATAGTAATTACAAGTTGGAGTTAAGTCTAGACTATTTTCCTCGTGGGAACGATCCCAACCTCACTAGTTGGGTTATTTACTTGACGCGACCGCTTTACTTCTCATTTGAGAAGTAAGTTTGAGCGTATCAAATTTTGGCGCCGTTGCCGGGGAAATTAGCTTTTAGATTAACTTGAACTTCTTACTATAGTTTAGTTTATATTTTCTTGATTTTACTTTGTTTTATTGTTTTTTTATTCCTTTTCAGAATTATCCTCCTTGTATGCCAAATACACGGAGAGGAAGAGAACCGTTGTTCCCCTACGATCACGAGCTAGAACGTACACTGCGAAACATGAATCGTAACTTGGGAATCAATGATGAGGATCCAAACCAGAACATCCCAGCTCCGGCTGATGTTCATGGTCAGATGTTACCCGATGCTCCGGGTGAACATCAACAGAGGGGACAGAATCCCGCTCCACGGCCCCAAGCATACTACAGAGGCTATGATAACATAGCAGATTCGGACGGGCCACTGGTTTTGCCTCCTCTACCTACAGGCCACACTTTTGTGGTAACTAGTAGTCTGATGCAAATGCTCACTGCCAGAGGTTTGTTTTCAGGGCTACCTTCTGAGGATCCACATGCCCATATAGCTAAGGTAAGAGCAGTGTGTAAGAGTTGTGTGGGGAGGCCTGATTTGGATCTAGATGTAATAGGTCTCAGAGTGTTTCCTCTCTCACTGACGGGAGAGGCTGCTATGTGGTTTACTGAGCTCCCATACAACTCTATTTTCACCTGGAACCAATTACGGGATGTCTTCTTAGCACGCTACTATCCGGTCTCCAAGAAATTAAACCACAAAGACAGGGTGAATAACTTTGTGGCACTACCAGGAGAGTCAGTTAGTAGTTCTTGGGATAGATTCACCTCATTCTTGAGAAGTGTCCCAAATCACCGTATTGATGATGAGTCACTAAAGGAATACTTCTATAGGGGACAGGATGATAACAATAAAGCGGTGTTGGACACTATAGCAGGTGGATCTTATGGAGAATGCCCTTATGCTGAGATTGCTGAGAAATTAGAGAAAATCTCCCGTAACAACAAAGCTTGGAGTACTAGGAAGTCCGATACAGGGAGAAACACCTTCGCAGTGCAGTCCACTCACAACCCATCCACAGATGACATTCGTGAGGAAATGGCTCAGATGAGAACTGAGCTTGGGTTGGTACTAAAACATGTCACTGGGGGTGCAGAGAAGATAAATGCAGTCAATTACTTGGCTAAACCACCACCCCCTAACGGTGAATGTTACTATGAGGAGGATTCCTATGCAGTCAATGAACAAATGGCGGGTTTCCGACCAAGCGCCCAAGGCTCAAATCAGGATAATTGGCGCCAAGGTCAAGGGAACCAAGGTCGGAACTATGGTAACTACAACCGTGAGGGTCATTATGTCCGAGATGGTAACTACAACCGCGACAACAACTTCAACAGGAGTAACTATGGTAATAGAAACGACAGGAGTGGACCCTATGTTCCTCCTCAAAATCGTGAAGTTACTCCTAGGGATGGTGGAGATAGTATGGCGCGAGTTGAGGATATGTTGCACAAAATGATGAGGAGGTTCGATGCTAGTGATGAGCACATTAAAGAATTAAGAGGTGAGTTAGCTAGTATTGGGCAAAAAGTGGACACACACGCAATTTCGATTAAACAGATCGAATTGCAAGTGGCCCAATTATCTGCGACAGTGAACACACGGCAACCGGGCACTCTTCCTAGCAACACTGTCCAAAATCCAAAGAATGATGCACACTGTATGGCAATTACTACTCGGGGTGGTAGGCAAACCATTGACCCACCCATGCCATCTGTTGAGAAAAATGTAAGAAAGGATAATGATAAGGTGGTAAAGGGTAGTGGTGAAACAGATGAAAGTAATGGAACAGATGCAGAAGTACCTATCAAGGTAATCCCCATGCCTAGGCCACCACCACCCTTCCCTCAGAGATTAGTGAAAAAGACTGAGGATGGTAAATACCGGCGCTTCATAACAATGTTGAAGAAGCTTTCTATCAATGTCCCTTTGGTAGAAGCTCTAGAACAAATGCCCGGTTATGCCAAATTTATGAAAGATTTGGTCACCAAGAAAAGACCGGTCACGTTTGAGGATGATGATAGATTGCAACATTGTAGTGCTATCGCTACAAGATCCCTAGTACAAAAGAAAGAAGATCCGGGTGCGTTCACTATTCCTTGCACAGTTGGGTCATTACATTTTGCGAAAACATTATGTAATCTGGGGGCAAGCATAAATCTAATGCCCCTCTCAATTTACAAGAAGTTGGGTTTGGGGGATCCAAAACCCACTGCGATGCGGCTACTGATGGCCGATCGGACTGTGAAAAAGGCCATAGGGATACTCCATGATGTGCTAGTAAAAGTGGAGTCATTCATCTTTCCAGCAGATTTTGTGATTCTTGATTGCGAAGTCGATTTCGAGGTGCCCATTATTCTTGGGAGGCCATTTCTTGCTACAGGTAGAGCCTTAGTTGACATGGAGAAGGGACAGATGACATTTCGGTTGAATAATGAAGAAGCAACCTTCAACATTTGTAGGACCATGAGGCAGAGTGGTAAGCTCCAATCGGTATCTGCCATATCCCACAAAGAAAAGATGAAGAAGGGGACTGAACAAAAATTTGCAAAACAAGAGTTCGTGGTTGGGGATTTGGTACTTGTAGACAGTTCTGGGGTGCCTTGTCTTCCAGGTAGGCTCAAGTCCAAATGGACTGGCCCTTACTTGATTACCCAAATATTCCCTCATGGGGCAGTTGAGTTAAAAGCCAAGGAGGGAGTGCGGTTTAAGAAGAATAGAGATAGAATAAAACTCTATTTTGGGCATAAAGCATCGGGGAATAAAGTGATAGAGGCATGCCATCTTGATGAAGTCTGAGTAATCAAGTGGCCCCAGTCGTGCCGCGACGTTAAATCTGGCGCTGGTTGGGAGGCAACCCAATACTTGTCGTCTTTTTAATAATGGTAGCATTTTTCTATAAATGGGTTTTAAATTTGCAGGCACATCACCAGGAAATTCTGCAGAAAACTACTCCGCAGTAGCCACTGACGGATACAACAACGGACCGTCGCCTGTGAAACGGACCGTCGTATGCACCGTCACACCAGGTACGTATTTCTATCATTTTTGAAATTAGGGCACACACGACGGACACCACTACGGGGCGTCTCATGTGCGACGGACCGTCGTCGAGGTACCATCGCGCGATTAATGAAATTAACCCGACCCGACCCTGCTGGACCCCTTTTCAAAATTTGACCGTTTATACTCCCCATCCCTCCATATTCCACCCCATTACTTCCACTTCCTCTCATCTCCCCTCTCTTTTCCACTTCCACACTTCCCCCACTGATCATTACTTCCACAATCTCCCCAACCTTATTACTATCAGTTACTTGTCGGTGCTGCTGTTTTTGGTATCTACCTTGCCACCTGAATCATTCCCCACTTGTGTTTTCTCCATTTCCAAGGTATGTGTCTCTAAATTTGTACTCATTTCTCTTGTATTTTTGTTTATTAGTTATTATTTCGTTCCTAGTCGTCTCTTGTTACCTTGATATGATTATGTCTAGACCTAGGCTCTAAATGTTTGAATTTGCCATGATAATAACCCCAGACATAGGTGATTTCACATTAATAGTTTCCTAGGTAGTTGGGATAGACACATAGAGGTCCACAACACTACACGACCATATGTGTTCATTGGGGTTGCTTAGGGTACCTACAATTCTGTCTCTGATATTCAGAACGAGACCCCGATGACGGTCCGTCGTATTCACGACGGACCGTCGTAGGGTCCGTCGCATAAGCCCTAGCACCCTCCCCAACGACGCCTGTGACGGACCATTGTCTTCACGACGGTCCGTCCTGCACGGTCGTCATGATGGTCATAGACCCCTTTGAAAAGGGTCTCCAAAAATTTTCCAAGTGTCCAACGACGGACACTTACGACGGACCGTCATACACACGACGGTCTGTCCTGCACGACCGTCATGATGGTCAGAGACCCCTATGATAAGGGCCTCCAAAAATTTTCCAAGTGTCCAACGACGTACACTTACGACGGACCGTCACACCCACGACGGTCCGTCCTGCACGACCGTCATGATAGTCAGAGAACCCTCTTCTGAGGGTCTCCCATCATTTTCTAAGTGTCCAACGACGGACCCTTACGACGGACCGTCATACCCACGACGGTCCGTCCTGCTTAACCGTCATGATGGTCAGCAACCCCTCCTTCAGGGTTCCTTATATATACATATACCAAGTATAACACGACGGACCTCATGACGGTCCGTCATAGTCACGACGAGACGTCATAGGTCCCGTCGTGTGTTACAGTTTCAATATTACTAACACATTTTTTTTAAAGTTTCATGTCATATGATCTTGCCTTATTTGATTGCCACTACTCATACTAACATTGACCCTTTACAGGTACTATCGACTATGGCACCCAAGCAAGACCGCACTTATGCACGCGGGCGATCTAAGTCTGTCTCCCCGTCTGCACGCTTGATCATCAGGTCTGATGATGAGTGGGACCCTGAATACATGCCCCCAGGCACCTCCGCCCCTTCCCGTGCTACACGTGCCCCCAGAGCCACACCCAAGACGGTGGCGTCCGGCGTAGTCACTGCCTCCCAGTCTGATGAGGAGCGCACACTGACCGACACACCCTCTGGGTCGGCCATAAACGAGGAAGGAGCGTCTGGCTCCTTGGGAGCATTCTGGTCCGAGGAAGCTTCAGGATCTGCTGAGGTTCCTGCACCCGCCACTGCTGCAGCGTCGGCTTCGTCTGATGAGGCTGACAGTTCAGACTCCACATCCGGCACACCAGCCCCGGTCCCCACCCCAGCCTCTGACCAGCCAAACCGGTGGTGCGTTGAAGGCCTGTTTCAGGTTTACTCCGACGCGAAGTTCTTGACCGATAAAGGAGTAATGACTCGAACACTCACCCTGGAGCGGCGGTACTTACAGGGAGTCTCCCCTCGATGCCAGAGATCCACAACATATTTACCAGGCATCGCCTAGAGTGGACAGCCCGTCCCTTGGGATGATACAGTGAGGAGATGGTCCGAGAGTTCTACGCGTCCTACGTAGCGACTCTCCGATCACAGATCGACAGGCGGGCTGCTCCCGCGAAACAGGCTCCATTGGAGCAGGTTCTAGTCCGGGGCGTGCAGGTTGACATTTCCCTGCCCGCCATCCGCCGGTTCCTATACGGCGAGAGTGCAGATGCCACTCGGACCCCCATCACTGCCGAGTTTGACTACCGCTGGCAGGTAGTGAAGGATGGACAGTTCCTGCGAGAGCCTGCACTGAGGGAGACCACCAAGCGGTGGATGGCCCTACACTTATCAGTCGACGGAGATGGTGCAGATTGGGTCACCGAGCCAAAGGGGGCCATCAAGAAGGCCAACCTCACGTTCGTTGCCAAGTTCTTGTGGCTGATCGTGCGTCACTGCCTTTCCCCCACAGCTGCTGATAACATAGTCACCTGGGATCGAGCAGTGCTGATGGCGGCGATGATAGCCGGCTTCGAGGTGGACTATGCATGGCTTCTCCAGGCAGTCATGCACGAGAGGGCATTCAAGGTCACCACCACCTACCCCTTTCCGTGCATGATCTTTGCCCTTTGCAGGTCTGCAGGTGTGCCCATATGGCACATAGATCAGTTGAGGACCCCGCCGGGTACCGTTGACGTCGGCCTCATCAGAGACTAGGCCAATGAGTTGGCCCCACGTCGAGGGCCCCGTCCAGAGCTGCTACCACTATCTGATGACCTTGCGGATACGGTAGCCCAGGCTCGCACACCTACACAGGCATCCACGGACACTACCCCGGTCGAGTCTATCCTGGGTAGCAGCACAGCCCCTCTACCGACACTGGCCCCGCTTGCCCGAGTCCAAAAACTGGAGGCACAAATGGCCACTCTTCTGCATCATATCCAGCCGTGGATGCAGAAGTCTATTGCTGAGTCTGAGGCGCGTATGGAGAGGCAGATGCAGCGGAAGATTGCCGAGGTTAACCAGCGCCTCGATGCCTTTGAATTGAGAGTATTAGCTCGACCAGCCCCTCCGGTAGATGTGTCGACTCTCCAGGCTGCAGTCGCCAGTCTTCGTGCAGACATCGACACGATCCTAGCGGCAAGAGTGTCAGAGTCTGTCAAGCCTGCTGAGGATACTCTATTGGCAGCTCTGTTTCCTACTCCATACATTCCCCCATCTTCCCCGAGAGAGAGTGCCAAGAGGCGGAGGGGTCGATCAGAGGATGAGGCGCGAGCAAGAAAGAAGGAGCGCCGAGAGATGGAGGCCGCGAGGAGAGCCTCACTTGCTGAGGCGGAGGCACACCACATCAGAGCATCACAGATGGCGGCTGGGGCGTCTAGCTCCCGCACTGTAGAGACAGCAGGAGGCACTACTGAGGGTGCAGTTGTTGCTGAGGACATCACTGAGAGTGTCCAGATTGCAGAGGATGTGGGTTCTGGGAAACCAGACCCACCAGCTTGTTGATCGACGGCGCTATGCGCCACAGGTTTGCTTCACCTACCCCTCTAATCTTTAGATTTTTTTATGCATTGGGGACAATTGCATGCTTTTTTGTTGGGGGTGGGGTAAATGGAAAGTGAGTGTTAGGGTGAAGTCTGAGTAGCCCAACTCACTATCCTCTTTTGGGGTTTTCTTGCCTGTGTTCTTTTTCCCCAAAAGACTGATTACTTTTTCTGTTGAACCGGCACGTTATATCTTTTGTACATAGTTTAACTCTGAAGCATGATGGCTGAAATGATATCCCGATAAAACTGGAAAAGGTTGCATGAAAAGGCGTAGTAACTGATAATTGTGTGGATCTAAACATGAAATAGAGTTACACCATTGCACTACCCTAAACCTTCAAGTCGAACTAGGTGTCTGATAATCTGGTATAGTGATGAGATGTCAAGTGAGTGTGAGGAAAGTTGAATAGTCCACTACTGATACTGAGCTAGAACTTGCCTGGTTAGTCCTGCTAAAAGTAAGCTGTAACATACAAATAGGAAAGGATCGTAGGCCCTTATTCAATATAGCCCATTTCTAGCCTAAATAAAAGAAACCAAATGACAGTTATCCTTCGTTGATCCAAATAATTTGAGCTTAAAATTAGACCTTTCTTTTTCACCCCAACTGATCTTTTCTGGGAACAATATGTTGGCCCTGGTCCCTCCTTGGACATGTGCACCTCAGCTTATGCCAAAAGCATAAGTTGAGGGTGGCTAAAGTATAAACAACCTTCGTTATGGCCCTGACCCGATTTTGGGTATTGTGTACCTTGACTCATGGCAAAGCCATGAGTTGAGGGTGGTTGTTTTGAGGAATGCTCTGGAAAGTGGGGTTGAAAGAACAAAGAGAGAGAAAGAACAAAAGTAAAGTGACTCAAGAACTCGTTGAAAAAAAAAAGAGGGAAATATTCAAGAATTACAAACAAGAAAAGAAAAGAGTTACTTACACAAATGAAGAAAGAAGGGAAACAGCAAGGTGAAAGAATACGAGAAACTGGGCGAGATAAATTGATATAGAGCGGAAGGTTTAGCCGACATGTCAAGGAGGTCAAATAGTCACTAAAGTATACCTAAATATACCCTACCTGACTCCGAGCCTACGTTACAAGCTAAAAAAGTCCTATCGTGATCCTAAGGGTTGTATAGCGAACTTAAGGCAGTGAAAATAAGGGCAAGCTTATGGCAATAGGTATGAATGAGTGTGACTTTGTTCTGAGAGCGAGTGTTGAAATGTAATCCTTATACTCAAACTGAAATCATTGTGTGAAAAATGAGGATTTTGTTCTAAAGTGAGGACACTAGTTGCAATACCGGAATTATTAGCACCTCGGTGAGAAATTGAAGAGGATAGGTATTAGTGCATGGTGAGTCTGTGTCATGTTCGAATCCCACAAAAGTCAAGCCTAATAGTGATAGTATGCATAGATTTGATGGGATTAGTCGGGATTGATAGCCAAATGATTGCAAAGGATAAAACATGAATACTATTGTACAAAGATTGTGTAGTGAGTCATAGTGCGTCGCTTGAGGACAAACAACGAATTTAAGTTGAGGGTGTTGATATACCATGGTTTCAAGGTATAATTAATACCTTTTCCTTAAGTTTATTGTGTCCGAAAGCCTTTTTGTGCTAATTTTGATATAAGTTTTTCTTTGTTTTGCAGGAAATCTGTCTAAAACTGAATGCGGAGATTTTGAGCGAAAAATGCAGAAGAGACCACCTACGGAGCTTATGACGGTCCGTAGCGCTTGTGACGGTCCGTAGGTGGCAGCTTAGAGAAGCTGCTGAAGGAAGATGGGGAAGTCTGACCAAGTGTGGGATTACGAAGCTTGTGACGGTCCGTCATGGATATGACGGTCCGTCCTGCAGGTTCGTCGCGAAGATCAGAGAAGTGATCCCAGTACCCAGATTCCAAGAGTTGAAGTATTTGGTAACGAAGACCCTCGACGGACCGTCGTGCCTGTGACGGTCCGTCACACTTGCCGTCGAGGGGAATGAAGAAAGCAGCAGAAGAATTGCACCAAGTATGGGGCGACGGAGCCCACGACGGTCCGTCATGACCACGACATTCCGTCGCGTGGTCCATCGACCCAGCTGCGTTTTGACAGATTTCCAGTAATTAGAATCCTTGTTTAATTAGGTTTTTATTTTTTTATAAATAGTTCGAAAAACCTCGTTTTTGAGGTTAGACTCTGGGAGATTTAACATCATATTATTAGACTTTGTTTTTCTGAGTTTTTGATTATTGGAGATTCTTACAAGTAACTCTTGTTGATTAATCAAGCAAATTTTCAGACTTTATTCTTTCTCATTAAAGTAAGTACATGAATTCTTGTTTAATATATTTGAATATTGTGTTTATGGCTATGAGGAACTAAACTCTATAACTAGGGTTGTGGGAACCATAGGCAAATAATGAGATAAACCCTAGCTAAAATAACAATTCTAGAATAGTGTCTTGCATGTATTAATAATTCTTTCGCATAGAAGTCTTTTTAACGGATGATCAACGTTAGAACTCGCCTTAATGCTACTTGCCGGACCAAGGAGGTAGATAATAGGAAAAGAATTATTAACATAGATTTAGTGTATACTATCTAATAGGCTAGTATTGATTGGTACGAGGTAATAACTGAGTCAAATATCGAATATGATGCTTAATATGAGGTAAGGATAAGGGTTAGGAAAGCAACACACGTAGCCGGACCAAGGTGCGGAGTGAGATTTTCTAGATGTCGGACCAAGGATTTAGAAATACATAGCTTATCACTTTGCATGCAAGATACTAGGAAAGAATTGTTATAGCTAGAATTATCAAGTTATGAACCTGTGGGGAACACGTAAACCCTAGTTACTTTGATTACTTGATTAAAACTCAACATTAAAAGCTGTTAAGTGTCTCTGTCAAGTTCGTTAGTTATTTTTTATTTTATTAGGAAATACAAAAACCCCCTTTTATGCTTTTACTTTTTAAGAAAGTCATCAACCGAACAATAGTAATTACAAGTTGGAGTTAAGTCTAGACTATTTTCCTCGTGGGAACGATCCCAACCTCACTAGTTGGGTTATTTACTTGACGCGACCGCTTTACTTCTCATTTGAGAAGTAAGTTTGAGCGAATCACGTAGCATATCAAGATGGGCATGAAACTTAGCCTCCTAAGTAGCCACCGTCATATTTCCTGCTCAAGATCCATAAACTCATCATTCTCCATATGTGTCAAGGTACGAAGTACATACTTCTCCACGAACAACACATGAAACTACGCCCAATTCAATATGATATTCCACATAAACTCTCCATCATTGTTTTGCCTCACCCTGAAGCTGGAAAGTCACAAAATCAATCACATGTTGCTAAGCAATATCCAATTTATGAAGCCTCTCATAGCAATCCAAGATGAACTCAAACGCATCCTCGCCCTCAAAACTATGAAACATTAGAGGCTTAAGCTCTAAGAACTTAGTCAGCGTCTCATATTATGTACCAATCATCACTGGGCCAAGAAATGGATAGAACAGAAGTTTTAGAACCCAAGTCCTCATACGCCTTAAGAACACTAACAACAATCATATGAGTGAGCAAAACATTCATAGACTACACCGTGAGAAAAGCTCCAGTACATACAATCCCACTTAGAAAATATAGAACCTACTGAATAGTCCCCACATATATGGAAAAAGACATGAAATCCCAATTTTCACCCTCACTTCAGGTTCAAAATCATCTTCAATCCTCCAAAAGTATCCTGGGGTGAGAATAAGATCGCTTTCCTTTGGTGCATTCGTATTTATCTACCCCTTGTCTTGCCCATTCCTCTCCCTCTGCAACGCCATCTCTCTATGGACTCACTTGTTTGCTCTGCCACTGGAGCTACTACCCTTGTGATATTACATTAAGTGTCAACCATCTGTGGACAGAAAAATGGAAGAGTTAGACGCCAATTCAGATCATTAGACACCAATTGGAATCAAGTCACATTGCAAAGGAAGAAAGAGAATTTTCTAAAGTCTTCTAGGCTCTTACAGATAAGTACAAACGTCTCCATATTGTTCCACATGACTTTACTAAAATTATTTTGGTCTGACGAGATCAACGAACCTAAGGATCTTATCATGACCTTCGTGAGTGATACCCACACTAAATCACCTAGTGGGAGAAGCAAAGAGTAACTCAAAAACAAATCCATTACCATTAAAATAGAACTAAGTTTATTATAAAGAAATAAGGACAATAATGTAATGACTGAATAATTGAGTCCCCATAAACTCCACTCAGTAGTCAATAGCTAAGGCAAAAAATAAACCATAAGAACTGATAGTTATCATACCAAGACTCTACAAACAGTTAAATTTGGGATGCAACCCCGAATCTAGCACAAAGCTAATCTAAAAGTATGTGTTCGAAAAGGACAAGCAAATGTATAGAAATCCATGGCATTATGAAAAATGTAGCTTAGCTTTGATTTAGAATCAGACATATCTCAACTGAGGTCTTGGATCAACTGTTGAAGATGTCCTATATTCAACAAAGAAAATAATAGATGCAGTATTATTACACAAATAACATTGTACTAGTAAGATCACATGGTCAGTCCAAGGTGAGAATGTTAGAAGTTCACTATAATATAGTGACACAGAACAACACTTATTATAACAAGTCAAAAACCACATACTCTCATCACATGTCTTGAAACAACAAGTACCTGGATGCATGTCCTATATGCAAATACATTATTCCCTTATTGAACCAAATTCACATACACAATTCTCTCACAGAACCTAAATCGAAACACTTTGTGTATTGGAATGGTACCCGAGCCATCGATAGGTACCGACGTGGTACCCGAGTCAACCAATAATCACAAACAATCATGCACGATCATATAGTACAATTAACAAGATCACTTGAAAACCACAAGTCATAATCATAAATTCATTGCATAAATTACCTACATGATGTCACATAATATGTCTGTCTATCATGCATTGCACAAATGATACTATAAAGCAATAGAGATACATATATAAATAAACCGAAAACATACAACCATAACCTACCTCAAAATAAGCCTCCATAAAACTCTAAATAATACGAGTTTTCCCCTTGTGAAGTGATTCGTCTTGTTCTTGGTCTTAAACAACAATATAAGTAATTAATGAATCACTAATGTCCTAGTAATTTACTTGGATTTTTAACAAATCCTAACCCTAAGCAAAAATATGATCATATTCCCCATAGGGTTGTTTCCCACCATGGAATCATATCTAAACCCTTCTCTCTGCTTAAGAATCAATGCATAATAGAACAAAAATCTTAAAGAAAGAAAATGCGTACTTGTTGGCTTTCATATACATGGATACAAAGATAAATAGGTTTACCATTTCAAGAGACATGGTATTTGATGAAGTGTCATCCTTATTTTCTGCTCAAAATGTTGTAGTTCTTGTTGATGATCAAGATAATTTAGAATATAATTTTTTGAAGTAAATGAGCCAGCATTTAGTAATGAAGAGGTAAAAAGTGTATCTCCAAGTCAGAACATTTCCAGTGAATGAGATGGTGAACACAAACTAATGAGAAGGTCAACAACAGAGAAAAAACAGTCGGACTACCTCAAAGATTATGAGGTAAAACTTAAAAATGATTATGTGACCTCGTTTTTCTTTACAGGAATATCAACTATAAAACAATAAGTTATGAAGAAGCAAATGGCTATCTAGATTGGGAAAGAGAAATGCAAGACGAAATTGATGCATTAGACAAGAATGAAACCTAGGATTTGGTACCCAAACCAGAAAAATGTGTTCCAGTTACTTACAAATGGGAATTTTTCGTGAATAAAAAAATTAGATAGTACCATTGACAGGTATAAAACTCGTCTAGTTGCACGTGAGTTCTCTCAAAACTATAGATCAAAATATGAGTAGATTTTTGGTCCAGTGGAAAAGATGGTGACACTAAGATCACTTATTTCTCTAGTTGCTTTCAAAGGTTGGAATTTGTGGCAGCTCGATGTAAAGAATGCATTTCTTTATGGTGAGTTGGATCGAGAAGTATTTATGTAGAAACCTCACAGTTTTGTTTCTAAGCAATTACCAAGTCATGTTTGTCGTTTGAAGAAAGCTATATATGGCCTCAAGAAAGCACCATGAGCTTGGTATGGTAAAGTTGCGCAATACCTAATCTTTTGTGGTTTTTAAGTTTCTGATTCATATTCTAGTTTATTTGTGAAATTAGAATTAAGTGTGCATCTCAGGATACTATTATATGTTTATTATATGATAATAACTAGAGATAATGAATCAGAAATTTCTAATTTAAAGATTAACTTGTCTGTTCATTTTGAGATGAAAATTTTGGGACAGTTGAATGTTTTCTTGGTTTGGAAGTGAAAAAATTCTATCAAGGATATTTTGTGTCTCAAAAAGATTATGTAGAGAGTCTCTTAGAGCGTTTCGGCATGGGGGAGTTGAAAGAAAAGGCTACTCCAATGAAGCCACATCTCAAGATGAAGAAGGAAGAAGTCCAGTCTTTGAAAGATGTGATGATGTTACGACAACTAGTTTGAAGTTTAATCTATTTGACTATCACAAGGCCAGAAATATTTTATTCAGTTGGTGTTGTTTCTCATTTTATGCATAGTCCAGCAACTTCTCATTCAGATGTAGCAAAAAGGATTTTTCGTTATGTGAAGAGATCTCTTAGTCATGGACTGTGGTACAAGAATTGTGCAATTTTTTTAATTGAGTGGATTTACTTATGCAAATTTGTCACCGGTGACTCAAATGATCGTCGCTCGATTTCAGGTTACTATTTTGGTATTAGATCAATAGTGATTTCCTGGTGCAACAAGAAGCAAGTTGTTGTTGCTTTGTCTACCACCGAAGCTGAATATATTGCAATAACCATGGATGCTCAAAAGTGTATTTGGTTGAAAACATTGATCAAAGACATGTCCAACAAAGTAGACTATGTTGATCAAACCAAGTATGAAAACTAAAGTGCCATTAAACTTGGGTCAAATCCAATTTTTCTTGCTAGAACAAAACATATTGAGATCCTCCATCATTTTGTTCGTGAGAAAGTTCTAAGTGAAGAGATTGAACTAACAATTGTCCGCACCAATACTCAAGTTGTTGATATATTCACTAAAGCTTTAGAGAAGTCTAAGTTTCAATACTTTCGAGATGCTACGGGAATTGTTGATCGTTAGATTAAACTAAGGGGGAGTTTAACAAATTAGTGCAATGTAACATCTCATAATCCGAAATAGCTAGGATTAAACCAAGAAACCAAGAATAGTTGTTTTTGGAAAGAATAGGAAAAATCTGGAAAATTTCCTAAGTTTTAAAAGTGAGTTCTGGTCATTTTCAAACGCCATAACTTCTATATCAAAAGGATTTAGGGGCACTTCTTTATATGGATGAAAAGCCCTTGGGAATAAATTTCCAACGGCGCCAACTTTGGTCATCTTCGATGTTGTATGAGGGACATATGCCTTTTGAAGTTGAGTTATTCGATTGAAGGAAGTCCAATGTGGATTTTAGTAAGGATAAAGTAGTCTTTTCGTCCTATTAATTCCTAATTCATTTTAAGGGTCTAATTGGGGTAAAATCTAGTTTTAGTTCAAATTAGAAAAAAGACTTTTTACACTTAGGGTCTGGGAGAAAACAGAAGAGAAGAAAAGAGGGGAGAAAGAGCAAGATTTTGTCAAGAACGCCAAGAGATTCTAGTAGAATTCATCGGGGATGATCCCTATTCAGGTATGTGGGATCTTTCGTGTTGGGCTAATTCACCAACACACCAAATTGTAACAATTCAGCGAATTTATGAATTGATTTCATGTTAGAAGTTAAGCTCTTGAAGGAAATTTTTGATTTCTTGTTGATTGGATCGTTGACTACAATTGTTGGTTAGATTCTTGTTTCTCTAAGTTATTTTGAGTTGAATTCCATAGTTATTGATAGTACCAATAGTCCCAATCGTTTGGTGAAAGAACTAGGAGAGTTTGGAGGGTTTGGAGATGAAAAATGAGTTGAAAAATTTGTCAGACGTGCCTGGGTAGGGGTAGGTGCGGCGCGCCTCCAGTGCGACATAAATTGGCCTCAATCAACCAAGGCATGGAGGGGAGCGCCACCAGTGCACTAGAATCAGGCCTCAGTCAATTGAGGCTGGCGCGGTGCACCATCAGTATGCCCAACCTGACGTTTTTTGTCCAGTATTCGTAGTTTAGTCATTTTAAGTCCTTCCAAGGTACATAAACATATTCTAATGATACTAATTACTTTAAATGATTTCTAAATACCTAGAAATCATCAAAGAACTCAAATAGAAACCTTGAATTCATAATCCATTCAAGGAAAGTTAAGATCAAAGTCAAGGGAGTTAAGAAGTTAAGTTTAAATCTATAAAGTGAGTTAAAGTAAATTTTCTTAAAACATCCAAGATTCCTATCTAAACGTTTTAAATTCATTTTAAGGCTTAAGTTCCAAATTGAAGAAAGATTAAAAGTTGAGTCTATCCTTCAAAGAAGTATAATGGAGCTAAGTAATCCCTAAAGAGTTGATTAATATCAAGAGTTTCAAGTAATCAAAAAGTAAAGAGTTGAGTTCATTTTTTAAAATATATAAAGGAACTAATTACGCTCTAGAAAGTTTATGAATGTTTTTCATTTAAGTTAAGAGAAAACTAAAATTTCCGAAAAGATTTTTGAACAAGAAAGGAGAATATTGATTCCAAAGGATCTTTTTAAAGATAAAGTGTGAGCAAATTATCTCAACCCAATGGAAGGAATTTATTCTAAAAGTATGATCTAAAGTATATACTAGGAGTATTATTGAGCATCGATGTGGGGATAATAGTTCATATTAACTCAAGTCCGCATGTAAAACTTGTAACTATCATGGGTGTTAAGGTCATACTTTTTAGATGATCACGTAAGTTAAGTTAGTTAATCCACTAAGTTAAGTAAGTTCCTATACCGATGGCAAGGTATAGGATGGTCCTTGGTAGCATGAGGTAACATGTTGTAATATCACTTAGGCTCATAGTGATGGTTGTCAGTTAAAAGAATCTCCAAGAGAAGTTAATGTTTATTCATATGCAGAGGTTAATTGTATTTTCATGTACATCAGTTTACTTATTTTCTCATACATGTCATAGTTAATTGTATCTTGCATACAATCAAAGTTTCATCATGTTTCAAACAATTTTATTTATATTGCACATTTCTTTTAAATTGCATTATAATGAAATGAGTAGTTATTCTTGAGTTGAGCAGAACCGAGGTATGTGTTCTTCCTTACTCCTTTTCAATTTTAAGTGTTTTTTAGCATTTCAACCCACATACTCGTACATTCAATGTACTGATGCCTTTTTACCTGTATCATCGTATGACGAAGACGCAAGTAAATAGGATCAACACCTAGCTCATAATTGATCCATCTTAAGCACTCTGGCTCAGTAATAAGCCTCCTTGTATTCCAGAGGATCCTTTTTTATGCTTTCAATTTTTAAATTTCAGAGTGTTGTGGGGTATGTCTTAACATTCATCATAGTATTGTTAGAGTCTTCATAGATGAATAGTCAGTTAATTCAGTTGAGTCTCTTTTATTTCAGATATAATGTTTTCATATTTAAGTGTCATTTTGTCCATACTTTCATGTTTTAAGTCTTTCTTTTAAGAATATCTTATTTCATAATTGAGTTGATTTAGTTTTCTGCTGAGTTAAGTAAATCAGGACAAGGGTTCGCTCAAGGCCAACAATGGTCACTGGGTGTCGACCATGTCCAGTGTGTAGGCTCCGAGCTTGAATATATTTGTATTAGAACACAAAGTTAAAGAGTCCTAAAGAGTCTATGAAGTCGTGTCTGTAGATTCTTAGTCATTGGTGTGAAGCGCACCATATCTATGATTAGAAGACTACAATATTTAGGAAATTCTCACTTCTTTCGTACTCATTTCGTGCATTCATACTCATTTCATGCATTAGAATTTATCTCTAAAAGTTTCCCTCTAATTCGTGCTTGCTCATATTTTAGATCATCATGCCTCCACTAATAGCAGTCAGAGGCCGACCATCAAGAAGGAATGTCGAAGAACTAGATATACCTAATGCACCAAATGTGCAACCACAAAGAGAAGTCACGGACGTTGCATTCCCTGAGGTTATCCGAATGTTGAGTCAAGCTATGACCCACCAAATCGGAAAACAAAGAGGATCTCGACAAGTAGGGACTGACAATTCAAGAATTTAGGAATTCTTGAGGATGAATCCCCCAAGTTTTTCTAGTTCAATCACTACTAAAGATCCGGAAAACTTTGTGGAAGAGTTGAAGAAGGTGTTTGAGGTGATGCATGTGATGGATATTGAAAGGATTGAACTAGTCGTATATCAACTTAAGATGTGGCTAGGACTTGGTTTGATCAGTAGAAAGGGAAGAGAGATGAGAATGCAACATACCCAAGTTGGGTTTTCTTTGATGAAGCCTTCTTAGGGCATTTCTTTCCCCGGGAACTGAAGGAAGCAAAGGTACGTGAGTTTCTTACTTTGAAATAGGACTCCTTGATTGCTCATGAGAATGGTTTAAAGTTCACCCAACTGTCTCGCTATGCTCCCGAGATGGTTAAGAATATGATGAGAAGAATGAGCTTGTTTGTCGCTGGCCTAGGTCGTGCTTCAAGCAATGAAGGTAAGGCCTCAATGTTGATTGGGGACATGGACATTTCAAGATTAATGGTCTATGTGCAGCAGGCAGAGAAAGAGAAGTTGAGGGACAGAAAGGAGCACTGAAACAAGAAAGCAAAGACTAGTAATGAGTCTGGTCAACAGAAGGGTAGTTCAAGTCGACCACAACTTCAGAAACCAAATAGGCATGCACCATCATCTGCTAGTGCACCTGCGCCCAAAAACAGAAGAGATCATAATGGTCAAGGCTGGACAAGCCCAGTCCCAAAATAGTTTGGCACAAGGAGATGATTGGTCTCCTGCATGTGGTAGGTGTGGTAGTTACCACCCTGGTAAATGTCGTGATGGGCAGATAGGTTACTTTCAAGTGTAGGAAAGAGGGTCACTTCATGAGAGAGTGCCCCAAGAATAAGTAAGGTGGTGTAAATTCTAGCAATAGAGCTCAAGCTTCATAGATTGCTCCACCAGATAGGGCGGCACCTAGAGGAGCCATTTCTAGTACTGTCAACGGAGCGAACTGTCTCTATGCAATCACTAGCCATCAAGAGCAAGAGAACTCTCCAAATGTTGTAAAGGGTATGACCAAAGTCTTTACCTTTGATTATATGCTTTGTTAGACCCTAGAGCAAGTTTATCTTTAGTAACTCCTTATGTTGCAAATCAGTCTAAGATTCATCCGGAAAAACTTTCTGAACCCTTTTGTGTTTCTACACCTGTTAGGGATTCTATTCTAGAGGAAAGAGTCTATCGTGATTGTCCTATTTCTATCAATCACAAGAACACCATAGCTGATCTAGTAGAGGTAGTCATGGTGGATTTTGACGTCATTCTAGGTATCAACTGGCTCCATGCCTGTTATGAATCAATAGATTGCAAAACTTGAGTTGTCAAGTTTCAACTCCAAATGAGCCAGACATAGAGTGGAGTAGTAGTTCAGCAGTGCCTAAGGGTCATTTCGTTTCGTACTTTAAGGCGAGGAAGTTAGTTTCAAAGGGGAGTATCTATTACTTAGTCCGAGTTAATGTTGAGGTACAGTCCCTTCAGTCAGTTTCTATAGTGAAAGAGTTCCAAAAGTCTTTTATAGATGATATACCCGGAGTTCCACCTAAAAGAGAGATAGACTTCAGCATAGACATCATCCCAAATACTCGTCCTATCTCTATTCTGCCATACAGAATGGCAACATCAGAGTTAAAAGAGCTAAAGAACGATTGAAAGATTTGTTAGATAAAGACTTCATTTGACCAAGTGTCTCACCTTGGGTCGCTCGGGTCTTGTTTGTAAGGAAAAAAGATGGTCCCTCAAGATGTTTATAGACTACAACCAATTGAATAAGGTGACCATCAAGAATAAATATCCTCTCCCAATGATAGATGATATTTTTGAACAGCTTCAGGGTAAGATCAGTCTACCATTAGTTGAAAGTTAGGGAATGTGACATTCCAAAGACAACTTTTAGAACAAGATATGGGCATTATGTGTTTTTGGTTATGTCCTTTGGTTTGACCAATGCACCTGCATCATTCGTGGATCTTATGAACAAAATATTCAAACCTTATCTAGATCTGTTTGTCATCATCTTCATTTATGACATATTGGTTTATTCAATGAATGAAGAAGATCATGCTAGTCACCTCAAGATTGTTCTGCAGACTTTGAAAGATAAGGAGGATATGTCAAGTTCTCCAAGTGTGAGTTTTGGCTTTAGTCCATGACATTCTTGTGTCACATTGTTTCTGGTGATAGGATTAGAGTTGACACCTAGAAGATAAAAACAGTTCAGAGTTGGCATGGACCCACATCTCCTACAGATATAAGGAGTGTCTTGGGTTTGGCTGGTTGTTATAGGAGATTTTTTGAAGGGTTTTCATCTATCATCTCCTTTGACCAAGCTAACTCAGAAGATAGTCAAGTTTCAATGGTCTGAAACTTATGAGAAAAGCTTTCACAGGTTGAAAAAGAGATTGTCTACCGCTTCGATTTTGACCATACCAGAGGGTACTCAAGGTTTTGTGGTGTATTGTGATTCATAAAAAGTTGGTTTGGGTCGTGTGTTAATGAATAATGGCAAGTTTGTATCTTATGCCTCCAAACAGTTGAAGATTCATGAGAAGAATTATCCAAATCATGACTTAGAAGTGGCTGATGTAGTTTTTGCCTTGAAAATATGGCGTCACTACTGATATGGTGTTCATGTTGACATATTCATTGATCACAAGAGCCTCCAGTATGTGCTCGCTCAGAATGAGCTAAATCTCAGACAAAGGAGGTGGTAAGAATTACTCAAGGATTATGTTATGAATATTCTTTATTACCCAGGTAAAGCTAATATGGTTGCTGATGCCTTAAGCAAGTTATCCATGGGGAGTACCGCCCATGTTGAAGAAGAAAAGAGGGAGTTACCTAAAGATGTGTGCAGACTTGCATACCTGTGAGTCATACTTATGGATTCCACAAAAGGAGGAATGGTGGTGACCAATGGTGTTGATTTATCATTAGTGTCAGAGGTAAAAGAGATGCAAGACCAAGATATTATTTTGCTTGACTTAAAAGCAAATGTTCATAAGCAAAGAGTATTATCTTTTGAACAAGGGGGAGATGGTGTGCTGAAGTATCAAGGTAGGTTGTATGTAACTATGGTGGATGTGCAAGAAAGGATTTTGGAAGAGGCTCATAGCTTCAGATATTCCATTCATCCGGGTTCCACCAAGATGTACTGCGGTTTAAGAGAGGTATATTGGTAGGAACGCATGAAGAAAGACATTGTTGAGTTTGTTGCCAAGTGCTCGAATTGCCAGCAAGTTGAAGTGGAACACCAAAGGACTGGAGGGTTATCTTAGACTATAGAACTTACGAAATGGAAGTGGGATATGATTAATATGGACTTCATCACAACCCCACTAAGATCTCACAGTCAACATGATTCTATTTGGGTAATCTATGATAGAATGACAAAATCAGCCCACTTTTTGCCGGTAAAAACTACCTATTAGGTGGAGGATTGTGCTAAGTTGTACATTCAAGAAGTGGTAAGGCTCCATAGAGTTCCAGTTTCCATTATTTCAGATATAGGTGCACAATTTACTGCACAGTTCTGGAATTCTTTCTAGAAGGGTGTGGTTTCAAAGGTGAACTTGAGCACTACTTTTCATCCTCAGACAGATGGACAAGCAGAGCGTACTATCTAGACTTTGGAAGACATGTTGAGAGATTGTGTGATGGACTTCAAAGGGAATTGGGATGATCACATACCTCTAGTTGAGTTCGCTTACAATAATAGCTACCATTCAAGCATCCAAATGGCTCCCTATGAAGCTTTGTATAGGAAGATATAGATCTCCAATTGGGTGGTTCAAAGTTGGTGAATCAGAGTTAATAGGATCAAATATAGTTCACCAATCTATGGAGAAGGTGAAAGTAATTCAAGAGAAATTTAAAACGGCACAGAGTAGCCAAAAGTCCTAGACCGATGATTGGAGAAAGCCGTTAGAGTTTGAGGTGGATGACTGGGTGTATCTTAAGGTTTCAACCATGAAGGGTATTATGAGGTTTTGTAAGAAGGGGATACTTAGTCTCCGGTATATTGGTCCTTACAGAATCTCCAAGAGAGTTGGCAATGTAGCTTATGAGTTGGAGCTGCCCCAAGAGTTAGCAACGGTACATCCGGTATTTCATATTTCTTTGTTGAAGAAACTCTTAGGTGATCTTTCAGTGATTGTACCAACAGAGAATGTTGGGATTAAGTATAGCTTATCCTATAAGGATATTTCGGTTCAAATTCCGGATCGAAAAGTTTGCAAGTTGAGAACTAAGGAAGTTACGTAAGTCAAGGTCATTGGAGGAACCAATTTGTTGAAGAAGCAACTTGGGAAGATGAGGAGTATATGAAGAGGAGATATCCACATCTCTTTGAATTCAGAGAGAATCCAGATCAAGGTACTAAATTTTCTTCTTAGCACTTTACAAGACTATTTGTAAGCATGTTATTACTTGCTTTTGTTGTTGAGAGTTGAAGTGATGTTACTACCCTTAGCTTAGTGAAAGAGTTCTCATTTGAGGACGAATGCTCCCAAGGGGGAGATATTGTGATATATCGTAATCCGAAATAGCTAGAATTAAACCAAGAAACCAAGAATAGTTATTTTTTGAAAGAAAGGAAAAAGCTAGAAAATTTCCTATATTTTAAAAGTGAGTTTTTATCATTTTTAAACTGACGTAACTTTTAGCTCAGGAAGATTTAGCGGCAATTCTTTATATGAATGGAAAGACCTTGGGAAGATCTTTCCAAAGACACCTATTTTCTCATTATCGATGTTGTATGAAGGAGATATGTCTTTCGGAAGTTGAGTTGTTGGACTGAGGAAAGTCCAATCCGGATTTTAGTAATGGTAAAGTAATCTCTTCAGCCTATTAATTCCCAATTCGTATTAAGGTTCTAATTGGTGTGAAACCAAGTTTTAGTTCAGATTAGATAAAAAGAGTTTTTATGCTTAAGGTTTGGGAGAAAAGAGAAAAGAAGAAGAACAAGGGAGAAAGAGCAAAATTTTGCTAAGAACACCAAGAGATTCTAGTGGAATTCATCGGGGGTGATCCCTATTCAGGTATGTGGGATCTTTCATGTTGGGTTGATTCACCACAGACCAAATTATTACAATTCAGCGAATTTATGAATTGATTTTATGTTAAAAGCTAAATTCTTGAAGGAAAGTTTTGATTTCTTGTTGATTGGATTGTTGGCTGCCATTGTTGGTTAGATTCTTGTTTCTCCAAGTTATTTTGAGTTGAATTCCGTAGTTATTGATAGTACCAATAGTCCCAATCGTTTAGTGAAAGAACTATGAAAGTTAGGAGGGTTTGGAGATGAAAAATAAGTTGAAAAATTTGTCAGACGTGCCTAGGTAAGGGCAGGCGAGTGCGCCAGAAATTGGCCTCAATCAACCAAGGCCTAGCGCGGCGCACCACCAGTGCGCCAGAATAAGGCCTCAATCAACTGAGGCTAGTGCGGCACGTGACCAGTACGCCTATCCCGGTTTTTTTCGTCCAGTATTTGTAGTTTAGTCTTTTTAAGTCCTTCCAAGGTACATAAACATATTCTAATGATTCTAATTACTTTAAATGATTTCTAAATACCTTGAAATCATCAAAGAACTCAAATTTAAACCTTGAATCCATAATCCAT
Source organism: Solanum lycopersicum (assembly GCF_036512215.1). Lineage (NCBI taxonomy): Eukaryota > Viridiplantae > Streptophyta > Magnoliopsida > Solanales > Solanaceae > Solanum > Solanum lycopersicum. The sequence goes on from NC_090804.1 coordinate 12,892,154, forward strand.
TCAAGGAAAGTTAAGATCAAAGTCAAGGGAGTTAAGCAGTTAAGTCTAAAGCTATGAAGTGAGTTAAAGTAAAGTTTCTTAAAGCTTCCAAGAGTCCTATCTAAACGTTTTAACTTCATTTTAAGGTTCAAGTTCCAAATTAAACAAAAAGTAAAAGTTGAAGTCTTTCCTTCAAAGAAGTATAAGAGAGCTAACTATTCCCTAAAGAGTTTATTAAGATAAAAAGTTTCAAGAAATCAAAGAGTAAAGAGTTGAGTTCATTTCTCAAAAGATATAAGAGAACTAAGTATTCCCTAAAAAGTTTATAAATGTTTTTCATTTAAGTTAAAAGGAAACAAAAATTTCCTAAAAGATTTTTGAACAAGAAAGGGGAACATTGATTCCAAAGGAGTTTTTTAAAGCTAAAGTGTTGAGCAAATTATTTCAACCCAAAGAAAGAAAGTTATTCTAAGAGTATGAGATAAAGTATATTCTGGGAGTAGTATTGAGCACCGATGTGGGGATAAGAGTTCATATTAACTCAAGTCCCCATGTAAACCATGTAGCCATCATGGGTGTTAAGATCATACCTTTTAGATGATCACGTAAGTTAAGCTAGTGAATCCACTAAGTTAAGTAAGGTCCTGTACCGATGACAAGGTATAGGATGATCCTTGGCAGCGTGAGGTAAAACGTTGTAAATCGCTTAGGCTCATAGTGATGGTTGTCGGTTAAGAGAATCTCCCAGAGAATTTAATGTATTTTCATATACAGAGGTTAATTGTATTTTCATAAACATCAGTTTACTTGTTTTCTTATACATGTCATAGTTAATTGTATCTTGCATACAATCAGAGTTTCAACATGTTTCAGACAGTTTTCTTTATATTGTAAATTTCTTTTAAATTTCATTATAATGAAATGTGTAGTTATTCTTGAGTTGAGTAGAGCCGAGGTAAGTGTTCTTTCTTACTCCTTTTCAAGCTTAAGTGTGTTTTTGCATTTCAACCCGCATACTCGTACATTCAATGTAATGTTGTCATGCATCGTCTTATGATGCAGACGCAGGTACCTAGGATCAACACCCAACGCATCGTTGATCTAGCTAAAGCACTCAGAGTCAATTGTGAGCCTCTTTGCATTCCAGAGGATCCCTTTTTTATGCTTCAGTCTTTAAATTTTAGAATGTTATGGGGTCTGACCTAACATTCATCATAGTATTGTTAGAGGCTTCATGGACGGATAGTCAGTTAATTCAGTTAAGTCTCTTTTATTTCAGATAAAATGTTTTGAGATTTAAGTGTCATTTTGGTCAGACTTTTATGTTTTAAGTCTTTCTTTTAAGAGTGCTCTTATTTCATGATTGGGTTGAGTTAGTTTTCCGCTGAGTTAAGTACGTCAGGCAAAGGGTTCGCTCAAGGCCAACAATGGTCATTGGGTGCCGGTCACGTCCAGGGTGTAGGCTCCGAGCTTGACATGCAACTTAATGTGTTATTTCCTTACTGCACTTACCAGGCCAAAACAGTCTTAGAAATTTGTTGAAAGTTAGGAACTTTAGGAGTAAGTTAGGAGCTTGTTTGGTGGAATAAAAACACTATAAGTTAGGAGTTATATTAGAAGTAGGAGTAAGTAAATAGAGAATATACACGCTTTGTTTTCTCTTGTAATTCAAAAACTACATTTTCTATTCAAGAAGAGCTATCGGTTGTTTTGTTCCTTTCCTTCTTTAATATTCCTGCCATCTTTATTTTGTTATACCAACTCTTAAGTTAAGCTAAAAATATTACATACGATCGCCTACACAGCAATTTTCAATGTGTAATTGAGTTTTATCATGAAGTATGTAGCAACTGTAAATGAGAAAACTCCATCGAGATCTGATGATAGTGTGGATTTTTATTTATATTGGTAAATACATGTCTATAGTTGCCTTTTCTATATAACTCGAACTTTTAAAAGATATCATCATGTGTTTTATCCTTTAAAATCTATATATTTTTTAGATCCGACACATGACCGCGACAAAGTTTTTATAAAATACGAGCAATAGAATAAATACAAGTTCTACATGTGGAGTTACTCCTTCATTAGGTTATCTATAGCACCCAATGAAGAAATCTATAAAGACAATGATGATAGAAAATATATTTAAGTTAACTGTGACGCCAATCGGTAAATTCGAAAACTCAACAAGAAACTATTGTTCATAAGCAAAAAAAATATATACAATTAAGTTGTGTTTAATCAATTTAAAATTATTTTATGGTGTTGGCGAAATTGATAATGTGTCTTGAACTGATTTTATTGAAAACTGTTGTACCGTAGATACTAGGGTTCTTGTTATGTTAACTAAAATAAATTAAAAGAGGAGCAATGATCATTTTTCTTTTTCTTAATTATTATCATTGTATTTCCATTTTTTTAATCCTGAAAATATTATTTTTGTTGATTTTGATTTTCGTTCTACTAATATATTACCTCTCATTTTTTATGAGTTCTTTGGTATTTTGATTTATAATCTAATATTTGTTCTTTTAAGTTTTTGTGACACATTGAGGCAGAGCATTATATATTAAATGGACTAAACAGAAAATAGAAATAGAAATATTAGAAGGGTAACACCTTATTGAATGGGCAATAGAAATGAAACAAAATTGCTATTAGAAAATATATTTTTATCTAATTGATTAAAAAATGTATTATTTCTCATTCAATAGATATTAAATTTACTACGCTTTATTTTCTTTCATCGCTTGAAAATAATCTTTATAATATAATCAAAATGAGTAATTTCCTTAGATAGTCACTCGTGTTTGAGAGATTACCTAAGAATATCGCTTGTGTTTATTTTAGGACTGCAATATCACTCAATTTTACCTATTTTCCTCAAATTATATTTGACACAATAAATACATTATCTCTCTCCTATAAGGATGTCATGTACATTATTTATTTATTTATTATCAAAAAATATCCTTTAAACCTATTTAAACGTCACGTTGCAATATATTTTCTTTTTAAAATATTATTTTCTATTTATATTTTTTGAAAATATTTTTTTTAGGTATATAAAGATAAATTTTAAAAATGAATGAAAAGAAAGTATCTTATTTCTACAACTAACTACTAATGGACTATTTTAATTATTTTGTAAAATATATATATATTTTAATGATAATTATTATGTTTTTATAAGTTTTTCCATTAATTTTTTAAATAATAATTATTTCTTTCCTACTAGAGTGCCATGTCACATTTTTTAATTTATTGTTAATATTTTTCTAATTCTTTTAAAGAATCGGAGGAACCCGCATACTTTCTTGAAAAATCGGAGGAGCTCATACTAGAGTTCTTAATGTAATTTTTTTTTACTTGGTATAATATGTGAGTTTGTCTATTTTTTTTTAAAAAAAACATCTATCTATATATAATAGGAGAAGTAAATAGTGACACATGTCAGCATCACAAATATTCAAGAATTTTAATTTTTCAAAAAAACATTTTGAATATGATCTAAAAATACAACTAAAAAAACAGAAATTTTAGCATAGCTATTTTAAATAAAAAATAAGTCTTTTTGTTAAAAAAAAACTGTAACGGCAAAAAATAAATGATTCTTAAATGCCTCTAATTTCATTTTAAAGGAAAAGAAATGAAATCGAACTATTTGTTTTTATAACATCAGTAATGGCTATTATGGAAAAAAATGAAAGATCTTTAAATGCTTCAAATTTCAATTTTTAAGGTTAAAAAATGAAAAATAAAAATTGAATTATTTTATAGAAAAAAACTGCAGTGTCTATTTATATTAGTCACATTTCAGTGATTTTAGGAAATGCTCAAACAAAATGGAATGTAGAAATATTTATCTAAATAGGAGAAGAAAAAGTGCACCGTAGGAAAACTATAATTATTATTTAAAAAATTAATTGAAAAACTTATAGTAAAAGATAATAATTATCAATAAAAAATTAAAAAAAAAAAAAACTTATTTCAAAAAATGGTTAAAACAATCCATTAGTAGTTAGTTGTAGAAATAGGGTACTTTTTTCATTCATTTTTAAAATTAATCTTTATATATCTAAAAAATAAAACATTTCCAAAAAACATAAATCGAAAACAATATTTTATAAAGAAAACATATTGCATCTTAACGTTTAAATAGGTTTAAAACATATTTTTTTAATATTAAATAAATATATAATGTGACATGACATCCTAATAGAAGAGAAATAACGTGTTTTTTATGACAAGCATAATGTGAGGAAAATAGGCAAAATTGGGTGATATTGTAGTTCTAAAACAAACATAAATGATATTTCTAGATAATTCCCAAATATGAATGACTACCTAGGGAAATTACTCTCAAAATAAGTGAAAAATAAAATTATCTGCGTCTATATATGTTTAAAATACATATACACACTGCAGTATTATTTTACATGTAACTAATATATATTGAGATAAGATATAAGCCTTAGGCATTGAAAGATAAAATAAATATTTAAAAGGAATTATAGATTTGCATTTGACTCAAAATGTGCTCAAAGTTATCCGTAGATTTGTCAATTGGATGTGAATGCATGCCTTCATAAGTAGTTACTACTACTTCTTCATCCTTTGATAATCTTTGTACTTGTTTCTTCACGTTACATCCTTGATGTGTGCATCGATAATAGCTCCTGTTGAGTACCACAACAACCAAATATGCATTAGACTTTTTTCTCTATTTTTTTTTTGTATAATTAATTTCACCTAACATTTTCCCATGTCTAAACCACTAGCCCTACCCAAATAATAGTAGCCATTTGAAATAGGAAAATATATCACATATTTTTTATATTTTTTTTTTGTAATGACTATAGCCAGATTAATTTCATGGAATAGAGAGTACTCCTGCAGATCATAGTTGTAACTTGGTAGTATGTGGGGATAAATATAGATTCCAATTTACTATTCCATTTCCTACAACTTTTGATCATTTCAATTTCATGTTTTCACTTCAAAAGTTCTAGTATATCAATAACTTTTTTTCTGATAGATAATAAATCAGAATCCTGATGAAACTCCCGCTATTCAAAAAATCACTATTTTCTTATTGAAATTCACCACAGAAAAATGTTCAGTTAGGTTCCAGTCTTTTACAGTTTTTCTGATTGAATCAGTGAGAATAGAAAAAAAAGGTAGTATTTTCACATTAAAAAAAATAAATAGAAAGCTTAATTCTTAGTATTTCAATAAAAAATTTGTTTTAACAATCCTTTTTTCTAAAGTTGAATCGATGGAAATGAGATGGGAAACTCATATTTTATAACATAAATTTTACATTAATTATAATAGAAAATATTTGTGTTTCTAATAGTGTCCTCGATTTCGCTGGATCCTTACATCTCTTATTTGTCATCAAAGGGCTAAATATAAGTTTCTTTGGACGTTAGTTTTACAAAATTATAGTATCTAGCATAAACCAAGTAATATTCTGAAGTATAGAACGAAGTAGATCTAAGGCAATTTCAATTGCTTTGGATCAAATTATATAAAAGAACGAAAATATATGCATATAATGAAATCATACTTATTTTAAACAAAATAATCTAAATATTGATTCACCCTTGGCATGTGAAGTCTAGTATATTACAGTAGTTGGACAATTATTGCTATAATTCCGTCAAACGTAACATAGATCACTTTTGAGGATAGATTAACATAGTTCTTAAGATCCCTTTGAAAAGGATCAATGACGCTTTCAAAAAAAAAAAATAGTCCCAAATATTAACTTGAAATGAATCTTCAATCTTGACTTGGATTAGAACCTAGAAGATAAAGTATTGAAAATATTTCTAAATTTGGTGTGAATTATTAGTTTCATTTCTAAATAATTGACAACCTTAAAAACACCTTTAAACAACACAAATAATTAGTTTCATTCCTAAACTAATAACAGCCTTAAAAACACCTCTTTGCTTGACAACCTGAATTTAAATACACCCTCGATATATCTTGCAACATGAATGAAATACACTCCTAAATTCTTATTAAATTTAAAGTTATTTTGAACCCTTTTCTCAGCTTTTTATTAAGAGTCTATGCTTATACAAGAGTTTGAGATCACTTTCCATGTCATGTGGTAGATCAGGATACGTATGTATCAAAGTTTAGTTAGTCAAGTAAAGGGGTATCAATAGTTTAGAAACAAAACTAATGATTTGTGTCAGGGTGTATTTTCCATACTTTCTCTTTCTTTATTTGGCCTAAAAATACTCCCTCCGTCTAGTATTATTTGTCATAATTTGTATTTTTAGAGTTAAATTATAAAAATTTTGACTAACATTTTTAAGATATATTATTCCATCATATTGATATGCAAAAAATTGCAACTTATAGTACTTTACATATATTTTTAGAATATCTAATTATTTTTTTGTTTTAAATATCGAATTAATGTGATCTAAATTAAATTGACTTTCGAAAATCCCAAATGACAAATAATTCCGGACGGAGGGAGTAGTAATTAAGTTACTTGGGAATTTAATTAAAGTGTGTAAAGGTAGATTGAATATGGAATTGATATATTACTAACCTTGGGAATTTGTTGTTTTTGACAGCTTTTTGTCCATATTTCCTCCATCTATAACCATCATCAAGAATATCAACTTGACTCCTTGTTTGAAAAGCATATCTTGGTTTCTTAATCTTCTTCTTACACGATTTGATCACTTCATCTTTTTTAGTAATAATATCTCTTGGAGTTTCCATGCTTGCCATTAGTCCCAAGAAACCGGCCTTATTCTTCCCTTGGAATAATAATTCCTCTTTTGTATCGTCACTGATACTACTCTTGCTATTCATTAATGAAACATATCCATCGTGATGAGACGACGACGATGATGCTGATGGAAATATTGTTGCATAATTCTCCATTTCAGAGAGAGTAAATTATATGAGAGCTATTTCTGAGAATGTAAAAGTGGAGACGTTTTGAAAAAAAAATAGCAATGGAAAATGTGGTTTTAATGGTGAATTTATTATTAAGAGTTGGACTAGTGTGGCGGCTGCCTTGTTCAATATTATTCTATTTTAATAACAAAGTCGTAAACGACACGTAAAACTTAAATCATTATAATTATATTTATTAGTAGAAGAATTTAAGTTAACTTCTCTAAAAATATTATTATATATATACGAAATCAAATTTGTGAAGAACGGTTATTTGTTATTGCATGTTAATTTAGCCTTATGTGCAAGAGAATATACTAAACTAATAACAAGGCATGAAGTTAATTTTTCCTACCAAGTTAAAATTCACGCTCATAAGTTATTTTATACTGATTAATAGAGGTGTTTATAAGCAGTTTTGATTGGTAGTAACAATCAAATCAATTTCGTTATTATTAAAATCAAACTAAATATCATTATAATACATTTATAATTGATTGTTACTGAGTTTGATCCCATTATTCATCTATTAATTATGTAAAAAAAATTAGAAAAATAAGCTGAAAAAATAGAAGAACAATTTAGTTCAAAAAGAGACATCCATCAATACTGTCTGTCATAATATATTTTATCTTTGAAATTGAAATTTCACTGCAAATGGAGAAAATGAAATCAAAATCGAAACAGCCAGGCTTCAGCAACTGAATCATGCTCGTCATAATTTTCAATAAGGGAGTTCAAAATTCGTAGAAATAAACACACGGATTAGTCGAAAGGATTTTGACATCTACTATACATACATAAAATATTATTTTAATAATATATAAATAATATAATTTTCCGTCAAAAAGGATTCGGATGAACTCCTTGTACCAAAATTACTCTGCCCCTGGCTTCCTAGTTGATTCCACTGAACTTCTTAGATTATAAATAAATTTTAATGATAATACATATAAGATAGATAAAATGTTCATAAAAATAATATATTAGGTATATAAATATAAAAAAATATGTATATATTTGTTGATTCAATTTTTATTTTTTTTGAAAAAAACCAAAACTAAACTAAATATTACTCAATTATTATAAATGTAAAACAAAATAAACAAAACTCAAATTTAACTTTCTTAATCAATTTTTATCCAAATCATATACACCCCTGCTGATTATGAATGCAAGTTAAATTAGTTGTTATAGAAGCCCCCTAGTCCACCACTAGTATTCCCACAACGTAACGTTCCTTCAAAAATTTCATCTTCAATTGTCTATCATATACTAATTCTAAATATTTATATATATACCCTGAATTCGAAATAAATCATTTATTTATATTTTAAATAAATATAGATAAATGAGTAAAGGAGATGTGGAGAATAGGGACGGATTATTTTAAATGGGTTGGGTTATTTTGGTTAAAATAAGAAAGATTTTTTTTTTTAAAAAAATTGAGTTAAATTGGATCAATCCGTTAAATAGAGGGTAAATTTAGTAAAATTAGTAAGGAGAGGGGTAAAATTAACTCCATTTTAACGGCGATGATAAATTTAAACAATGAATTAAAGTTAAGGAGTATTTTTGACCCTTTTCACTAAAAATTATAATAATGAAGCTGATAAGACAAAAACACGCTATCTAAATAATTTTATAAAATTTTATCTTAGATATAATTTAAACTTATGACAAGATATATATATATATATATATATATATATATATATATATATATATATATATATATGCCAAGATCTCAAAGGTAAAATACTAATAACAATTGATTTTTATCAAATTAAATTTTAAAAAAGAGATATCAGTTGCCCTTTTAGCAAAATCAGTGTAGGATAAAGGAGCTGCTTCATCATATTTACCAAGAAACTATGTAACTCCTTCAATTTATCTATTATAGTTTAAATTTTAAATATGACTTTAAATGTAAAATAAATTTATATATTTGAAAATTATGTTTAAAAAATACAATAATTTCATAATAATTAATAGTAAATCAAAATATCTAAAAGACACATAAATCATAAGTAAATAAATTTATTTGACTCTCAAAATACGAATATAATTTCATATATTGAAATCGAAAAAGTTTCAATTTTTTTTTTATCTTTCTTATTTATTATCAAAACGGGTAATTAACTAACATGATAAAATTTTAATTATGCGTGTTCCACTTGGTCATTAGACGATGACTTTGGATCTTATCTTTTAAGATTTAAGATAAGATATGATTAGAAAAATAAAATAATGATATGAATTAGGTACTCCTCTTCATTTTAAATTTTATTTTAAGGACATAGAGGCTCACAAATACATTTATTAAGTACTAGCAGCGATTATAAATAGCTTAAAAGATTCGCAAATACTTTTTTTTATTTCATTTTAGTTGATTATTTTTTATTTTATATTGTATTTATAAAATGTCAATAAATAATTTACTTGTTCAATGCTTTTAAATTACTATTATTTTAATAAATAACTAATATAAAATAACTATTTTTAATATAATAATCCATTAATATAAAACAGATAAATTAAAATATATATTAATTATTCACGTGTATTGTAGGAAAATATTTGTGAAATTTAGGACATCTCTTTAGGAGCTGACGGCTATATTCCCTTTCTTTTTTGGGTCAAACCACGTGCTGATGAGTTTTTAAAAATTATACTTTAAATTTCAGACTTTAAAATTTCCAACCCAAAAAGGAAAATAAATAAGAGTGATCGTAAAAGAAATATTGGAGAACTTTGTGAGTGCAAGAGAATAGAAATTGGATATTTTTTCAGCATTTAATTTTTAAGATGTATTATTAGGAAAAAAATTAAAATACTTAATTATGTTTTATATTGTTTGATTCATGTTGATAAGTTATACCTCTTAAAAAATTTAAATAAATGTGTTTTTTACTGATAAATGATGCTTTAAAATTTTTAAATTTATTTTTTATTATTTTATATAGTTATGTAATACGAAAAATTAAAAAAATATAATAAAATTTAAATTGAACAAGTGTTACTATTATTATTATATTAACTATATAAGAAATGTCAATAAGTTGTTTTCTCTCAATGCGTCTGCTTGTCGATGGAGGGTATTCTGATAATTTTATTTATCATTTATTTTACAGTGCTGCTTCATAAAGAACTGCTATTTTATCTTCTATTTATTATACCTTTAGTAAATAATATGTGGATTAAATAATTAATTTTGGGGGCAATATATATATATATATATATATATAACGTTTAAATACATTGTGTTCATCATAAATTCGTAATACATTATGTATATTACAATATATTGCATTAAATAATATATCCTATTGATACATTGTGTAAATATTACATTCAAAAGCATAAAAGAGTAAAGGTTTTTGTAATTTTTTAATTAATAATTTTACTTAAAATTATGCTAAAATAAACTATATATAATTTGCTAAAACTTAATGTTATTAAACCCGTAACACAACATAGACTATATTAATTAGTATTCAAACAACAATTTTTACTGCATATTTCCTCTGTACAATAATACTTATTCAATATTGATTTAATATTTTTTTAAAAAAATTATGAATACAAAGATAATTTTATTATATTATCATTTAAATATAATAATTAAAGTACAATATTTTTAAAAATATAATACAAAAATAATTATAATAAATGATAAGAATAAATTAGAAATTGAGTGTAAAATTAATTATTAATTTCATAACGTAAGCAAATACTTCCTCTATCGTTTTTATATGTCATCTTTTTAATGCATTTGCATTAAGAAATGATGTAACTTTTCGCTTTTATAATAAATAAAATTCGTTAACTATTTTATTAAGAATAATAAATAAAAGATAATAATTTATATATAAGTTTTATAAAATAATAAATATTATAATTTAACTATTTATAAAAAATAATATATAAAACATAATTAAAAAAATATTAATAAATATTTCAAAATAATATAATAACCAACTATGTAATTAATAAAAAGGAAGTACATGAGAGATTCATTTAATCTAAACAATGTTGTATTGTTCCAAAGGTCATCAAAATTGGAAAATGTATGGCGGCTCTCTTCTTTTCGCCAGTCAAGATTACCACCTTTGCCTAAATGAACTAGCGACTTTTATTCAAGTTCCTCAATTCTAGATTAATGTTTGATTTTTAGTTCTTTCTAATTATTTAAAATAATTAATTATTTAAAATTTACTATTTGATTTTTTATTATTTCTCTTTTTCTTATTGTAGTTTTACAATTTTTTATTTCTTTCATTGTTATTTACTTGTTAAATATTTTTAATTTATTATTTTGTTATTGTTGGCTAATAAAGGGAGAACAATTTTTTTCTATTTTATTATATGCTGAATTTATTAACATCGAATTAATATCAATAAAAAAATGTAGAATCTAAATATGTTTAAGAATATCAAGTCCTGATGGTAAAATGGTAAAATTATTAATCAATCATTCTTTTTAATAGGTGCATCAAATTAAGTTAAAAGAGACATAGGGAGTAAGAGATAGATTGCACTAATTATAAATATTATATTTATAATTTCATAAATAATAATAATAAAATTATGATTTAAATTATATTTTAAAATATTTCTCTTAATAAATGTATATTATCTCACAAATTCAATTGATAAAAGAAGTAATCTATATTTATCAAACGTTGTCTTAAATTCCTAGTTTCCAATTTATTGATGAACGGAAGGAAAAAAACATAAAGTATCATAGTGTAGCTGCATATGTGTTATTTATGAGCTAATTTATGATATATTTTGGACATTTGGAATTAAGTTTTATAATTTTGATACAGAACTTTTTAAGTATTTTGAAGTGAAATTTGAATATTTTTTAATACATAAAAAATATTATCGCCACAATTATTGACACTTTTTAAAAAGGATGTAAAAGATATTCACAATTTTTACATAAGTTGAGAGAAGAAAAATATCTTATAAGGACAATATTCAGTCATTTAATAAAATCTGAATAAAACTTTTATATCCATTTATTTTTACTCGACATATTTAGACTTTGATATACTTATTTAAAAATTATGCATAATTATTTTTACCACACCACTCTATTCACTATTAACTATTGTTTTGTATTAAATCTTGGAACAAACATTTGGGAATTAGCGCTTAATGCTCAGAGTAAGACATAAAAAAAAAATATTCCTCCTTTTAAGATACCTTAAAATGAGAAATTAAAAAAATTTAAATAATAACCAAGTAAAAAAGAATGGATAAATTCATACGCATCAAAAAAAAACAAAAAATAATATAATAAATAAAAAAGGTAACACGTTTTCTAACTTTTTCGTTACTTCTAAATTTCTTATTCCATTGATGAATACATATAGTCCACAATTTTGGACTAACAATAGTTAATAAGTTGCAACTTTTCCACGTACATTGAATTCATTCCTGGTGATTTTTCTAGTGCACATGAGCTCTTTATTTTGAATAAAAAGCATATTTTACTCCATTAGGGTTGGTGGCAGACTGACACTTTGACTGACTTATTAAATCTATCCTTCTAGACATTTTTTTTATTATTATTTGATGATGATGTTTTATTAATTCATTTTTTCTAGAAATGGTAACTAGTGTACAAAAAAGAATTAGATGAGGTGACTTCAATATGAAGATTGCTCTTACCAAGCCATCAATGAAAATAATCAGGACAAGGACCAAGAAGTGATCAAACAGTCAACCCCAAAATATATACAGAAAATATTACGATTTTATTGGATTTAAATTTATAAATTAACTTGGATTTTATTAAATTTAAGAAAATAGTTCAAAGGTATATGACAATTTGAGATAAAATTAAATGAGTCACTAAAATTATGACAAGTGTCAAAGTTATGTGATTATCCAAGTATAATTAAATGAACCACTAAAATTATGTCACTTGTCAAAGTTATGTGACAATTTAAGTCAAATTAAATAAGTCACTAAGATCATGTCACATGTTAAAGTTAAGTAGCAATTCAAGTCAAATTTAACAAGCCACTAGAATGATGTCGCGAGTTAAAGTTATATGACAATTCAAGTCAAATTACATGAATCACAACAAACATGTCACATGTATAGATGACATGTTCCGATCAATCAAATCAAAGTTTTTTCACATAGGAATGTGATTTGTCAGTTCAAATGGACCAATCAAATCACACAAGTACCTCGCCCCCACAACTAAATAAGTGCCTCGCCCCCACAACTAAATAAGTGTTCTCATTATTCTTAGATGGAGGAGTTCAAAAGAACAAGAGCAAGAAGAGAGCTCGTGGATCAAATGTTGCAAATTCTCTACTAGCTGCAAGTTCAAGCAATCAAGTTCAAGATCAACAACAAAGGAAAATATCAAGATAATCAAGAACAAGTTACTTGTTCATGTGCATTATTCGTCATAACCATACGAGTGTTCGTAACGAATAATTCAAACCCAAATTCAAAGACAAAGATTTAAAATCAAGTTATTCAAGCCCTTGACTCTAAATCAAAATCAGTTCCAATATATTTCACATTACTCGAAGAATCAGAGGATTGTCAGGGAGATTGTAACATGCACTACTGTAACACCCCGACTTCGAGAAGGTCAAAATAGCAAGTTTCACCAGCCTTTGGTGTCCATTGACGGAGGCCAACCAAGACATGTGGACTGAGTCACGTGGGTTTGGTATGTGGATTGGCTACCCAAAAGGGGTCATGGGACCATGAACCACGGCCGTACCAACGCACCGTCGTTGGGTCCACAGTCCGTGAATCATGACCCCTAAATCCACTTTCTGGCCAGGAAGGATAGACCAGCAGGAAGGGCCGTCGGTCCAAGATGTCATGGGTAGGACAAGAATTACTTAAAGGGGTATTTGGGTCTTTTCTTGATTATTTTATCCCTATACTACATCGTTTTACCCTTCATCTACGGACCTATATAAGTGGTTTATTTCAACCCTCAAGTTAGTTCATTCACTTCATTCTCTTAAAAATCAACAAATGAAGTTTAGTCTTTCTCTCCTAAGGATAATTCTTTCTCTAAAAGCTTGAAGAAGAAGATTCTATCTAGGGTCCAAGATCAAACCTCCATTCTTTAAATACTTTGGGTTTTGATATCAAGGTATGATAGTTTTCATCCATGGATTTCTTCCATTCGTGGTGTTCCCAAATTTCCTATTTTCAAAGTTAGAATCTCCAATTGAGTTAGTATTTTCTTCATTGCCATAAATTCTCTTCAATGTTGATTTAAATGATTGAATTATGATCTCTTATGTATGGATTGATTAAATACTATATTTTTTTTATGATGATTCCCCATGAACCCATGTAAATCTCATGTTTTCCAATTATGATGATGTGATAGTGTTTTTGAATTATGAAAGAGGAGATTATGAAATTAATCATGTTATTATGAAAATTATGTATATGTTTTAAGGTTGCTTTCACAGTAAAGTATCAATGATGATGTTTTTGTTGTGTTGTTGAAAGGATTTTCTCATATACACATGAAAGTATGATTGTGAATATTTTTTTTTGACATAGTAAGGATTCTAAGGTTGAAAGGTTTTCTCACCTAATTGAATCAAAGATAAAGAGCTATCCTAATGAAACCTAGCTTGAATTGGATACTTAATTGTACCTTTCCATGATATTTATGACTTAGATCGGATTGACCAAATGACATGCCATTCCATGGATAATAAGAACAAGTAAGAACTGACTATTTTGTGAATTTTATGCTTAACACCAAGATGATATTGAGATGGAAGCTCTCCTGTTAGTAGAGGTCGAGCTTCTAGAAGCAATCTCCTTATCCCTTACCTATGTGGCACCATAGGATGTTGTCTATATAGACATTAGATGGTGGACCCACTAAAGCTAGAAATTCATGGTCCTTACCTTGGCAAGTAAGACAACCCTTTTCGGTGTGGGAGACACCGGAGGATCATGTTACAACTCATATGGTCTCTATGTCGGTTAAGGCTACTTTCCACAATTATAATGAATTAAGATTACTTCAAGAAGTATCTCATATGTGTCAAAAGGTTCTAAAGGTATTAGCCTGTGAGGGAGAGAAAGAGAGCATCTAATTATTTTTTTTTAGAAAAAGATGAATATTATACCAAAACGGAATTGGTGATCTTTGTCCTTGGATAAAGATCAATGGACGTTTCTCTCGGAAAAAAGGAAGGGGGAAAAACGAAAAAAAGCAAGACTTAGGGATTTAAGTATTGTTTGGGGCATGAACTCGTTTGGTATGCGCTTAGACAGATTGGGTTATTATTGTTTGGACTTAACATGGATCTGAACTGAATTCTTTTTGGCATTTTCCTTTTTTTCTTTAAATTATTTTGGGCTTCTAACTTAATAACTAGTATAATATATTAAAAGATAACAATTAAAAATTTACATAAGAAAAATATTAATATCACGACTTTATGCTAATATAATATACAAATAAAAAATATACTTATAAATAATTTAATAAATACAAATGTTGAAATAAAATGACCAAAATTGATTATTTAAGAAAAAAAGGCGTAAAAACTGAAAATGGTAATTTTGATGATAAAATATATATTTTTAGTGGTAATTATAAAAATACAACGACGACGATAATAATAGTAATGATTAATAGCCATAGTAGAAAAGGAAGTTGTGAAAATAATAAATTTAGAAGCTCTAATACAATGAATTTGGAAGAAAGGAGGGCTAATTGGTGTCAACAGGGACAATTGGGGAGGTATCCTTGGACATGTTGATTAGTCTTGCTACCTTTTCCATATTCTTTCAAGTCATGGCCTTTCCTTCTTTATACAACCTATTGCTTGGTCACCCATGGATATATATGGATGAAGTGGTGCCTTCCCCTCTTCGTCAATTTTGAAATTTTGATGAAAGCAGGAGAAAGTGGTATTACAAGGGGAACGAGAGCATCCTATCTATGTGGTCGAAGGGAGATATCATTTAGATGGAGAGCGAGTTTCCATATATCGAAGCTCGTCGGCAATGTTGAGGGAAAGCCTTGGTATAACCAAAAGATCTTGGATATGATGCACACGCTTGACTTTGAGATTTGGAAAGGTTTGGGTTAAGATTACAAGGAGTTGTTAAACCCATAAAATTTATTTCTAAGTCGACACTCTTGGTTGGGCTACAACTATGAAGAGTGGCTTAATTGGCGGCCACCTATAGATGGCTACAATTACCTATTGAAGAAGCTCATACTACCACTACACCAGTCATTTCGACCTTTCGGGTTCATAAGTAGTATCACTTGTGAGCTTCTAGAGGGAAAGAAGGGTTTTTCCTTAACAAAGAGAAATACATAGAAGAGCTTCGATGTCGTTATCAATGAGGAGGAGGAGGACGGGGACCCTAGAAGAATCAAGAAAGCAAAAGCCACCGTAAGCAATTGGAGTTCAACCCTATCCAGACCTCACCAGACATCTTGGTAGATTTGGAAGATGATTTTATATTAGTTTTCAAACATTTTCAATAAAATATTCATGTTTTTTACATTTCCAGTGTTTTAGTATTAGTATTATGTTGAAACTTTCAATGTTAGACATTGAGAAGTTAAAGTTTTTGTTTACCAATTTATAAATATTCTTTATTTATTTTTTCATTGTTTTCGTTCAACAAAATTACTTATAAAATTTTTGAATTTAAGATTGTGTCACATAATGAGACTGTGCAACTTAATAAAAGTGAGTTAGAAGAGGTTGAAGAAAGTGAGGTGCCTGAAAAATTAGTTAGAAAGGTTGAAGAATTTGAGAAAAGCTCAATGCAAACTTAATGAAAATATATTTTGTGAATATAGGAGATTCAAAAGAAGCACAAGGAATTTTAATAAGTATCTGCATGAGGGAAGATGACAAAAAGGAACACTTTGAGTGTCTCATGGAGAACAAGGATGGTTTCTCTTGGTCTTATGAATATCTGATATAATTAAGTACTTCGATAGTAGCTCATTGATTTTCCACTGATCCACCTTTCCCTCCTATGAAGCAGAAGCTTAGAAAATACAAATCTGAGTTTTGAAAATCAATGAGAAAATATATAAGCAATTAGGGGCTTGAATTCTTCAAGTGACTAAGTATCCAACCTGACTTTCCAATGTCGTTCTAGTGCCTAAGAAATATGGGAAACATAGAGTCTATGTGGATTATCGAGATTTTAACAAGATCAATCCCTAGGATAATTTTTCATTGTCAAATATACACATCTTGATTGACAGTTGTTCCAAGCATGAAAAACAATCATTCATGGACTGCTATGTTGGTTATCATCACATCGACATGCACATTATATAGAAAATTGTTTTCATCACACCTTGAGGTGTTTACAATTACATGTGGTGCATTTTGGGTTAAAAAAGTTGAGGCTACACACATGAGACCAATACCTACTTTGTTTCATGACATGATCCACAAGGAAATTAAAATTTATATATACGGTGTCATCATCAAATCAAAAAAGTACTTGAATAATCTAGATCTCCTAAAATTCTTTGCTAGTTTGTGCAAGTACAATTTGAAGTTGAATCTTAAAAGATATGCCCTCCGATTCTTGCTGGAGATCTACTGGGTTTCATTATCAGCCATCAAGTCTAATCCATAAAAAATCAAACTCATCTTGATCTTCATCCGCCGAAGAGCATAAAATCGGTGATGAGTTTCTTGGGACAATTCAACTATATTAATCATTTAATTTCTCAATCTACTATCATCTGTGTACCAAGTTATTGAAGAAAGATGTCACTGTCAAATGCACCGAAGAATGTCAACAATCATTTGAAAAGATTAGAGATTATTTTTAATTCTATCAGAATTTGGTAGACCATCGGTTTTGTACTTATTAGTGTTGGACAATGCCTTTAGTTGCATCCTGGGGAAATAAGATAAGATAAGAATGAGGGTGCAGGAAATTTACAATATGAGCAAGAAGTTCACATCATATAAGGCCCGATATTCTTTGTTGGAACGTACCTATCGTGATTTGAATTAGGCTGCTCAGTAGTTGCGATACTACTTCTCCTTACATACAACATATTTGATCTCAAGGATGGAACCTTTGAATTACATTTTTTTAAAAGCCCATGCCTACAAGTAGACTGGGTAAATGAACGATAGTATTGAGGGAGTTGATATAGTATATGTCAGACAAAAAGTGGTGAAGGCACATGTATTAACAGATCATTTGGATCGAAACCCGTAGAAGAGAAGTATATACCTTTGAAGACTTACTTTTCTGATGAAGAAGTAACTTTTGTGGGGGAAAGACATCTCTGAAGAGTACAATGATTGGAGGATTTTTTTTGATAGGGCTAAGAATTTAAATGGGTAGTATGAGAGTTGCGATCTCGCCAACTAGTCAGCACTATCCAACAGGAGGAAAACTTATATTTCTTTTTTCCGATAATAAGGTTGAATATGAAGCTTGCATTTTAGGACTCGAGAAATTGATCTAAATATCCAAGAGAAGTTAGTAATTGGAGATTTAGATTTATTTGTTCATCAGGTACGAAATGTGTGGGTGACCAAGAATTTAGAGCTTCTACCATATTTAGAGTGTGTACATCGATTATACAAGAGGTTCATCAATGTTAAATTCAATCATGTTTTGAGAATTCAGAACGAGTTCAGGTACACTTTATCTACTTTATCCTCTGTAATACAACATCTAGATTAGGATTACATTGATAATATTTATATTCATACACAAGAGCAACCAACTTACTACTTTCATGTTTAGGAAAATCTTGACGGGAAACCCTGGTACAATGATGTTCAGGGGTACTTAAAGAATGGTGACTAACCAAAGAATGCAAGAAGAGAACAAAAATTCATGATTTGGAGGTTGGCAAATCAATTCTTTCCAAGTGGAGAAGTCTAGTGTAAGAGGACTCTCGATTTAGGTTTGCGATGGTACATTGATGCTGGAGAAGCATCATGGTTGGTTGAAGAGTTACATGCAGGAACATGTGGTTCTCACATGAATAGTTTTACCATGGAAAAGAAGACTCTGAAATCTAGATATTTTTTATCGACCCTAGAGACATATTATATCTTTTATGTCTAGAAATGTCATCAATGTCAGGCTCATGCAAATATGATACGAGTTCCTCCCAACAAACTCCATGTTACTAGTTCACCTTGGCCATTCGTATCTTGGGGAATATACGTCATGGTCCAATTGAATCACAACATACAATGGCATAAATTCATTCTTGTTGAAATCAACTACTTCACCAAATTGGTCAAAGCCACCTCTTACAAATCGTTTACAAAGAAGATTGTAAGATAAATTTTTCAAAAGTCATATCAGTTGTTGGTTTGAAATCCGTTAATCAATTGTTACAAATAATGGGAAAAGTACTGATTTGATGAAGCCATTATGTGAGGTATTCAAGATCAATTATTAAAGTACTACAATATACATGCCACAGATGGATGAGGTGGTTGAGGATGCAAACAAGAACATCAAAAGGATACTACTCAAAATGATTAACATTTACAAGAATTGGCATGAAACTTCTCATTTACTTTGCAAGGGTATTATGCTACCGGGTTTTACACATTATTCTTTTGTGTTTGATAATGAAATTCTGATACTTGTTTGAGTGAAAATACCTGCTTTAAGGATCATTTAAGAAGTAGAGATAAGCGATGCTAAATGGGTACAAAACCAATTGAAAAACTTAGCATTAATTGACGAGAAGGATCAATGCAATCTTTTATGGTCAACTTTATCAAAATAGAATGACCAGAGCTTTCAATAATAACATCAGAACAAGACACTTCTTACATGACAACTAGTTTTGAAGTGCATTTTTCCAAATCAAGATGAGGCAAAGGGTAAATTCGCATCGAACTGGCAATGTCTATACATTGTCTTTCTGGTGTTGACATGTAGAGAACGCCTACTAGAAAAAATGAATGGTGAAACTTTTCCTAGACGTATCAACTTAGATGTTGGGAAAATAATACTATATCTAAGCTTTGATTTATGCTCTTTAGATTGTAATTTGTAATTACATTAGACATGATTTCTGTTTAAGCGGAAATACATAGGCGATCCTAACAAGTTTGATCTCGTCCTTATAAAATTCCAGTTTCCTTGATTATGTAAGCGGGGTAGATTTTTCTAAAGGGTCTCAAAATTTTTATGAAAAAGAGCATTCTCTTGCAAACCGT
Organism: Solanum lycopersicum; assembly: GCF_036512215.1. Classification (NCBI taxonomy): domain Eukaryota; kingdom Viridiplantae; phylum Streptophyta; class Magnoliopsida; order Solanales; family Solanaceae; genus Solanum; species Solanum lycopersicum. The sequence continues at coordinate 12,912,292 of NC_090804.1, forward strand.
AAAATTCGGGCATAATTTTGTGGAGGATCTGAAAAATTCATAGCAAGCGATCCAAAACGCACAACAAAAATCAAATATCAAAAGTTCTATAATTGGGCAGAATTTTTTGAATGATTTATAAATTTATGCGATGTATATCGAAATTGAAAGGAACCCTCCCAATCGGCCGTTGTAAAGTCTCAATATGTGTCATGATGAAGGATTTTACAACATTTTATACAACTAACATTTTCATATTCTTCAAAATCTTTTTTTACAAAAAAAATTATTTTTCACTATTTTTATATCGCCTAAAAGAAAATGCCCGAAAAGATCTAAATGGGAGAAAAGGAGTATGCAAACAAAATAGAGATACAAATGAACCTGTCTTATTTATAAACTCACAATTTTCATTTGAGTGCACAGAGACATGTATATATGCAAGAAGAAATTTCAATCCGAACAATCGTCACTAAATAGCGTTCTGTCCTGCCAATAAGATGAGGGAACAAGCTACTTTTGATATTTATTCTTAATAATCGCTAACAAATGACACTGTATTCTTCTAGTAAAATGAAGGATCATGCTACTTTATACTCATAATTGTAATGTTGAGCTTGACAACTCCCACTAAATAACGCTCTCTCATTTCAATAAGATGAAGGACCATACTACTTTGATAGATATTGATCCCGACAATCACCATAAAATGACGCTCTATCCTTTCAATCATACAAATGATCAATTTACTTTATACTAAGCCCGACAATCAATAGTAAACAGAATCTAGTTCTTCCAATTTGATGAAGGTATAATATATTTCATATTCTCACCTACTATATTGGGCTTGAAATGACACTCGGGCCTTCCAATAAGGTGAATTCTAAGCTATTTTTCGCTCTCAAGCATTAAAATATACTCAAAAATTGTATTTGCCCGAAGGTTGCATTGTGCTTGAGAATTGCATCTTTCCGAGAAATTAAATGTGCTTAAATAGTAAATATACCGAAAGACTATGTTGTTCCCAATAATTATATGTGCCCAAAAAATTACATGTGCCCGAAGATTGCATTGTGCTCGAGAATTTTATGTGTTTGAGAAATAGGATAAGCTGGAAAAATTGAATTTTGCCTGAATATTGCATCCTTCATGAAAATTAAACGTGATTGACAAATGGATTGTTCTCAAAATATTGCATGTGCCCCAATATTTCATTGTGCCTCTCAATTGTATGTGCCCAAGAAATTACATGCGTCCGAGAAATTGTATTGTGTCCAAAGATTACATTGTGCTAGAAGAGTACATATGCCATAGAATGCATTGTAATCGAGATATTGCATGTTCCCAAAGAGTTCACTATGCTCGATAATTGCATGTTCCCAAAAAGTTGCATGTCCCCGAGAAATTACATTGTGCTTGAAGATCGCATTTACTCGACTGTAACATATCTTTTGAAATTTATTTCAGATATATTTAATTGTTTGTGTGTGAAATGTTATTTATTCACTCTTTCATTATTGAGTAAAAAATGTGCATTTTTAAAAATAAATTTCATATTTTAATTTGTAGATTTTAAGAGAAAGCTGCAAAGAGTAATTGGGTAATTGCAGTAATAAATATGGTTTATCTTATAATGTGTATCGATTACCACATCTTGAAGAAAGTCACCATGAAAAATAATGATCCCCAACATTCGAGAACAACATTCAGGACATATTTCATGGTGCCACTTATTTCTCTAAGATAGACCTCAGTTTCGATTATCATCAGTTCAAAGTGAGGAGAAAGTTACATTTCGAGAACAACATTCAGGACATATATAGTAATTATGAGTTTGTTGTAGTAAACTTTGGCTTGATTAACTCTCATGCAACACTCATGGATCATATGACAGAGTATTTAAACACTATTTGTATATGTTTGTTATTGTATTCATCGATGATATCGTGATTTACTCGAGGAATGAATAGAATCATGTCAATCATCTAAAAAATTCCTCGAAACTCTCAATGACTTAGAATTATATGCCAAATTTTCTAAGTGTGAGTTCTGTCTTGAATTTGTAGCGTTCTTAGGCCACATTATGTCTGGCAAAGGAATTCAAGTCGACACTTAAAAGATTAAGGTCGTGCGGAATTGACCTAAACCACCTCCCAATTGATATTGATATAATTTTTGGGGTTGGCTGGTTACTATAGAAGATCGTTAAGGGATTTTCATATATTTCTTCCCCATTGACTAAGTTGACCATGAAAGTTGTCGTATGTAAGAAGAGAAACTTATACAAAATTTTCTTTTTAGGATCCAATCTTACTGTGCAGAATTATTTCTTATTCGCACAAAAGTTGTTAAGGTGATCGATGGATTATGTTGTAGCTCTTTATGGTCTAGAGAGTGGCATATCACCAAGAAAACTCTTGTAGCCTAGGAGTAAACTTGTTGCCTTAAATCTGTTTAAGGCATTCAACTGCATAATATACAATTATGGAACCACGTAGTAGTGACAAATATGTTTTGGGAATTGGATAATAAAACATAGTGGATCAAGTGGATACATGTTGTTTTATATAAGGGACCAGAACACACAGACTCCCCATAGTTAAGCGTGTTGGATGACTAGAAAGATTATGGGCGCAAAAATATAGTTATTAAATGCAGAAAATGATAGCAAGTAAGGGAGCTTGATCAAACATATTTACTTATTTCTGGTAGGGGACCAATCCAGGGTAGGATGAAAAAGCCTTGTTGATAAGCTCAAATCACACCTCTCTAAAGAAGTATAAGCGGTCGTAATCAAGTAGAGGACCCAACTAGTAGGTTGGGGTCGATCCCACAAGGAAAATGGTCTATACTTTACTTCAATTCACAATTAAGTCTATTTAGCCAATGTCTTTCCAAAAACAAGTAATTAAAGGAGGGGGGGGGGGGGGGGAGGTTATGAAACAAGTTTCTTAAACAATCTCAGTTAACAAGTATACGAAAAATAAATGTTGAGCTTTTATCAAGTTGTGAGAATAAATAGGGTATATGTGTTCCCTACCAGTTCATAACGACGTATTCCTTGCAATAGCAACTCTTTCCTAGTGTTTTACATGTAAAGCGGCAAGTTATGTATCTCTAAATCCTTGGTCCAGCATCTAGAGAATTTCACCCCGTACCTTGGTCCGGGTACGTATTTTCAAGCTACTAACCCTTACTTTTACCTCATATTTGATATCACAATCGATTTGTGGCTTAGTTATTACTTTGTACCAATCGACACTAGCCTAGTAGATAGTATCACACTTAATCTATGTTGATAATTCTTTTCCTATTCCTACCTCCTTGGTCCGGTAAGTAGAAACAAGGTGAGTTCTAACATGTACACTCGTTAAAAAGATTTCTAAGCGAAAGAATTATCAATACATACAAAAACACTATTTAAAAGTTGCTTAATTGCTAGGAATACTTTGTTAATTACCCATGGTTCCCACAACCCTAGTTGTGGATTTAGTTACCCATGCTAGCAAGATCACAATTCATAATATTGAACAAAAAAGTTATGAACTTACTTAAAAATACAAAGAAACCTAGAAATTCAACTTGGAATTGCAAGAAAATAGCTTTAAACCATATTCAGAAATCAATTAACTGCCCAAAGTTTGCAACCAACAATCTCCAACACAAAATAGAATAATAATAATAGTAGTTAACCCAAAAATGAGGTTTTAATCCCCTATTTATGGAAAACATAGTCCTAAAGAAAAAGGAATTGAAAAAAGGAAAGTTTTGTCCAGAAATGCGACTTCAATCGACGACCTCATTGAATCGACGATCCATCGATTGCCTCCGTTAGTCCATACTTTGAATTATTTTTCTTCACCGGGTAACACCTTCTCTAAATCAAACAGCGGACCAGGAGTATAGTCCGTCGATCCACCTACGGATTGTCGGTTCTCCTCCGTCATTCCACACTTAGAATCTTGAAAAATATGGTATTGGAACCTTCTCTAAACCAATCGACGGTTCACTAGTATGGAACGTCGATTAATCGACGGACTATCATTTGTCCTCGTAGTTCCACGCATGGTAAAATTTCATGATATTCTCCTTTAGCCTGAACTGCCCATCGACACCACCTACAGTCCGTCGATGAGACGACGGACCATCGATGGTCCTTGTAGGTCTCAATCTGCACTTTTTCCAAGCTGCCTTATGCGTTTTCAACCTGGACATCTTTCATAGAAAATAAGACACAAAAATTGTTTAAACTGCTACAAAAAGTCTCTACACATACAATTCTTAAGCAAAATGTATTGAAAACACCGTGTGACCATGGTACATCACCTGTGCTTAGAAAATGGAACCATACCCAAAGAGTGATTTATTATTTGGATCATTATCCATAAGAAGTTGGCAACAACATATTGACTAACTACATGGGGTCTGATTGTACCTACATGTGTGTTAATCTAGAGCGATGAAGAATCTACTGATCACTTATTTGGGTAATGCCTATTCTCCATATGTATGTGGAACATATTACTTTTGTGGATCCAACAAGCCTTTCCAGTTTCAGATTGAAATTTGTTTCTACAATGGAGTATTTAACATGGAAAAGAGAATTCATATCAATCTCAAATATTTAAAATTATTTTGACGTTGCGTATTAAAAGGAATAATATAGTATTTGTGAACAAGAGTAGACGTGTGGAAAGTATGGCCAATGAACTAGTCTACATAACTAGTGTTAGATCCCAACCTATCATTAGAAATATTTTTCTTAGATATGATAAGTACTGAGAAATAGAGATATGTTAGAGCTGTAATACATTGGGATCCATCTAAGAACCAAGCATGATATGTTGGCAGCTTGAATTGTAATATTTTTCTACTGGTAATTAAATACAATTGTTAGGTACCAAAAAAATATATATTATAACCGATACGCAAGTATGTGAAAGATGAAGATTTTGAAGAAAGTCGTGATCAGTCATTTCACAATTATAATAATTGAAGTAGTAAAAGCATATCTTTGAAATTATTATAAAATAACAATGAAAAAAAATAGTAATGAAAAATCCTAAAATTGGGGAGAAACAACAATGAATAATAGATAAGTACTTGTGAAACTTAAAATTGTTAAGAAGGGAGTGGCGTTTGAGGGTGGGATGGGGCTGGGGGATTGTAATACCTTATAATTAAATAAGGGAATACTTTTTTTTAAAAAAAATAGGTTAAGTAAGTAATTTTCCTTGAAAAAAAAAAAGAAAATAAAAAGAAGATGAAAAATCATGGGCTTAGCCCAATAGTTACGTGAAAATACAAATATAAATTTAGGGCTGGGAAATCTGCCTTTCTATAAGCAAAAATCAAACACACACACAAAAAAAAAACTTATCCGATAAAGATAACGAATAAAAGGAGGAAGAGCGACGAAGGGAGGGTATACACAGAAGAGAATTTATCGAGTTCAAGGTAAATCTTCTTGTTCCATGGTTGTTTTGCCAAGATTTTCTGTAGACTAGATATATGTCTTTGTTCATGAATTAGCCTTAACAAGAAATAACTCGAGATTGATAAGATATGATTATAGATTTATTGAAGGAAGCTTTACAGATGGTTCCAGTGACGAGTTTGGTAATTCAACACGAGTATTATGAGTAGTAATCTTACCATGATTTGAGTTTTATAGCTTTTATAATTTATACATGGTTTATAAAGTGATTGATTTACCAAAATATTTTGAACTTGCATATGAGACAATTATTTTACTTGATATGATACCGAAATAGTTATTCGAGATGAACTCATCTTTATAAGATATAACTATTAATACTTGAAATATGATTAGAGTTATCAAAAGAGTTCAATTTTTTTTGAGAAATAGTATTTTGACATATATTTTGAACAAAATTTTATACACTATGACTAATAAGAAATTGAATGTCTTATATCGTTTTGAAATGTTTCTTCTGATTACAAAGAAAAGTATAAATAAGAGTATACCTTGATGAATTTCATAGCTAACGACGGGTTCATTAGACCTGGTGCACCTAGTTACACATTATCGATAAAGCCATTGCTAGTGGGAATGTAGAACTAGCATACTGTTATCGATATCCCTCGAGTAGTTATCTACTTGTCATGATTGAGGAGCACCCCTAGATGTAACCGACACCTTCATCCTCAAATAGTCCTTAGACAAGCCCTTATCATACTTCATTGCATTTCATAGGTAAATGAAAACACGAAAAAATTAAAACTTTACATATGAATTTAACATTTACTTCTCATATATCAAAAATAGTCTACAATGGTCTCACACAAACCTTCTAATATAAGAATGCAAGATTTGGGACATAGCCCTTACAATATTACAAAATGTATCAGAACATAGTCTTTACAAGATTGGAAATAGAACAAAGTCTTTAAACTAATCAAATAACATGAGCTAGAAAGGTAGGGTTCGTCCTCAGACTTGAGGATTCACCAACTGGGAAATCTATCCAAGCTTCTTGAAATTTGGCCTTGAAACTCTACAATGGCTCGAACCTACATAATTGTAGAATAGAGATAATATCGGTTAGTACAAACCACATATACTAAGTATGAATATATGCAAGTAAACCAATTGAAAATATGCACAAAAGGGCATTTTAGTTAAAATCAAGCTAAGTTACTTTTAAAGTTTTCATGCACATTCCAAGAATATAGTCATGTCCATAACATAATCACAACAAGACATTTTCATATTACATGTTCAAGAGAAACAATATAATAAAAACATAAGCAGTATTTCATCAATACATCATAATACCTATACCTATGATCCCAATTCAAGTCAACTAGTGCAATGTCTATGTGGAGCCCCACAACTCCATATAAACTGAGTAAACTAAGAAAGAGACTATAATCATTGCCTTTTCATCATATGACATCATTAGTCAACCTCATACATAACAATTTAGAGCAACAACATGAATATCAAGTGAAACTAACTTCATATGAGAACAATGTTATATCGAATCAACATTATGCATTTGATTCATAACATATGTATATAAATAAACCACCATAGGACTTATCCCCTCAAGATCCACATGTGAAATGCATAGGTAAAGTCCCATTCCCTTACTTGTAACAGTAAACCTCTCAAGTCATCTTAGTTATTATGCATCCTTTTACCTACATTCATTCATTTTACTTTCGAAAAACTCTGCCATAACTGACATGAAATCATTTGAGCTAAAATTTGAATCCGGTGTCAAGCCCTCACACCGAAAAGAGGGCATGGTACTTATGAATGTATGACATATACATCATAATAATGTCTATGTGGATCCACTTGCTAGGTTTCCTATGGGGGCACATAGTTAAGGAACTAAGAGGTTGTTACTAGAACCCTCTTTATGCTAATTAGCATTGTAGTTTCCACCTCATGAGAGACATAGTGTGAACCTCCCTTCCTCTGTGAAGGAACACCTCCCATTGTCAAGTTCACTCGGTGCTAAGGTAAATTCCCTTTATAAAGAACCTTTAAGTGTTTCTTAAACATTAGTTCATAAGATAGGCCCTAAGGGATTAAACCCTTATATACCATGTTCATGGCTCATATGTTATATGATGAGAATGTCCTTTCATCAAAACAAACATCACGTGAGATCATTGCTTCATAACATAGTCATAAGATGTACATGAGAATTACCTCCAATTCCATAGAGTCACACACCTATTATCATCATATCACAATTCAGCACATTCATAACCTGATCATACCTTCTTAACTTCATCATTAATATTTTAATTAATTAACATTACCAAAGATAAACCAACAGTAACATAATAACAATACTAGTTCATAACCTTGGAGGTCTTACCAATGACCTCCACGAAATCCATTCAATACCCTATTTCAAATCAATGATATACACATATTCACCCTCAACCTATTATCCTCATCATACAACAACCAATTATATAAGGACACCCTTAATTTCATCATCCCTAGCCATCAATTTACATACTCCAAAAGTTCGGGTTAAGGAAAAGAGACATACATGGATTCTTCAAGAAATATATAAAAACCCATCAATTAAGCATCAATATGAAATTTAACACTCCAAAGAAATAATTAATCATCATAATTTGTCAACAATTTGAGTTTTAGAAGAAAACCAAATTGTAAAGAAAACCCTTGGATTTGTGATTTTTGAAATAATCTTTGAATGGACCTCTTGGGGAAGAATCCTAAGAGTGAAAGTATACATACCTTAGGAAGACTTATCCACGAAATTGAGTAAGGAACTTAGATATTGGGTCTTCTTCTTGAATCTTCAATGTGTCTTCAATATAGGTTGAGGTAGAGGAGAATTTAGACAGAAGTGGAGTAATTGGGTTTCAATTTGGGATTTAGTTTTGAAGTGGGAATTGAGTGATAAATGACCTAAAATCAATATATAGGAAACCTCCAAATTACACCTCACTAAATTGGACTTTTAAAATAAAAGTCCAACTTGACCTTGACTTAGAGAGCCTGTCCAGCCTTCACGCCCACTTCGCAAGCCGTGAAGATCTCAACGACTCGAGGTGGTGCTAATGAATTGTGGGCAATAAGCTCACCCAACGTGCCGACCAGAGTATTCTAAGTACTCTTCCCGACCACCTCTCCTTTCCCGTGAACTTGTATAATGGCTCGTCAAGTGGCTCGTGGTGCCTTGGGCAGTAGCCCCTCCAAAACACTCCATTTTCCAAAATATCTAAGGCAAGACCACGACCAAGCCTCCCTTCCATCAAGTGCACCACGAGTCGTGAAGTGACTCGTGGTGCCTTGGAAAGTAGCTAGTACAAGATGACACCTTTTTTCCATGGACAAGGCATCTTCACGAGCCCCCTACTTGCCCGTCGTCATGAACTTGAGCCATGGTCATGCTCGTGAAGGTTGATGCAGTAGCCTCCCTTTTGGGGAAGCGTTGGCCTTTGGCTTTGGCTTGCCCCTCAAGGGTGGGCACTCCTCACTTAGGCTTGATCCTTAGGCCACATCTTAGGAACCTATGTACACTCCCATAATCTTCTCATGGTCAACCCCCTTAGACACCCCCTTTTAAACCATCATATCACGATTAGCACCACACTAGTTTAGGTTACTAGTTCACCGGACGTCATGGTCGTTTTTAATTTTTTATTAACCTATATTCCCAAAATAAGTTAACTAACATATAGGAACTCTAAAATCTTTATAACCCTTGAAAATTCATTGAGCTACTCATGGATCCCTAGCTTAAGTCATTGAATTAACTAGGTGTAACACTAGTGATATGAATATTTAATTCCTTTATGAGAAGTGAACTTTTATTGGTTAATTCCTAAAGAGAATATCACATGAGTTACATGATTCAACCTTGGAAACCTCCCAGTTATAATATCATGCCCCAAGGATGCACATGGACGTGGACATGTGACCTAGGATCACGAGTGACCCCATGCTAACTCTGCTGGCTTGTCATAAGTATACTATGATAATTTAAATAAGATAATTATGTGTGCAAGATAAATAATAAGATAAACTCAGATGAAACAATGGAGAATACCATACTATTTGAATATGTGAAAACTGATACTTTAAACAACAACTAAAAAGTCAAACTCTAACTCTATAGCTAAATCTAACTATGTATTAGATAAGCCTTTAAACTAATTAGAAGTGGCATATGATTCAACTAAATCTAGAAAACAAGGGAAAATAATGATGTCACTTGTTCTCAAAGAGTGAGGACTCACCACTGTAGCTGTTGAACTAATGATCAAGAACCGATCTATACGTGATCGGAAAGATGAGAACCTGGACCTACATCATGAGATGATGTAGCGCAGAGTATGTGTCAGTACTTGAAAGGTCATGAGCATACAAGCTAGAGTAAATATGAATCGTAACATAGTTGAATTGAGAAATAAGACAATAATATGACTTGAACAGGATAAGACCACCGAATATGTATTAATAATATGGTCAATGCAATAGAGTCTGACTAAACTATAGTAGCTATCAATTACTGACATAAAACTACGTGAGCTAAATATGAAGTCTGATGTATACACACCCATTAAAAGGACCCAATATACCTTTCCAAAAGTATAGAGATATGACTAGCGTTATCACTAATATGATGTCCACAGAGAGAAATTAGAACCTACGGGGCACGCAGCTGTGGGACTTATGGGTTATGACCCTAGTTCAACTCGGTGGTAAGATACTCCCAATTGATTATGTAAATAAGCAATATTATGATTAAAATATTGTAATACTGGTTAGCTCAAAATATGAACACACAAACTGAGAATGCAACAATTGTACTGATAATGTGACATTGGTAAACTAGAGCACCTATATATATATATTTTAATTAACTAACCTAGCATGTGCAATTCATGAAACAAAATAACTACATAACCAGGGTTTTAAATTTCATGCAAAGAACTAAGCAACAACATTTCAATCTAACTAGAATGATACTAACAGCTGAAACTCAATAATTTCTAATGTGAACCGTAGGTCTACATAATATCAAGGGAATCAAGAAACTAACTGAAATATAGGGACTTAGTGGGCTAAAGGAACCCTTTAGTGAAATCCCACATGCGTGGTGACAAAGTTTATAGAGAAATCTTTCGATTTTGGAGCTAGAATGGATGAAACCTTGTTGCATTCTTGGAAGGGTTTGGGTTGACTCTTTTCTTCTGTTTTGTTCTAGGTTTGATAACGTTTTGATAAATAAAGGTTTTGGGTAGGTATGACTAAGTTATTAGACTTATTTTGAGTAAAAAGATTTTATTTAGGCAAAAAATGACGAAGTTTAAGTGCCTAATATTTATGGAAAAGGACCAAAATGACTCTTACTTAATTCTGACAAAGCCCATTCACAAAGGGAACGACGGTCCATTGTTTGACCTATAGGCCGTCGGTTTGGTCAATCGGTCAAGTCTGTACGGTAGGGCATCACTAAAACAAACATAACTTTTTACTCTGAGATAAGGTTTTAGTGAAGCCGGTGGCATTGTAAAATTGATTCAATTATATGTCATATCATAGGTCATATGTCACCTAATTCCTTTTGTGTTAAGAGTAATGACCATTTTAAGTTGATTTGATTAGTTCCTTATAACTGGCTATTGACCTTTACCAATGGTCCATAAGTCTAACTATGGGTTGTACTTATCGATCGTGGGTTGGATCTGAGACTATTAAGTGCCCAATGTTTGGGTACATTTTTAGTGACTTTTCCCCTCCTTGACATTACCACTAGGTTTCCTTCCTCATTTCATTCCCTCTTGATACCCTATTTTTAGTCTTTTTTCTTCTTTGCTTTGCTCCCTTATTGGATGTGACTTTCACTTATTTTTGATCTTGTTCTCTTAAAATTATTTTATTCCATTTTCTTTTATTTTTGAATCAATTGATAATTTCACTAAATCACGTCTTTTGTTTACTTAAGGTTTTCTTTTCAACATCCAACTCTTTTCAACCCATTTTTTGGGTCGTCACTCATAATAGCCACCATCAACTCATGGTTGGTCTATGAGTCGAGGTACACAATACCCGAAGTTAGATCAGGGCCAGGATTAGGTCACTTACTACATTAGCCACCCTCAAATTGGGCTTTTGGCCTATGTCAAGGTGCACATGTCCAAGGATAAATCCTGGGAAGGTGAGTTAGTGGATAAAAAAATTCGGTCTATTAGAGGCTCATCATATTTGGATCAAAAGGGACAATTCTTTTAGTTGGTTACCTTTTTTTGGGCTAGATATGGCTATTTCGAACAAGGGCCTATGGTCACTTTCTAGATTCTAACAGAAATTCCCTTTGCAAGACTAATTGGGAGAGTTCTAGTCAGGTACAAACTGTTGAACATTCAATATCCTCATACTCTCTAAGCACATCATTACACCATCAGATTATCAGCTTTCCAGTTTAGGTGTTAGTTGAAGGTCAAGTAGTGGGTGCCTATTTATGTCATGCTTAGAGCCAACAAATTAAACTTATTTTAACCAATACATGCAAGCACTATCCAGGATGGGGTATCATTTTTTCAGCTATCATGCTTCATTTTTCATGCTTTTATACTTTTACAAACTACGACATTCCGATTCAACAGAAAATTAAACAGTCTCTTGGGGAAACAGAACACAGGCAAGAAAACCCAAAAGAGGATTGCGAGTTGGGTTACTCAGAATTCACGCTACCACTCACTTTTCATTTACCCCAGCCGCACAAAAATAACATACAATTTTCCCCAATGCAATAAATATATAGGAATATGGTGGTAGGTGAAGCAAACCTGTTGCGCATAGCGCTGAAGAACTATCAACATATGGGTGGGTCCGATTTTCTGAAACCCACTGGATCATCAACTGGAACATTCTCAGTAATGCCCACATCGACATCTCCATCATTAGTAGTGCTTCTCTAACCAGTTTCACGTACCCAACTTGATGCCCAGTAGCCATATCTAGCGCTCTCCTCTAATATAGCTCCTTATCTATCAAGGAAGCCCACCTAGCCTGCTCCAGCTCTTTTCTCTCTCTCTTTTTTGCATGGGCCTCATCATCGGCCTCAGTGATCTGGATAGAGTGGTGCCTCTTGGTCCGCTCATGCTTCTCAATCGGTGGATCAGCATAGACATTGAACAAAGCATCAAGCACCGAGTCGTTTGTAAATTTAGAGGAAGTAGTCTCTGGCCAAGTCACCCTATCTCTAAAATGGCATTTACACTGTCTCGTATGCTGACCAACTCAATCCGAATATCAGTGAGGTCAGTGGTGGGAGATGGCCATGCTAAAACCTATAGCTCAAAGGTATCTAGGCGGTAATCTGTAGCTCGGCCTGCATGGACACCCGCTTCTCAATGCTATCCTCAACCTCATGAATGGATTTCTTTATCCAAGTCTGCATGTGGTGGAGTAGGGTGGCAATCTAGGCCTCTAACTTCTTGACCAGAGCTAGAGGGACCACTGCGGCAGATGGGGGCGTCGATCAGGATGAGCTGCGGGCTCTGCTGGCTGCATTCGAAGAAGAAGCCGGAGATGATCATGCTATGGTGCATCAGGGTCAGTCCCTTGGGCTCTCCCAACAGTGTCTACCAAGTTATCGTGCAATAGATGCATCTTAATCCCGGGGCCTCTTTGTGGCACTACTACATTGGCCTCATCCTTGATGAGGCCTATATCAACTGTCCCCACCAGACAAAGGATAGTATCACAGTTCCATATTGTCACGCTGGCATCCCTACACAGCTGGAAAATGAGAAATGCGAAGGTGTAAGTGGTAGAGGTCATGAAGGCACTCTCATTAATCACCGCTATAAGTACCCGTGCGAAGTCTATATCCAGTCCCCTACCAGATCAGGTAACACTAACGCCCTATCTCATGTAACTATATTATTAGCTAGTAAGGGTGATAACGAGTGGCTGACCAGCAACCAGAAGAACCTGGGTAGAAAAGTAAGGGGCACCTTCCTAATCAGACCGAGGATCTATCACCTAATATTCCCTCTCACCATCGGTCACTAGATATTGAGCCAACCATTTCCTTGTCATCTCACGATGCACAACACTTCGACCAAATTCACCACTCTGTACAACCTGGCACCTGTAGTCAAACTCTATAGTATTGGGAATCCTCTGTGGGCCGTCAGTGGGGGCCGTAAAGGAAATAACATATGGTAGCCTCAGATAGGTCAACCTAACAGCCCAGACTAATGTATAGGTGAGAGGTTCCTATTTGGTAGATCTTGCCCGCCTGTCTAGAAAATCTCTGAGAGTAGATACATAAGAAACATAGAACTCCCAGACTATCTCCTCACTATAGGGGCCTAAATCCCGAGCTATCCAGTCAAATATGTGCGAATTGAACAGCCTGTGCACCTCGGGGACCATGTGTAAATTACCGTGAGGACTCAACGCTCCACTATAACTAGCCAGGTTATCACCCCTTTTCGTTCAATGGTTTCACATCTCTTGCACATGGTATTGACCCTAGACGCACTACCGGTTTGGTTCATCAACAACAGGTGAGAGTCATTAGATCGGGGTGCAGGTGCAGACTTTGAACTGGTAGACTTATAAAATAAGGTTTGCTGGTTTTGGCCCTCCAACCTAGTGTCTCCCTGACAAGGGGAACTGGATACAATTGTCACTTTTGACCAGAGGATTGGGACGATCCTAAAATGGAGACATACTCAGACCCGGATGCTGAGCACCCCTTCTGAAGTAGAGGCAGCCTGAACGGTGAACCAGTCAGCGCGTGCTGCTTATCAGAATGGTAGGCAGTGACTACGCCAAAAGTCACCTTCCACGGGGTACCCCTAGTGACCCTAGCTGCTGCAGCAGGTGTTGTGGAACTTAGTGGAACATAAGTTGTGTCTTGCTTTTTATCGGAATCTATGATCATCTAACGAGATGGGGTAAAAAAAATTGGATTTTCCCCTCTTGGCATAGACAATGCCCTTATTGGGAGCCATCAGTACATGTAGAGTTGTTGTTAGTCTAAACTCAGCATAATTACACACTCGAAAAATAATGGGGTGAAGAAAACTTACAACTCAAAAAAAACATATATGGTTGTAGAGTAAGATCAAAGGGCACTATCGACAGTCCGTCGTCCGACACTTAGAACTTATTCAAGAAAGGAAAGAAAACATACTTTTCTCATGGAAACGACGCTGTGTAGAATGGTTTGTTGATCAATCGACGGACAATAGTAAACTTTCGTCGTTTAACACTAAGATTTATTTTAGAAGTTGGGGAGAACAGATTCTCTGATGGAAATGACGAACGTGCAGAACGGTCAATCGATGGACCGTAGTCCTGTTCCTTTGTTTTAAACTTTAGGCATTTTCAGCATGATTCAATGGACGGACCCCATCGACGGTCCGTAGACGGGGTCTCGTATTGTTGGGTTGAGACAAATTTCAGGCCTTTTATAGGTTCCAACTTTTAGTTCCTTTAGTGACTCCTTTTTACATAATCAAGTTTTAGACATGCATTCTTAACACACTTACGTTGAGTTCGTCACTCTTAGGGTTCCAATTTCATATAATTATTAACCCAATTCAGTCTGAAAAATGAACCCTAAGTCAGAATTTTCCGACAGACAGAGACACCTACTTTTTAGATAGACCTAATAGGCTAACAACCACATTTTATCATTTCGAAGGACAAAACTACACAATTGTTTGCATGCAATTTCAGTTAATTTAGTGCCAAGGTCAAGACCCACTTCCCGATTTCTTTAAACAACTTTGAATGAGAATTTGAAGTTAAGAGAAATCAAAATACCTTCAGTACGGAGTGGTGTGGTTGTGAGATAAACTTTCAAGAAGTAGCCTACGCGCCCAAACTCGATCAGCGGCCGAAAAAGAATGGAGAATAGAGAAATTCGAAGAGATGGCATATTTGGGAAGTAAGAATTTATATTTAAGAGTGATTTGGGCCTTGGACAGAACGACTATGAATGAATAAGGATGGAAATATACGAGAAAAATGGTTATGGAAGAAAATTTCAAAAGAAATGGAAGAGGGGATGAATTTGAACAGTTATGTCTTTTAATATTATCGGCCGGGTCTGGTCGGGTCACAGGAAGATTTTGACCTATGAGACCCCATCGATTGGGACCATCGATCACTTTAATACTTAGAAAAATTGGGAACATACATGGGATCTATGAACACCATCGACGTCCCGTCAATGGAACGACAGTTCATCGATAAGATTTGTAGACCTCTACATTAGACCATTTTCTATAGATTTTTGCTTTTGCTCCCTGCACATGTAGTTCACATTAGGCTATTCATTTTTTGTTTTTGTGGAATCTTTTGTGACACGGACCCTATACTAATCTCTAGCCAACATTAACACACAAACAAAAATGATATATTTAGAAAAAAACAAAACAAAAAGCACGAATATTTCTACAAAGAAAACAAAACCTATTGTTGGCTAAAGGATACAACTTGGGTTACCTCCTAAGACACATTTGATTTAACGTCGCGACACTATGCATCCCCTTGATTACTCAGACTTCATCAAGAACATAGGACTCAACTACTTCATGCACACTCTCCGCATGTCCTAGATAGATCTTTACATTTTTCCCGTTGACTGTGAACTTTGTGCCTTCCTTATTCTCCAACTCAACTGCTCCATGTGGGAACATTTTAGGGATGAGGAATGTACCAATCCACTTGGACTTGAGTTTGGCCAGAAACAAGCGTAGCCTAGAGTTGAATAGCAGCACAAAATCAGCAACTGCAAATTCTCACTTTTCAATCCTTTGGTCGTGATACTTCTTCATCTTCTCTTTGTAAATAGCTGAATTTTATAGGACTTTAGGAAAAATTCATTTAGCTCGTTCAACTAATTTAGTCTTTTTTTTGCCGCTTTTGTCTAATCCAACATTAGATTTTCATTGCCCATATCTCCTTTTGCTCTAGCTTGACCGGAAAGTGATAATCCTTCCCATATACAAGTTGGTACGAAGACATACTTATGGGAGTCTTGTATGCAGTGCGTAGGCCCAAAGAACATTATCAAGCCTCCTTGACAAATTCGTTCTATTAGCGTTCACCGTGTTTGCAAGAATATTCTCGATTTCACGATTGGACTCCTCAACTTGCCGGCTAGTCTGCTGATGGTAATGCGTAGCAACATTATGGCGAATTTCTCTAATAGCCCTTTGAAAAACTTATTAAAGATTTGAGATCTACCATCACTAATAATGGCCCTAGGTGGGCCAAATCTGGAGAAGATGTTCTTTTTCAAGAATGCGGTGAAACTCTTTCCTTCATTTTCTGGAAGCACAATTGCTTCCACCCATTTCAACACATAATCAACCGTCACAAGAAGATACTTCATACCATGAGAACTTACAAATGGGATCATAAAGTCAATCCTCCATACATCAAATCGCTCAATCGCCATAATAAGATTCAAGGGGAGTTCTTGCCTCTTTGAAATTTTTCCATCTCGTTGGCATCAATCACAAGATTTAGGGATATAATAAGCGTCTTGGTGAATGGTTGGCCAATAATACCCACACTACAAGATCTTATGCATAGTGCGCATACCACTATGGTGCCCACCCATAGGCGAGGAGTGATATGCCTCCGAAACACTCAACATCTCGACCTCAGGTACACAACGAGGAATCATCCCATCAGCATAACTACAGCATAAGCAACGCTCATCCCAAAAGAAATTTTTCACATCATGCATAAATCTTTTCCTCTGACAGAAGGTCATGTCTGACGGAACTAAATCACTTTCCAGATAATTCGCAAAATCTGTGAATATGGGATCAAATTTTAAGAAGCGGCCAATACATGTTCATCTGGGAATGCATCTTCAATTTCATCCTTTTCTCCTAATTCAAGCATAGCTTCATCCTGAAATCTAGACAAGTGGTCGGCAACTTGATTCTCAGTCCCCTTTCTCTCTTTTACCTCAAAATCAAACTCTTGAAGCAATAGTACCCATGTGATCAACCTTGGCTTAGCGTCCTTCTTCGCCATTAAGTACCTTCAATGCAGAATGATCGGTGTAGACTATGACTCTCGTTCCATGCAAATAGGAGCAGAATTTCTCGAATGCAAATACTAGTGTAAGAAGTTCCTGTTTAGTTACTGTGTAGTTCTTCTGTGTTTTGTTGAGGGATTTACTCCCCAGTAGATGGGGTGAAGGATTTTATCCCTTCTCTGTCCCAATACCACACCAAGTGCAACCCCACTCGCATCACATACAACTTCAAATGGCTCACTCCAATCTTGTGAAATAATAATGGGTGCGGCACCAACTTCTCTTTGAACTCTCCAAATGCATTTAAATAGGATTCATTAAATCGAACTTACATTCCTTTTCGAGCAGTTTGCACAAAGGGTGTGCAATTTTTGAAAAATTCTTATTAAACCTTCTATAAAATCCAACATGCCTTAGAAAACTTCTCACACCCTTGACAGAGATGGGTGGAGGAAGCTTCTCTATTGCTTCCAATTTAGCTCGATCAACTTCTACCATGTGATGGCCTAACACAATGCCTTGTTTCACCGTAAAGTGACATTTTCCTAATTTAGCACCAAATTATAATCCTCACTCTTTTTGAGCACCTCAGCCAAATTACTCAAACACCGATTAAATGAGTCTCCCACTACAGAAAAATCATCCATGAATACCTCAATAGTGTCCTCCACCAAATCAAAGAATATCGACGTCATACAACGCTGGAAGATTGGTGGTGCATCAATAATCCAAACGGCATCCTCTTGAATGCAAAAGTCCCATAGGGGAAAGTAAAGGTTGTTATTTCTTGATCTTCTAGTGCAATAGATATTTGATTGTAGCCCAAATAGCCATCAAGAAAGCAATACAAACCTTTTCCTACGAGTTTGTCTAACATCTGATCCATGATGGGCATAGGGAAATGGTATCTTTTAGTCCACGTATTAAACTTTCGACAATCCATAAAAACTCTCCATTCGGTCACTGGCCACATAGGAACAAGCTCGTTCCTCTCATTAGGTACCACTGTCATACCATCCCTTTTAGGCATAAAATGACTGCAACATCTAACCACTTGATGATTTTCTTTTTTCACTACCTCTTGCATAGGAGTATTCAACCTTCTTTGGTGCTCAATACTTGGTTTGTGATCAGACATAAGTAGATTTTGTGGAAAACCAATAATGTCCATAATAGTCTAACCAATATCTCGTTTGAACCTCTTCAATGCTTGTTGTCTATTCAAATCTGCTGCAATTATCAGAGGCAAAGTGTCATCTCTACCCAATGGCTCTGACCAATATTTGTTTTGTTTAAGTGCAGCTATCAAATACCCATACTCTTTGATACCATCACTATCAAAATTCATGATAACCGCAGCTAGATCCTTGACACCTAGTCTTTCTTTAATTTGCACCTCATATATAGACTCAACCCTGTAGGATATAACAGATACTGTTTCGAGCTCACCATCTGCTTTATGGACCTACATATATTGAAAGTTTCTTATTTATTGTTCAACCTAAATTTCATATTCCCCTTTTCCATCTCGAATAATGCACACCCAGTTGCGAGGAATGGTCTTCTTAGAATAATTTGGACCTCAAAGTCAACCTCACAGTCAAGAATCATAAAATTTTCTTGAAATTAGAATGACTCCATTTTCACAAGAACATCACAGAGTATACCTATGTGCCTCTTCACAGTTCGATCAGCCATCATTAACCGCATTGTAGTAGGCTTTGGGTTACCCAAGCCTAACTTCTTATAAATGGACAGAGGCATGAGATTTATGCTTGCACCAAGATCACAGAGTGCCTTAGCAAAGTGAAGCAACCCAATCGTACATGGAATAGTGAAGGCACCAGATCTTCTTTCTTCTGCACAAGAGACCTGGTAGCAATAACACTACAATAGTGCATTCTATCATCATCTTCAAACAAAGGGACATTGATGGAAATTTGTTTCTGTAAGATCCCGAAAATGAATTTGGTGAAATAGAGCCTAACACGTTGGTAATAGTTGTATAAGGTCCTAAAGTGGTCTAATATATGGTATTGAGGCAGTGTCTAAGAGTTTAGGTGGATTGGAAATCAAACGTCAAGGGACAACTAAGACGTTCCATGACTAAGTCACCTATGTGCCTCATATGTGGTTCTATGTTTTTATATGTGATTCATGAGGTTATAGAGTCCTTAAATGAGTTATTATAGTGTGTATAGGCAGTGTGTCATGTTTCGTGAAGTTTGGAGGTTAAACGTCCAAGAACGTCCATGACATTTGAAAGGTTTGTCTTGAAACGACCTTGTGTGTCTAGGCATGTTTCGAGTTTTACGTGTTTGTTTTTGGTGAAATTCATGTCATAGGTACTAAACTCGTATACGATAATGTTTGGGTTGCAAACATCCCCAAGGACCATCCAAGGGTCTCTAAGGAAGGACCTAAAGTTAATGCCAAAACTGTCAAAGACAGCCAACTAATGGTTGGCAATCGATGCCAAAGGGCCAGTCGATGCCCCGTTGGTGGGGTATCATCGTTTGAGACTTATAAGTGGGTAGAGAAAGCCCATAAAATGTCTCATTACTAAACCACGGATTAGCAGGACGGTCCGTTGGTCAAGTGACGGACCGTCGATGGGCAACCATCGATCGGAGTCTGTTCCTACGTGTAGTTCACTGTAAGTTGAGGGGTAAACTTGTACTTTCACCCCACTTTCAAATAAGAGTTTTAGCGGTTACTAAAGGGTCTTTTGGATATTTTAAGTGTGTATATAAGTTTTTTACACTTAGAAGAATAATTATTTAATTTTTATTGTAATTATTAATTAACCTAAATTACCTATGAAACAATGAATTTGATGAAACCTAGTTATTGACTAAGTTATGGGTGACTTGATATTGACTTAATGTTTATGAATTCTAGCATAGACTCTTATGAGTTATCTAATAATCTAAGAATTGTAATCAATTTTGATATCTAGGTTGTCTTATATTTATGAATATTTATTGAATTGACCTAGTTTCATTGATTAACATAGTTTGTTTATTGAATTATTGTTCATGGCTATTAGTAAGGGTCTTATGGTATTGAATTGGATGATTTAGCATAGAATTGAGGTGTTGAGGATGGAGTGGTGGTACGCTGCCCTATTTCCTTTATTTTATGATTATTATACTTCAATTATATTGTTATTGGTATGGTCCACTTATGGTGGGGTATTATGTGCTTTATTTGAAATTGATGTGACGTTGTCGGCGTTATTTAGGTAATATGATAATCATGACCTTGTCGGCAAACTACTTGAAGTGTTACGATAATTATGTGAAGTATGCTAATATCTATTTACATGGTAAGTAATGTCAAAGTATATATGTTCTTTTGATGTTATGTAGATGATCATGTTAGACAGTGACTATGGCTTGTGTTTGTGTAGTCATAAGGTTGACGTGTGTTACTCCTACTTGACTATATGAGTCTATGTTGGTCATATGTATGTTGGTACATAATATATAGGATGACTTGAATATTATAAGGGTTGTTTCTATGTGCTGCTAGAATGACATGTATTGTGAGTTAAAGTGAAGTATGTGGAGTCTTTTCTTGTTGACTTGTGTTCCTTGCTTGATGTATGTATGAATCTGCATAGGTGATGTCTTAAATTAGTGTGCTAAAGTGTCTTAGTGTTGAATTTATTAATGATATGTGACTTTAAAAATGTTAAGAGGGTCTTTTATGTGAAGACTTGAACCTAGTGGTCAGGTTATGAATGTTGAAGTCGTAAGCCATAATGGTATCCTTCAAAGTAAAGAAATGATAGACTTAAGGTAATTTGCTGGAATGGCTCAGACTAATCCTTAGGAAAGTCGCCATTGGGAGGTACCCCTAGTGGACCTTTCTTTGGTAGGGTTAATGTGATTGGGTTATGAACTTGATATGGAACCTTTTTATATGAACCTTATGTGTAAATTACTCTATGAGAACAAAGGCTAGGACCGAGTGAGTATGGTAAGGAAAATAGTTCTAGTTAAATACTGAGACTAGATTACAAAGCATGCCCTTCATATTCCTTAACCATGTGCCTACATGGGGTGTGTCTAAGCTCTATCATTGACGAGTAAAACACCCTCATCGGAGTAGGTTAGAACTTCAGATTCCATGACTTTCTATCATGTTCTATGTGATATATTGCCTATTCTAATCATATGGAGTACCTATTAGCACTAGAGAAGTTCTTTGAAGTTTAGCTAGTGGTATGTGACTCTATCTAAACATTACGCAATAGGCTTTGAAGGTGAACGTCCTTTATGTGTTGAATGTCTCCTAAATGAACTAATGAATGTAATGACTTATGTTAAGCGAGAAAGTATGTTAAATGAATAAGTACTTATCTAGAGTAGTTAAGGGTTGTGTAGTTAAGGTGTGAAGGGGGCATATGAATGGTCACTTCGTATCATACCTAGATGAGTCTTAAGAATGACTCTAGTTAGGGAAGATATTAATTGTATTGACATGATCTAAACTTAGAAAGTATGAAGGATTATTTAGGAAGTCTTAAAGAGGGCAATCATGAACGTTATCTTCTTAATTTACTTAAATAAGTCTTTTGATAGCCTTTGGTAAGAAAATGTCATAATATCTATATGTTAATATTGTTGATGTCTTGTAAAGTATGTATATATCTTTTTATAAGTATTCTTGAGGGTCATTTAGTTATGCTTAGGGAGGGTGGTCTCTCTTTGTGTTGCTTAAGTGGGTGTTAGGATAGCTTTTAGTGAGAAGACTACATGCTAGAAAGTGTCTAAAGAAGAAGTAGACAACTTCATTCACTGTACAGTGAGTTGATCTTACTGTTAAGTTAGCTAAAAAATGTGCAGAATTGTTTAAATGTTATCTTATGTGGTTCTAAGTTGTTAAATGTTGTTTTTATGATTATATATGATTTTTAAATGAAAAGATGCATATTTATAATAAATGTCCTTTTCATGATTTTCATGCATCATGACATACTTAGTACATGTGGTTGTACTAATCCATGCTTTTATCTATCTCTAGTTATTGGTAGGTGAGGAGCATTTGGGAAGGAAAACTTGGACCGTAGCATCGTTCAAGAGATGTTGAAGTATGTCCTCAATTGACTCGAAGGCATACATAGATGTCTTTTGTGTTTTTTATTAAAGTATTGTAATACACTGAGTATTTCTATATTAGTACTGTAGATGGGACATGTACCAAAAGTATTCGTGTGTCTTAAGTTTGATGAGTTTGAGACTTAGTATTTCCTATGACTTTATATAAAAGAGTTTTTAAAGATTGTGAAATGTTGTGTATAAAGTTTGAATTCTGCAACTAATTTTCATTATATGTATATGTGATGAATGATATGTAAAGACTTGTACAAGACCTCCGAGAGGTCACGTACGCCAGTTGCGATCCGAGATCACCCAAACTTCTAGGGTGTGGTTTTGGGATGTGATAGTTTCAACATAGTGATAAATCGCCGGTATTTACCATCGTCAGTCTTCTTCACTAATCTCTAAATGAATGGTGGTGGAGGTCTAGATATGGGGACCACTTTCTTAGATACCTCTACTTCTTTCTCCATTTTGTCCACCAACTCCTCACTAGCTTCTACTAACTTTTTGTTCTTTTTCATTTCACCTTTTACTAAAGATGACATAGGTGGATGGATCGTGGTCTTCTTACCCCCTCGAGTAGTGACTGCCATGCAATGCCCATCGTTTTTAGGATTCTAGATAGTATTGCTAGGAAGAGTGCTAGGTTGGCGTTGGTTAAGAGTAGTAGACAACTGAGCCATCTGTAACTCAAGGTGCTTAATCAAATCCACATACGCATCAACTTTTTGTCCAATGTTAACTAGGTCACCTTTCATCTCCTTACATTATCATCACTAGCATCAAACCTCCTCATCATCTTTTGCAGCATATCCTCAACTAGCGCCATACTCCCTCTACCTTCCCTAGGAGTTACTTCCCAGTTTTGAAGGGGAACATAGGGCCCACTCCAGTCATTTCTATTACCATAGTTATTCCAGTTAAAGGTGTTGTCACGGTTGTAGTTCCCATCTTGTATATATCTAACCTCTCGATTGTAGTTACCATTGTTTTGAATTTGGTTTCCTTGACCGTGGCGCCAATTCTCTCTGCTTGGAGCCTTGGGAGTTTGCGCGAAAACCCCCCATCTGATCGTTGACTGCATAGGCATCCTCATCATAATAGTATTCATCTCTCAGTGTTTGTGGTTTAGTCAAATAGTTCACTGTCTTTAACTTCTCTGCACCTCCACTCACATGTTTCAAGACAAACCCAAGCTCAGTACTCATCTGTGCCAACTCTTCACGCATCTCATCTGTTGTTGGATTGTTTGTAGCTTGTACCGTAAAGGTGTTTCTGCTAGTATCCAACATTTCTAGTGTTCTAAGCCTTGTTGTTGCGAGATATCTTCTCCAACTTATCTTCTATGTCAGCATATGTACGTTCTCCCAAGGAGCCACCCTCAATAGTATCGAACACTGCTTTGTTGTCATCTTGATACCTATAGAAGTATTCTTTCAACGAATCATCATCGATGCGGTGATTTGGGATGCCTCTAACGAAAGAAGTAAATTTGTCCCAAGAGGTGCTCACTGACTCTCCCGATAGTGCCAAAAAATTATTCCCCTTATCCTTGGGGTTGAAATTTTTGGACATAGGATAGTACTTTGCTAAGAACACAACTCTCAGCTTTTCCCAAGTATAGATGGAGTTGTAGGGTAGCTCAGTAAAACATATGGTGGCATGTCCTATCAATAAAGAATACACGCGCAACCCAATGACGTTCATATCAAAGTGCGGTCTACCCAAACAACTTTTGCGCACGTACCTTAGTTTAGGGTTATGAGCATGTGGGTCCTCAATGGCTGTCCCAAGAATAAACCCCTCGCAATGAGCATCTGTTTCAAGCTACTCGTCACCACAAATGTGTGCCCAGGTGGCAGGGGGTAAGGCAATAGTTCCATCAGAATCTATAAATTCACATTACCCCTATTGTAATCCTGAAGTAGTGGGGTTGGAGGCTGCATTCTTATTCACATTACCCCTATTATACAACTTATTAGAAACACGAACATGGTTGTGTGCCTCAACTAGTCATGGAGGTTCTTGGATTGCCTCATCACCTTAATTCCTTATATTGGGGTTGGCTGGCATCTCTTGACTCTTCATTCTTCTTAAGGTTCAATTAATTTCAGGATCAAATGAAATTAGTGGTTCTCCTCAGCTCCATGTACTTGAGATACACTAAATCTAGACCTGAAAGAAACAAAAAGAAAAAAAAAAGTAAAATCAGGAAATTGTTGACTAAATCTCAATAATATAACGAAAGTTAATCTAAAAGCTAGATTCCCCGACAACGGCGCCAAAATTTGATATACTCAAATTATACCTCCCTAAAGAAGTATAAGCGGTCGTAATCAAGTAAAGAACCCAACTACTAGGTTGGGGTCGATCCCACGAGGAAAATGGTCTAGACATAACTTCAGTTCATAATTACATCTATTTAGTAAATGTCTTTCCAAAAATAAGTAAATAAAGGGGGGGGGGGGGTTTATGAAACAAGTTTCATAAACAATCTTAGTTAACAAGTAGACGAAAACAAATATTGAGCTTTTATCAAGTTGTGAGAATAACAAGGGTATATGTGTTCCGCAATTGTTCATAACGACGTATTCCTAGCAATAATAACTATTTCCTAGTGTTTTACAAGTGTAGTGACAAGTTATGTATATTTAAATCCTTGGTCCGACATCTAGAGAATTTAACCCCGTACCTTGGTCTGGGTACGTGTGTCTAAACTACTAACCCTTACCTTTACTTCATATTAGAAATCATAATCGATGTATGACTTAGTAACTACTTCACACTAATCGACACTAGCCTATTAAATAATATCACACTAAATCTATGTTGATAATTCTTTTCATATTTCTACCTTCTTGGTCCGACGAGTAGCAACAAGATGAGTTCTAACGCGTGCACAGATATACCGTGGTATCACGGTACTTTCAATGCTTAAGATTGGTGTGTATAAAGCCTTTTTATAGTAATTTTAATATGTTTTTGTCTTTGTTTTGCAGGAAAGTTGCCCAAAACTAAAATGCAGAAGGCTGTGAAGAATCAGTGCATAAGTGACCCACGAAGGCCATCGACGGCACATCGTCCCATCGACGGACAATAGGTGGTGAGAGATCGATTAGAGGTTCAGGAATCTGGAAGCAACTCAGAAAATTCTGACTTAATATGGGGCTACCGAAGGATTGACTGTCCGTCGGTTGATCGATAGACCCTCCTGGCAAAACTTCAATGATCAGAGAATGTCCTAGTATCCAATGTTGAAGAAAAGCTAAGTATGGAACGACGAGAAACATCGACGGTCCGTAGGTGAATCGACGGACCATGTTGTTGGTCCGTCGACTGAATCAGAGAAGATGCAAAGTGAAGGCTGAGAAATATGCTAAGTATGGACCGACAGAGGCAGTCGACGGTTCGTCGTTCTATGGGGGTCATCGATTGAAGTTGCATTTTGGACAAACTTTCCTTATTTGATCTCCTTTTAATTTAGGACTCTATTTTCTTATAAATAGGGTGTAAAACCTCATTTTTAGAGTTGAATCCTTTTACTAATTTAATACTTTTGTTCCTGGAGATTTGTCTTTGTAACTTGGGCATTAATTCAAATTCTCAGATTTGGTTTTTAAGATATTTGTGTGATTTCAAGTTGAATTTCTAGATTTTCTTTGAATTTATCAAAGTAAGTTCATGATTTAATATTTATCAACTATGAATTGTGTTCTTCTAAGCATGGGTAACTAAATCCACAACTAGGGTTATGGGAACCAAAAGTGATTAACAAAATAAACCTAGCTAAATAACAATTTTCGAATAGGTTATTGCATGCATCAAAAACTCTTTTGTTTAGAAGTCTTTTTAACAATTACACGCGTTAGAACTGACCTTATTGCTACTTGTCAGACCAAAGTAGTTTTGTTAATAGTAAGAATTATCGACATAGATTTAGTGGATACTATCTAATAGGCTAGTTTCGATTGGTGCAAATTAATAACTAAGCCACATACATCGTATATGATTCTTAATATGAAGTAAAAATAAGGGTTAATAATTTAGACACACGTATCCGGACAAAGGTACTGGTAAAATTCTCTAAATGACAGACCAAGGATTCAGAGATACATAACTTATCACTTTGCATGCAAAACACTACTGAAGAATCGTTATACCTACGATTATGGCGTTATGAACCTATGGGGAACACTTACACCCTAGTTTCTCTCACAACTTGATAAAAACCAATAATTAACTCTTGCTACTTATTTTTTTTCACAATATTATTATACTTTTGTTTCACAAAACCCCCCTTTTTATTACTAGTTTTCAAAAAGGACTTAACGATAAAGAAGTAATTGTATATTGTAGTTAAGTCTAAACCATTTTCCTCATGAGATCAACCCCAACCTAATAGTTGGGTTCTTTACTTGATACGACCGCTTATACTTCTTTATGGAAATGTAATTTGAGTGTATCAAATTTAGGCGCCGATGTGGGGGAAAGTGGCTTTTAGATTAACTTTAATAACATTATTGAATTTTAGTTAGCAATTTCCTAATTTTATGTTTTTTTGTTTTTGTTTCTCTTAGGTCTAGCTCTAATGTATGACAAGTACACGAAGCCAAGGAGAATCGACACTTACATTTGATCCTGAACTTAACTGGACACTCCGTAGAATGAATGATCAAGAGAATCCCACAAATCTAGGTGATGGGATCAACCGTTAGCTTCCTCCATCAGTTGATGCTCACAACCAATTTATTGTGGAAAACCCTGTTGATGATGCTTTGAGGAGGCAACCTCCAGTCCCACGCCATCATGAGTTCTATAGGGGCAACATTAACATCAATGACTCTGATAAGCACACATTCGTGGTAACTAGTAGCTCGATGCAAATTCTCACCGCCAGAGGTTTATTTTCAGGGATACCATTTGAGGATTCATATGCTCACATCGCTAAACTGAGGCCGGTGTGCAACATTTGTGTAGGGAAAAAAGATTTGGACATGGACGTCATCGGGTTAAGAGTGTTCCCTCTTACACTAACGAGAGAGGCTGCAATATAGTTTACTGAGTTGCCATGTAACTCGATCTATACTTGGGATCAAGTGGCACTACCCGGTCTCTAAAAATCTCAACCACAAAGATAGAGTGAACAACTTTGTGGCATTACTCAGGGAGTCGCTGACTAGATATTGGGATAGATTCACCGCATTTGTGAGAAGTGTCCCAAACCACCGCATTGATGATGAGTCATTGAAAAAGTACTTCTATCGGGGGCAAGTTAAGAATAACAAGGCAATTTTTGATACTATTGCGGGTGATTTTTATGATGAGCATACATATGTAGAGATCGCATAGAAGTTGGAGAAAAACTCTCGCAACAATAAGGCTTGGAGTATTAAGAAGTCAGACACTGGGAGAAACACCTTTGCAGTGCAAGCCACATACAATCCAACCACAAATTAGATTCGTGAAGAGATGGCTCAAATGAGAACTGAGCTTGGGTTGGTATTGAAACATGTCACTGGAGGAGCAGAAAAAGTAATGAGGTGAATTACTTGACTAAACCATCACCGCAGCGGATGAATACTATAATAAAGAGGACTCTTATGTAGTGAATGATTAGACTAGGGTTTTTTGACTGAACGCCCAAGGATCCAATCAGGAGAATTAGCGTCAGGGTCAAGGAAATCAAGTTTACAACTTTGGGAATTACAACAGAGAGGGACATTGTGTTCGAGATGGAAACTACAACTGCGATAACAACTTCAACTGGGTAACTATGGTAACAGAAACGATCAAAGTGTGTCCTATGTTTCCCTCTAAAAATTAGGAAGTTGCTCCTAGGGATAGTGGAGGTAGTATGGTGCGAGTTGGAGATATGTTATATAATATTATGAAGAGGTTTGATGCTAGTGATGAGCACACCAAGGATTTGAGAGGTGATTTAGATAATACCGAGCAAAAGGTGGATGCACATGCAGTCTCAATCAATTATCATTAGTTGAAAATTGCCCAATTGTCTACTACTATGAACCCACGTCAACCGCGTACTCTTCCTAGCAATACCATTCAAAATCCAAAAAATTATGGACATTGCATGATTGTCACTACTCGAGGGGGTAAGCAAACCATTGGAAGATGAGGTGAGAAAATATGAAGAGGTAGTTGAAACTAGTGGTGAATTGGTGGACAAAGTGGTAAAAGAAGCAAAAGTACCCCCAAAAGTGATCCCCATTCCTAGACCACCACCACCATTCCCTTAGAGATTTGTGAAGAAAACTGAGGATGGTAAATGCATGCGTTTTATCATTATGCTGAAACAACTTTTCCTCAATGTCCGTTTGATAGAAGCTTTAGAACAAATGCACGGTTATGCAAAGTTCATGAAGGATATGGTTACAAAAAAGAGATCGGTGAGTTTTGAGGATGATGACCGAATGCAACATTATAGTGCTATTGCTACAAGGTCTCTTGTGCAAAAGAAAGAAGATCTGAGCTCTTCCACTATTTCACGTACCATCGGTTTGTTACACTTTGCTAAAGCACTTTGTGATCATGGTGTTAACATAAATATCATGTCTCTATGCATTTATAACAAATTGAGTTTGGGTGACCCAAAGCCCACTGCGATGCGGTTATTGATGGCTGATCAAATAGTGAAGAGGCCTATTGGGATACTCCAAGATGTGTTTGTGAAGGTGGAGTCATTTATATTTCTGGCCGATTTTGTGATTCTTGACTGTGAGGTGGATTTTGAGGTGCCTATTATTCTTGGGAGGTCGTTCCTTGCTACTGTTCGCGCCTTGGTTGATATGGAAAAAGGGCAAATGAAGTTTAGGTTAAATAATGAATAAGCAACTTGTCATGATCGGAGTCTAGACCCCATACGAGACCGGCATCGTTGACCTCTCAGAGGTCGCAGACAAGCCTACATACGTCATCATTACTTTATCTTTGTCAAATTTAGTGGAAAATTTGAACTTTTTGTTACTTAAAATTCACATAAGACATTCTACTTAAACTCATAAACGTTCACAATCAACCATCTAATATTAAGACCATCAAATGAAAGAAATAGTTTCATACTACATTTAAGGTATACTTTCCAAAATGGCACCAATACAATGTCCGACAAAAATTAGAAAGAAATGCTAGTGGAACATACTCCACTAACCCAAACCTATATACGAGCTAAAATATTATGGGAAAGCGTCCTCGAAAGCATGAGGGCCTACCAAATCTTGATGAATGCTCCACGTCTGGATAGCTTCAGCGCCGACATGTAAGCTCTAACGTCCACCTGTGCTTGCACCTAAAAATATAGAGTTGTATGGGATTAGTACACACTTGTACTAAGTATGGGTATATGCAAGCATACACCAAGGACATGCATGATTAAGAAGAGCTCTTTCCTATTGATATGAATTATGGAAAGTCAAGCCAGCAGACTTGCCAAATTTGGATTAGGAAAGTCATGCCATGAGAATAACATGCATCATCATACTTATCATTTTGAAAGCAACGCATAACATATTACACATATCATATCACGTTGTTCATATCATTCTATCATATGACATGAGACCTTGGAATCATGGACTTGACATTAGGACTTCCCAAATTAAGGGCTCAACATATGGGACCTCAACTAAGGAGCCTTCTTCAGAAAACACAGAGTCTGCTTCGTTCGTTCATACGTACATCCTTTTCATTCATTCATATACTAGTGAAATCACCAGTCATACCTAGGATGAAGTTTTAGACTCTCATTGGTTTTGCTGTGCAATGACCAAGAATGACCTTGTGTCATTACTTAAGTCTAGCTCACCTCTTGATTATCCTATCCTAACACCTTTGGAACCGTTCATTACATTATGTGCATCATTTAAGAATGGCCTTATTTTTTTAAGTAACTTTTACCTTTACCGACATAGATCATGTGAGGATCATGAAATTCTTCTGCCCCAAACCAAAAAGTGGTGGAATCACCGGCCAAAGTGACCTGAACATCCTAGCGTATATAGGGATTCAAACCTTGCTAGATCCCTATATTGGTGGTATAGGTTAAAAGACTAGGATATATAAAGAGTCACATACTTGGCATGCCGGAAAATCTCATCTCATGATAGTTACGTGAACCTCCACCCTTCCCGAAGAAAGGCACCACCGCTCATCGCTAGCCAATCGGTGCTCAGTATAAAGTTCCATCACATTCAACTCATACATCATGGAAGTTGGATTATAGCATGAGGAAATCATAGCTCATTATATTATTTCTCATCTCATCATTAGTATTAAGTATGCATTAACTTTAATACTTTATTAGAGTGTTCATAGAGACTGGTCTCTTTATTAGATTTACACTCTCATAGGTGAGTACGTTTTGGTAACATTAACTTAGGCTAATTTTAGATTGCTCTCACATTTCACATTATCCTCTTATCATATTGTCACTTCATTCATTAAATTTAACACATTTGCTTTTCATGATTAGTCACCCCTTCGCGTGAATGTTCATTTCATCATATGTCAATGCACTTGGCCATTCAGTGTGTTTCACACTCTTACTTAACCCTTCTAGGGTTACATCATTTTATAACATACATCTTAGGTTCACTTACTTTTAAATGTATGCTAGTCTTATGAGTCCACATATAAAATCCATGAGGCCTCATTCATAGTTTGTCTAAGTGATTCATGTTTACTCAAAGATTATGTGGTACAAGACTTATGCATCTTGTAGATATTCCAAGATATTAATTTCAATCTTTAGAGGCAACATTCATTAAATATTTTTTTTACGTATGACTTATGTTTCAATACGGAATTAGGAAAGGGAACCCGATTTCGAATCCCTTGAACAACACTTAATCTTATTTTAAATTTGATAATTGCATTTTTCAGATTTGGAAGACCCTAGTTTGATTCCCATCAACCCCATGACATTTCTTTCTTGTTCTCCTCTCTTTTTCCATTTTAAGGCAATGAGTTTGTGGGTTCAATCCCCACTCTCCACATTTTATTTTTTCCTTTATTTTTCTCCTAACTCTCTCATCCATTCAAGAGGTTATGGGTTCAATCCCCCCTCACCACATCTATTTTTCCTTGCATTTTCTCACAAGTTTGTATGAAATCTTCATTTGGTGAGGTTATGGGTTCAATCCCCAATGACCTCACATTTTAAAAAAGTTTTTTAAATGAATTTCATTTTTTTAAAAGTTGGCCGAGACTACAATCTCCAGCAAGCTGGAAATTTAGTCTCCTCCAATCCATTTTTGTCTTAATCTTTTGTTTATTTTTTTTGTAGCTTTTATGTAATAATGTCTTGGGTTCAATCCTTAGTGATTTCAATAATTTTACATTCATTTTTCATTGCATTTTATACCACTTTGGTTGGCCGAACCCAACCTATCAAATGCTGAAAATTTGTTCACTATTTTCAGCTCCTTGTTATCATCATTTGTTCATTAGATCTTACCACGTTTCATGAATCATTTGGGGCATATTTAAGTATATTTTTTTCATAATTATATTCAGACAAGAATTACCATTAAATCCAGCAACATTACACCACTTTTACACATCATGAATTATACAAACATTTGCACAATCATCACTTTTTCACATACTTTCGGTTGGCATAAATTAACATGCTTACAATTCCATGCACAAATTATCACGAAAATCATACTTCATACTTAAAATACCAAAAAATATACCAACAACATGATCTTTAACCTATTTCATATTGAAATCATATGGATACTAGGGACAAGGAGTTCGACAAGAACGGGAACAACCCTAGCTTTAAAATTCGTTGAATTCGTGGAAAGGAAATTCTCTTGGAGAAAGTAGTCCGGGAGAGAAACCCATACCTTACTTTAGTGTTGTTCAACACACGACCTTCTGTCCAAAACCCTCTCCAAATGCACGTCCAAGTCCCGAAACTTTAACACAAGACTTCACGGAAAACCCTTCTTTTTGCTTTACGTTTTTTGTTAGCTTTATGTTTTTAACGTGTAAATTCTTCAAGTATGAAGAAATTTTTGTTTTGTTTTCAGTTTCTTGTATTTCGTCAGTAGATAGAAAGCAAAAGTGAGAGAGATGATCATGAAAGAGAGAGGATAAATGTGAGAAGTGAGTGGTTCCTTTGGACTAGGATTGTATTTTAAGACTTAGTCAAAATATGGTTTTGTTAAATTATACAAATTTCATTTATTTAAATCACACGTGAAAGGAACTTATTGCCCTTACAAAAAAAAAGATTTTAAACCCCATTTTAATTCACTTGGGCGTCGCTTTTGTTGAGGATCGAACCCGTGACATCCCCATCGCGAAAACGGGTACTTTCGGGTTGATCAGACCCAAACCGCCCCATTTATTAATTAATTATTAATAATAATAATCTGATTTTCTTTTTCCTTGAATTAGAATTTAAATATTAATTAATTAAATTAATTCTCCAATATAAATAATCAAGCTAAATCATTGCTCCCACCTAGGTTCGAACACGGATGGAGCAAGATTTTGCTCAATGGGCATTTTTGGCCCTTTCCACCCAAAATTCCCCTCCACCATATTAATTAAATCATAAATTAAATATTTAGGGTAATTACAATACTACCCTTATCCTGGAAAAAGACCATTTTACCCCTAGACTCTCCAAACCTAAGATTTCCCCTTTTTACGTCCGGTAAAGACTCATCCGGGTAAATCTTCATATTCGGGAAGCCTACATGGCTGGAACTAACCTTTTCTAACTCAAATAACTCCCCAAGTTAGTTGGCTTGGATATAGCAAGGATTCAGAGGTCTGGTTTCACGCGCATCACAATTCGTGTGAGTCTAGTCTACCGTAGGCATTCTAGACACACTACACACTACTAAACATATTCATTTTTTTTAGGGTTGTTACATAAATTTCAACATTTTTAGGTCCATGAAGCAGAGTGGTGAACTCCAAACGGTATCAGCTATATCCTACAGGGTTGATCATACGTCTGAGGTATAAATTGAAGAGCGCCTTTGTGTTGAGGCACTAGCGGCAGTGATCATGAATTTTGAGAGTGATGATATTGAAGAGTATGGGTCATTTGTTGAGGCACTTGATCGAGGTGAATTTGGTTCAAACGAAAAAAATTGGAGTTAGATATGAAGCATCGTGACTTTCCACCCGCAAAATCATCTATTGCGGAGTCTCTAAAATTAGAGAAGGCTCTACCACCTCATCTGAGGTATGCGTTCTTGGGAAGAGATGACACTTTGCCAATAATCATTGCATCAGATTTTAATGTGGAAAAAGTAGAATGCCTCGTAGAAGTGTTATAGAGGTTCAAACGAGCCATTGGTTGGACTATTGCGTACATTATTGGGATCCCACCCGGTATTTGTTCATACGAAATCTAACTCATGTGCGATCACAATCCAAGTATTGAGCACCAAAGATTTTTGAATCCACCTATGCAAGAGGTAGTTAAGAAATAGATTATTAATTGGTTGGATGTCGGAGTCATATATCCTATCGCAGATAGTAGTTGGGTATGCCCTGTTCAATGTGTGCCCAAAAATGGAAGAATGACAGTGGTTGCTAATGAGAAGAATGAGTTTTTCCATTGAGGTCGGTGACCGGATGGAGAGTTTGTATGGATTATCGAAAGTTGATTGCATGGATTGAGACGGATCATTTTCCTATGACCTTGAAGGATCAGATTTTAGATAGATTCGCAGGAAAAGGATGGTACTATTTTCTTGATGGTTATTCGGGTTACAATAAATTATCTATTGCACCAGAGGATCAAGAGAAAACAACCTTTACTTTCCCTTATGGGACATTCGAATTCAAGAGGATGCCTTTTGGGTTGTTTAATGCACCGACTACTTTTTAGAGATGTATGATGTTAATATTCTCCGATATGGTGGAGGACACTATTGAAGTGTGTATGGATGACTTTTAGTTGTGGCGACTGTTTTGATCGTTGTTTGAGTCACTTGGCCGAGGTTGTCAAAAGATGTGAAGATTGCAACCTTGTGCTAAATTGGGAAAAATGTCATTTCATGGTGAAAAAGGGTATTGTATTGGGCCATCGCATCTCAGAGAAGGGGATAGAGGTTTATCGAGCAAAAGTTGAGGTTATAGAGAGACTTCCTCCACCCATCTCTGTCAAAGGTGTGAGAAGTTTTCTTGGGGATGCGGGCTTCTATTGGAGGTTTATTAAGGATTTCTAAAAAATTTTACATCCTCTGTGCAATTTACTTGAGAAGGAATGTAAATTTTATTTTGATGAATCCTGTCTGAAGGCATTTGAAGAGTTGAAGGACAAGTTGGTGTATGCACCCATAATTATTTTCTAAGACTGGAGTAAGTCATTTGAGGTGATGTGTGATGCTAGCGGGGTTGCTCTTGGTGTGGTATTGGGACAAACAAGGGATAAAATCCTTCACCCCATCTATTAAGCTATTAAGGTCCTGAATGAAGCATAAATGAACTACACTGTGACTGAACAACATCTCCTTGCAGTGGTATTTGCTTTCAAAAAAAATTTCTTCTATTTGCTTGGCATGAGAGTTATAGTGCATACTGACCACTCCACTTTAAGATATTTGATGGAAAAGAAGGATGTGAAACCAAGGTTGATTAGATGGGTGCTACTATTACAAGAGTTTGACTTTGAGGTGAAACATAGAAAAGGGACTAAAAATCAAGTTGTCAATCAGCTGTCCAGATTAGAAGATGAAGTTATGCGAGAGTTGGGTGAAAAGGCTGAAATTGATGATACCTTCCCTGATGAGCATTTATTTGGCGTTTCTCATGACTTGATCTATGGTTCACCGATTTTGCGAATTATTTGGCTAGTGCTATAGTCCCATTGGACTTGTCCTTCCATTAAAGGAAAAAGTTCATGCATGATGTGAAAAAGTTCTTTTGGGATGAGCCTTACTTATACCGAAGTTGTGCTGATGGGCTTATTCGCTGTTGTGTGCCAGAAGTTGAGATGCTAAGTGTTTTGGAGGCTTGCATTCCTGGACAGTGGGTGGGCATCATAGTGGTATCCGGACTTCCCATAAGATTTTGCAGTGTGGGTACTATTGGCCAACCATCCACCAAGATTCTCATGAGTTCGCCAAGGCATGTGATAGGTGCCAAAGAGATGGGGAAATTTCAAAGAGGCAAATCTCCCTTTAAATCCCATTCTAGTGATTGAGTTATTTGATGTATGGAGCATTGATTTTATGGGCCTGTTTGTGAGTTCTCATAGGATAAATATATTCCTATGGCGGTGTATTACGTTTCAAGATGGGTGGAATCCATGGCACTTGCCAACAATGAAAGAAAGAGTGTCGCCGCGTTCTTGAAAAAGAACATCTTCTCTAGATTTAGCGCACATAGGGCCATTATAAGTGATGGGAGATCTCACTTTTGTAACAAGTTTTCCAAAGGTCTATTGGAGAAATATGAGATTCGCCATAATGTAGCCACTCCGTACCATCCACAAATTAGTGGGCAAGTTAAGGTATCCAACTGAGAAATTAAGTAGATCCTGTCGAAAATGTTGAATGCTAATAGAACAGATTGGTCAAGGAGGCTTCATGATGCTTTTTGGGATTACCCGACTGCATACAAGACCCCCATAGGTATGTACCCACACCAACTTGTATATGGTAAGTCTTGTAACTTGCCTGTTGAGTTAGAGCACAAGGTCATGTGGGCGATAAAGAAACCGAAGATGGATTGGAATGAAGTAGTGGAACAGAGACTTCATGGGTTGATTGATCTTGATGAGTTTTGCCTAAAAGCATATGAAATACCATCCATCTACAGAGAGAAGATGAAGAAGTACCATGACCAAAAGATTGAGAAGCGCGAATTTGCGGTTGGGGACTTGTTGCTTCTATTCAACTCTAGGCTACGCTTGTTGCCGGGTAAACTCAAATCCAAATGGACTGGACCATTCTTAATTACTAAAGTGTACCCACATGGAGCGGTTGAGTTGCAGAACAAAGAGGGTGCAAGGTTTACGTTAAATGGCAAAAAATCAAGATCTATTTAGGGCATGCGGAGAGTGTCTATGAAGTGGTTGAAGCATATCGCCTTGATGAAGTCTGAGTAATCAAGGATCTTGCATCGTGTCGCGACGTTAAGTCAAGCACTTCTTGGGATGCAACCCAATGTGTATCCTCTAGCTAATAATAGGTTTTTCTTTTCTTTGTAGGAATATTTGCATTCTTTTGTTTCATTTTGTTTTACTCAATTTCATATGTTAATTTTTTTAGTGCATTGGCTATATAGTAGTGTAGATTCCGTGTCTAAAAAGTGTCCAGAAAACACAAAAACAATGGCTTAATGGGTGCTCAATGTGTCGGACCAAACCACAAGAATTTTACAGAAATTTGTCTTGTGCACAGATCTACAGACCAACCGTAGGGCCGTTGTTCAATCGACGGACCGTCGATGGTGTCCGTAGATCCCAGGTATGTCTTGAAATTTTTTGTAAAGTTTGATGACAATCAACGGGGTACTGTCAGTTGACAAAAACTAGTGACCCGACCGGACCCGACGGGCTATATTAGAATATACCTATTCAGTTTCCCTCCACGTCTTTTCAAATTACCTTGCAATCGTTTGCCTCCCCTTATTCCCTTCTTTATCCGTTAACTCCCAAAATCAATCCCTTCCAATGTCTTCCCCCCCAAAAAAGAAAAAAACTAAATTCTCCCGAACTCCCTAAAATCCCAAAACCCTAACCCCTTAGTTTCTACTATGTCTCCTTTGTGCGTTCTTTGGTCAGTGTTTGAAAGAGGGCACGTAGGTTGGTATTGGAATATCACCCACTCATTCACTTCACTACAACTTACATGTATTTCTTTTTCCTTGTTAAAATTGGGTTTATGTCCCTTAGAATGATAGAAAGTGAATGGATTGGAGGTGGAATCTGTGTAAATTCAATATGCTTGTTGATTTACTGACTTAGGGCTTGATAGTCTCGTATAATGAATGAATGAAATTGCAAAATCGAAGACTTAAGGATGACAGATTGGTGTTATGCTTGTTATTACATGTTGGATGAACTCGTGATGTGCTTGAAATTATCCATATCTGGGGTTAAATCCAAGTCCTAAAAAACCTATCTCTGACCAGCTATAAAATAGGACCCCGTCTATGGACCGTCAATTGATCGACAGACCATCGATGGGGTCCGACGATGGCTAATTACTTAACTTTGGAACGACGGAAGTGGAATACGTTTCATCAATTGACCGATGGGACGTTCAACACGTCCGTTGTTTATGCCTGAAACTTTGATTTCTGAACAAGTCTGAATTATTCTAAGTGTTCGACTACGGAAGTTGACTACGGTTCGTCAATTGATCAATGGGACATTCTGCACGTCTGTCGTTTCTAACTGAGAGGTCTGTGCCTAGTTGACTTCTCAAATTTTCTCCGTTTCCACTAACTTGATGGTCCATCGATAGTGGCTGACTCCCAATTCGGCAATTCTGCAATGACCTATCTTGTGTTTCTAGATTCTATCTTATGATGCTTGTGTAGATTGATTACAATGAGACTACCAAGGTGTTTTTCAGGTACTTATGGCCCCAAAACCAGACATCGTCTATTCTAGGGGGAGTTCTAAGTCTGTGGCTCATTTCAATTGGTTGATAGGTATGTCGGATGATGAACATGATTCGAAATACGTGGCCCAGGCACCCGGACCCCTACACCAGCTGCTAGAGCCACTCGAGGCACCCCAAGAAGGTGTCACCTGGCGCAGTCACTGCCTCCCAGTCTGATGAAGAGCGCACACTGACCGACACACCATCTGGATTAAACTCGGGTTCTGAGGGAGTGTCTCGCTTTGATGAGGCTTCAGGTTTAGAGTCGGCCCACTCTATAGGGTCTAATGAGGCCACTATCTCTGGTTCTTGATCACAGGGAGCCACTCTCCCAAACGTGTCTGCCCGCAATGCCTCGTCATATGAGGACTAAAGTTAGCCGTCTTCTCAGGCACCCCAGCATGAGGTCCCTACATCGGTTGCTGATGAGCCCAATCAATGGTTCATCAATGGCCAGTACCAGGTATACAGGGATGCCAAGTTTCTGAACTATAAGGGGGTGATGACTTGTATGTTGACAGTCGAGTCGCGAGTTCTTACATAGAGCCTACACACAGTCCTGCAGTGTATGACTTGTTTACCAGCCATCGGCTCTCCAAGGTTCTTTGGATAGGCGGTCGAACCCCGCCAAACACGCCCCACTCACAGATGTTCGAGTCTGAGGATGATCGGTGGAAATCTCTACTACTTCTAGCTGTCGCTTCCTATACGGTGGGTCCACTGATGCTGCGAGGGTTCCTCTCACCTCAGAGTTTGACTACAAGAGGGACGTGGTCAAGATTGGCCATTTTTAGCATGGCAAAGATCTGAGACAGTCCACAAAGAGGTGGATTGCACAAGAGCTCTCCACTAACGGTGAGGGAGTAGACTGGGTGTTGGACCCTAGAGACCTTATCAAGAAGCCAACCTCACTTTTGTGGCCAATGGGTATTTTTCAACCACCGCCTATCCCCCACGGCTGCAGATAATATACTTACTTGGGATAGAGCGGTCTTAGTAGTAGCTTCGACTTCACGAGGTTGTTGATCTCCATGATACATGAGAGGGCCTTTAAGGCCTCTACCACCTACCCGTTCGCCTGTATGACTTTCAAATAATGCAGGGATGATGGAGTGCCCCTCTGGTACTGTGATATCCTTTATACTCCGATCAGGATTGTGGATATCAATCTCATCAGGGATAAGACCAATGTGGCGGCGCCACGGCGAGGGAACGTAGTTGATTTGCAGCGTTGAGTGAGAACTTGGCGGATACGGTAGATCAAACCCAAGTGGCTGAACTTGTCATTTTAGATCCTACCGATATCACCCCGACCGAGTCTGCCACATACACAAGTAGGACGCCTAGGTACTCCCGGTCTACTCCACCATCAACAGCATTGGTCCCGATTGTTAGGGTCCAAAATTTAGAGGCCCAGATGGCCACCTTGTTGCATCACATCTAGCCTTGGATGCAGAGATCTATTGCCGAGGCTGAGGACCAGATTGAGAAGAGGGTGGCTTAGTCAACAGAGGGACAAGTTCAGGCAGTCCACCAATGCTTCAATGCATTTGAGTTGAGAGTTCTGTCATGCCCAGCCCCCACCATTGATTTGATGACTCTTCAGGAGGCTGTGGCGAGTCTGCGAGAGACGTGGATGGTATACTTGAGATGAGAGGACCCGAACTTGATAGAGAACATGTGAAGCTCGCGGAGGACATTGTGCTTGCTGAACTGTTCCTACCAGCACTACACTGTCGGCTGTGCAACGTGATCGTGCCAATAGGCACCGTTCTAGCCGTACCAGTGAGGGTGAGGATGCTCGTGCTCGGAAGAAGGAGTAGATGGATTTGGAGGCTATAAGAAAAGCCTCGTTGCTTGATGAGGAGGCCCGTCATATGAGAACTAGAGAGTTGGCTGCTGGGAATCCTAGATCGGAGTGGAGTTTGTTGAGAGTAGCACCACTGAGGGTACAAATACTTTTGTGGGCACTACTGAGGGTGTCCCTAGTGAAGGTGCAGGTTCGAGGAAACTGGACCCGTCTGTTTGTTGATCTTCGGTGCTATGCACCTCAGGTTTGCTTCACCTACAAACCTATCTTTATATTTCTTATAAATTTGGGACAATTGTATGTTTTTTTCTTGGGGGTGGGGTAAATGAAAAGTGAGTGCTAGGGTGAAATATGTTAGTCCAACTCATGACCCTCTCTTGGTGGTATTCTTGCCTGTTGTCTTTTTCCCAATAGACTGATTATTTTACTGTTCAATTGGCATGTGTCGTAACTTGTACAAAGTACAAAAAAATGAAGCATGATGGCTAAATTTAAATTATATACCATTCTAAGAAAGTACTTGCATGAATAGGTTTAATGAATGTCTAATGTTGGATCTAATCATGACATAGAGTTGCACCACTTCATGATCCTCATTCTAACACTCAAACTAGCTGACCGATAATCTGATAGTGTAATAAGGTGTCAAGAGAGTGTGAGGAGATTTAATTGTTCCCCTGTTGGTACCTCGCTAGAACTTGCCCGCTTGGTCCTGCCAAAGGAATATGTGTTACACAATTAGGAAAGGATCATAGGCCCTTGTTCAAAATTATTAAACTTCTAAACTAAAGTGAAGTGAGCCGAATGAAATTTTTATCCCTTTTTTATCCAAATAGTTTGAGCCTGTAATAGACCTTTCTTTTCTTCACCAACTCAACTTTCCTGGGTATAATGTGTTGGCCCTGGTACCTCCTTGGACATGTGCACCTCAACTTAGGTCAAAAGCATAAGTTGAGGGTGGCTAATGAAGAAACTTACCTCATCTTGGCCCTGACCCAACCTTGGGTAATGTGTACCTCGAATCATGGCAAATACATATGTTGAGGGTGTCTATTATGAGTGATGACCCGAAAAGTGGGTATGAAAAAGAGTAATGTGGAAAACAAAAGGGACGGTGAAAGAAAGGAGAAAAAGGTAGGACACTTAGCCGTAATGTCAAGGAGGGCAACAAGTAACTAAAATGTACCATATGTACCATACCTGACCCAGAGCTTACTTACAAGCCAAGAAAGTCCTATCGTGATCCTAAGAGTCTAATATGTTGAACTTAAGCAGTGAAAATAAGGGCAAGCCTATGGCGACGAGAACTAACTAGGTGTGAATTTGTTTTGAGCATGAGTAATGAAAAAGGATCCTTATACTAAAAGATAAATTCACTGTGTGGAAAAGGAGGATATCTTTTGAAGTGGGGCACTAGTTACAATATCAGAAAGTTGATACCTTGGCGAAAAAAAAAGAGTAGCGGTGTCAATGCTTGGTGAGTCTGTGTGATGGTCTGATCTACATGAGTAAGCCTATCAATCCAAAGACAAGAAACATTCACTAAAGCAAAGAAAAAAGTTGGGATTGATAGCCATGTGATTATGGAAGTTTAAAAGATGATACTTGTGTACAAAGTGTTGTGTTGAGTCATAGCGTGTCGCTTGAGGACAAACAATGAATATAAGTTGAGAGTGTTGATGTACGGTGGTTTCACGGTACTTTCATTGATTTTTCCTTAAGATTGGTGTGTGTCTAGAGCCTTTTTTTTAGTAATTTTAATATTATTTTGTCTTTGTTTTGCAAGAAAGTTTTTCGAAACTAAAATAGAGGAGGCTGTGAAGAATCAGTGCAGAAGTGACCCACGAAGGCCATCGACATCCCGTCGTCCTATCGACAGACTGAAGGTGCTGACCGTCGATTGGAGGTTCAGGCATTTGGAAGAAACTCAGAGAATACTAACTAAGTGTGGGGCTACAGAAGGATCGATGGTCTGTCAGTTGATCGACAGATCGTCCTGGCAAAATTTCGATGTGATCAGAGAATGTCCTAGTACCCGATGTTGAAGAAAAGCTAAGTATGTAATGATAAGAAGCATCAACACACCATGTTGTTGGTCCATTGATTGGGTCAGAGAAGATGCAAAATGAAGGCTGAGAAAAGATGTTAAGTATGGACCGACGAAGGCAACGATAGTCCGTCATTTGATCGACAGACTGTCTATTGCTTTCATCGATTGAAGCCACATTTTGGACAAACTTTCCTTATTTGACCTCTATTTATTTTAGGACTCTATTTTCTTATAAATAGGGTGTAAAACCTCGTTTTTGGAGTTTGATTATTTTACTAATTTTATACTTTTATTCATGGAGATTTGTTTTGTCAAATTGGGCATCAATTCAAATTTCTGGATTTGGTTTTTAAGATAATTGTGTGATTTCAAGTTGAATTTCTGGATTTTCTTCAAATTTGTCAAAGTAAGTTCATGATTTATTATATATAAACTATGAATTGTGTTCTTCTAAGCATGGGTAACTAAATTCACAATTACGCTTGTGGGAACCATGGGTGATTAACAAAATAAACCTAGCTAAATAACAATTGTCAAATAGGTTATTGCATGCATCGATAATTCTATCAGTTAGAAGTTTTTTTAACGAGTGCACACATTAAAACTCACCTTATTACTACTTGCTTGACCAAGAGGGTAGTTAATATGAAAAGAATTATCGACATAGAATTAGTGGATACTATCTAATAGTCTTGTTTTGATTGGTGTGAAGTAATAACTAAGTCTTACATTGAATATGATTCTTAATATGAAGTAAAGGTAAGGGTTAGTAACTTAGACACACGTACATGCACGAAGGTATGGTGTGAAATTCTCTAGATGTCGGACAAAGGATTTAGAGATACATAACTTATCACTATGCATACACAACACTAGGAAAGAATTGTTATAGATAGGATAATGGTGTTATGAACATATGGAGAACACTTACACCCTAATTTCTCTCACAACTTTACAAACACCAATAATTAACTCTTGATACTTGTTCGATTTCACAATATTACAATACTTTTGTTTCACCCCCCCCCCCCCCTTTTTAATTACTAGTTTTCGAAAAGGGCTGACTAAATAGAATAATTGTATATTGCATTTAAGTCTAAACTATTTTCCTCGTGGGATCGACCCCGACCTAATAGTTGGTTCTTTTTTTGATACGACCCCTTATACTTCTTTAGTGAAGTGTAATTTGAGCATATCATGCACTCGTTAAAAAGACTTCTAAGCGAAAGAATAATCAATACATGCAAAAACACTATTTAAAAGTTGCTCAATTGCTACGATTACTTTGTCAAATACCCATGGTTCCCACCACCCCAGTTGTGGATTTAGTTACCCATGCTAGCAAGATCACAATTCATATGAATAAAGAAATCGTGAACTTACTTAACAATACGAAGAAGCCTAGAAATTAAACTTGAAATCGCAAGAAATAGCTTCAAACCAAATTTAGAAATTGATTAATTGCCCAAAGTTTG
The DNA here is from genome assembly GCF_036512215.1 of Solanum lycopersicum. Lineage (NCBI taxonomy): Eukaryota > Viridiplantae > Streptophyta > Magnoliopsida > Solanales > Solanaceae > Solanum > Solanum lycopersicum. The sequence goes on from NC_090804.1 coordinate 12,955,871, forward strand.
CAACCAACAATTTCCAACAAGAAATAAACCAAAAATAATAGTTCTAACTCCAAAAACAAGGTTTTAATCCCTTATTTATAGAAAACATGTCCTAATGAAAAAGGAATTGAAATGAGGAAAATTTAGACCAGAAACACGGCTTTAATCGACGACCTCACTGAGAGACTATCAAATCGATTGCCTCCGTCAGTCTATACTTGGAATTCATTTTTCTTTACCGGATAGCACACTCTCTTAATCAAATGACGTACTAGCAATACAATCTGTCAATCTACCTACAACCCATCATGCTTCTCCGTCATTCCACACTTAGAATCTTAAAAAGTCAGGTACTAGAAGCTTCTCTGAACTAATTAATGGTTCACTAGTATGGTCCTTCGATCAGTCGGTGGACCATGTTTTGTTCTCATAATTCGAAACTTGGTCCGATTTCCCTGATATTCTCCCTTAGCCTAAACTGCCCATCGACGGTCACCACCTATGGTCCGTCGATGAGACAATGGATCGTTGATGGCTTTTGTAGGTCTCAATCTGCACTTTTTTTCTGCTACCTTATTCGTTTTCAACATGGACATCTTTCGTGCAAAATAATACACAAAAATTGTTTAAGCTACTACAAAAAGGCTCCAGACACACACAACTCTTAATAAAAATGCATTGAAAATGCCGTGTGACCACGGTTCATCACTTGTGCTAAGAAAATGGAGCCATACCTAAAGAGTGCGATATTATATGACTCATTTTCCATAGGAAGTTGGCAACAACAGAATGACTAACTAATGGGGTCTGAATGTACCTACATTTGTGTTAATCTAGAGCGAGGAATAATCTATTGATAACTTATTTGGGTAATGCCTATTCTCCATATGTATGTGGAACATATTACTAGTGTGGATACAACAAGCCTTTCCAGTTTCAGATTGAACTCTTTTTCTACAATGGAGTATTCAACATGGAAAAGAGAATTCATATCAAGCTCAAATATTAAAAATTATTTTGACAGAATCTGTGTATGCGTTGTGGATTCAACGGAACAATAGAGTATTTGTGAACAAGAGTAGACATATGGAAAGTATGGCCAATGAACTAGCCTACATAACTAGTGTTAGATCCCAACATAACATTAGAAATATTTTGCTTAGATATAATAAGGACTGAGAAATAGAGATAAATTAGATCTCTAGTACATTGGGATCCTTCTAAGTACTAAGCATGCTATGTTGGAAGCTTCAATTGTAATGTTTTGTTACTATTAATTGAATACAATCGTTAGTTACAAATAAATAATATTATAACAAAAACCCAAGTACGTGAAAGATGAAGATTTTGAAGAGAGTCGTGATAAGTCATTTCACAATTATAATAATTGAAGTAGTAAAAACATATCTTTGAAATTATTACAAAATAACAATGAAAAAAAATAGTAATGAAAAATCCTACAATTGGGGACAAACAACTATGAATAATATAAGTACTTGTGAAACTTAAAATTGTTAAGAAGGGAGTTGTGTTTGAGGGTGGGATGGGGCTGGGGGATTGTAATACCCTATAATTAAATAAGGGAATAATTTTTGCTTAATTGTTTTTAAAAAGAGGTTAAATAAGTAATTTTCCTTGAAAAGAAAACGAAAATAAAAAAAAGATGAAAAATCGTGGGGTTAGCCCAATAGTTACGTGAAAATACAAATAAAAATTTGGGACTGAGAAATCTGCCTTTCTATAAGCAAATATCAAATAGAAAAAAAACTTAACAGATAGAGATAGCGAATAAAAGGAGGAAGAGCGACGAAGGGAAGGTATTCACAGCATAGAATTGATCGAGTTTAAGGTAAATCTTCTTGTTACATGGTTGTTTTTCCATGATTTTCTATAGACTAGATAATCTATATTTGGTGTTTTAATTTAGAGACAAAAGTAGATGAGTAAGTTATGAAAATTGCCGAAGCAAGAGATATTACATCAATGAAATAACTTATGACTTGAATAACTATAATTTAGCAATTTGATGGACAATAGAGTCCAGAAGGGTTGGAAATATGTATCTTCGTTTATGAATTAGCCTTAGCAAGAAATTAACTCGAGATTGATACAATATGATTATACATTGATCGAAGGAAGGCTTACATATGATTGAGTAACGAGTTTGGTACTTCAACGAGAGTATTATGAGTAGTAATCTTACCAAGAATTGAGTTTTAGAACTTTCATAATTTATACCTGGTTCATAAAGTGATTGATTTATCAAAATATTTTGAACTTGTATATGAGACAAATATTTTACTTGATATGATACCGAAATAGTTATTTGAGATGAACTCAATTTTATAAGACATAACTATTAATATTTAAGATATGATTAGCTTTATCAAAAGATTTCAAAATTTACTTGAGAAATAGTATTTTGACATATATTTTGAATAAAGTTTTATAGACTATGACTTGATAAGGACTTGAATGTCTTATACCATTTTGAAATGTTTCATCTGATTACAAAGAAAAGTATAAATGAGAGTAGTTGTTGATGAATTTTGTAGCTAGCGGTGCGTTCGTTAGATCTGATGCACCTTGTAACAAATTATCGTTAAATCCCTTGCTAGTGGGAAAGTAGAACTAGCATATTGTTACCGATATCCTTCGAGTAAGGATCTAGTTGTCACGATCGAGGACCACCCTCTAGACGTATTCGACTCCTACATTCTCGAAGAGGCCTTAGACAAGCCTTTAGCATACTTCATTGAATTTCATAGCTGGAAAAAACACTAAAAATTAAAACTTTACATATAAAGTTCACATAGACTTCTCATATATCAAAAATAGTGTACAATTGTCTCACACAAATCTTCTAACATGAGAATGCAAGATTTGGGACATAGCCCTTACAATATTACAAAATGTCTCATGCGAGAATAAAACATAGTCTTTACACGATTGGAAATAGAACAAAGTCTTTAAACTAATCAAATAACATGAACTAGAATGATAGGCTTCGTCCTCAGACTTGAGGACTCACCAACTTGGGAATCTACCAAAACTTCTTGAAATTTTTCCTTGAAACACTTCCATGGCCTGAACCTACATGATTGTATAAATAGAGAGAATATCGGTCAGTATGAACCACATATACTAAGTATAGATATATGCAAGTAAACCAATTGAAAATATGCACAAAGGGACATTTTAGTTATAAGCATGTCAAGTTACTTTGAAAGCTTTCATGCACATTCCAAGAATATAGTCAAGTCCATAACATAATCACAACAAGACATTTTCATATTACATGTTCAAGAGCAACATTATAATAAAGCCATAAGCAATATTTCATCAATACATCACAATACCTTTACCCATAATCCCAATTCAAGTCAACTAGTGCAATGTCTATGTGAAGCCCCATAACCCCACATAAACTAGGTAAACTAAGAAAGAGACCATAAGCATTTCTATTACATCATATGACATCATTAGTCAACCTAATACATAACAACTTAGACCAACAACATGAATATCAAGTGAAATCAACTTCATATGAGACCAACATTATATGGAATCAACATTATGCATTCCATTCATAATATATAAATATAAATAAACCATCCTAGGACTTATTCCCTTAAAGTCCACATATGCAATGCATAGGTGAGGTCCCATTTCCTTACCTACAAGAGTATACCTCTCAAGTCATCTTAGTTATTATGCATCTTTTTACCTTTATTCATTCATTTTACTTTCGGGAAACTTTGTCATAACTGACATGAGACCATGTGAGTTAATATTGGAATCCGGCGTCAACCCCTTACACCAAAAAGAGGGCATACTACTTTCCATTGTAGGACATATACATCATAATAGCGTCTATGTGAATCCACTAGCTAGGTTATGGGGGCACATAGTATAGGAACTAGGAGGTTGTTACTAGAAACCCTTTTTATGCTAATTAGCATTGTAGTTTCCACCTCATGAGAGATCATTACTTCATAATATAGTCATAAAATGTACATGAGAATTACCTTCAACTCCACAGAGTCACATACCTATTATCATTATCTCACAATTCATCACATTCATAACATGATTATACCTTAATAACTTCATCATTCATATTTCAATTAATTAACAATACCAAAGATAAACCAACAATAACATAATAGCAATACTAGTTCATAATCATGGAGGTCTTACCAATGACCTCCATGAAATCCATTAAATACCCTATTCCAAATCAACAATGTACACATATTCACCCATAAACATATTATGCTCATCATACAACAACAAATTATATAAGAACACCCTTAATTTCATTATCCTTAGCCATCAATTAACATACTTCAAAAGTTCGAGTTAAGGGAAAAGAGACATCCATGGATTCTTCAAGAAATATATCAAAACCCATCAATCAAGAATCAATATAAAATTTAACAATCCTAAGAAATCATAGTTCATCATAATTAGTCAACAATTTCATTTTTCGAAGAAAACCAATTTGTAAAGAAAACCCTTGAATTTGGGTGATTTTTGAAACCATCTTTGAATGGACGCTTGGGGAAAGAATCCCAAGAGTGAAAGTATCCATACCTTAGGAAGACTTATCCATGAAATTTATTATGGAAATCCGAGATTGGGTCTTCTTCTTGAAGCTTCAATGTGTCTTCAATGCAGGTTGAGGTAGAGGAGAGTGTAGAGAAAAGTGGGAGTAATTGGGTTTCAATTTGGGATTTGGTTTTGAAGTGGGAATTAAGTGATAAATGACTGATATATCGTGGTTTCATGGTATTTTTAATGCTTTTTCCTTAATTTAGTGTGTGTCCAAAAGCCTTTTTGTATTAATTATTATGTAAGTTTCTCTTTTTTTGCAGGAATTCTGTCTATAGATGAACGCGGAAGTTTTTGAGCAAGAAATGCAGAAAAGTTACCACCTATGGAGCTTGTGATGGTCCATCGTGCCTATGACGGATTGTAGGTGGCATCGTAGTGAAGTTGCTGAAGGAAGATGGGGAAGTCTGACCAAGTGTGGGGTTAGAAGTGCATGACAGACTGTCGTAGCCATGGTAGTCCGTCCTGCTAGTTCGTCGTGATAATGAGAGAAGTAGTCCCAGTACCCAGATTCCAAGAGTTTAAGTGTTATGGAACGTAGGCCCTCGACAGACCATTGTGCCTGTGAGGATCCGTCATACCTGCCGTCGAGGGTAATGAAGAGAGCTGCAGAAGAATTTGCAAAGTATGGGACGACTGAGTCCAAGATGACCCATCGTGACAACGACGACTCGTCGCGAGGTCCATCGACCTAGCCGCATTTTGACAGGTTTTTAGCAAATAGAGTCCATCTTTTATTAGGTTTTTGTTTTTTATAAATAGTTTGAAAAAACTCATTTTTGGGGTTAGACTCTCAGATTGTTAGACTCTCTTATAGTTAGACTCTTGGTTATTAGACACTTTCATGTTAGATTCTTTGTGAGGAGATTATTTTGATTATTACACTTTGGATTATTACACTTTTCTCTGGAGTTGATTGTTGGTAATTTTGTCGATTAATCTAGCAAATTTATGGATTTTATTCTTTCTCATTGAAGTAAGTGCATGAATTCTTATATCATATATATAAATATTGTGATTATGACTATGGGTAACTAAAACTCCATAACTAGGGTTGTGGGAACTATGGGTGAATAATAAGGTAACTAAAATAACAATTCTAGAATAGTGTCTTGCATGTATTGATAATTCTTTCGCTTAGAAGTCTTTTTAACGGATGGTCAACGTTAGAACTTGCCCTAAAGCTACTTGCGGACCAAGGAGGTAGATAATAGGAAAAAAATTATCAACATAGATTTAGTGTATATTATCTAATAGGCTAGTATTGATTGGTACGAGGTAATAACTTAGTCAAATATCGAATACAATGCTTAATATGAGGTAAAGGTAAGGGTTAGTATAGCAACACACGTAGCCGGACCAAGGTGCGGAGTGAAATTTTCTAGATTACGGACCAAGGATTTAAAAATACTTAACTTATCACTTTGCATGCAAGATACTAGGAAAGAATTGTTATAGTTAGAATTATCAAGTTAGGAACCTATAGGGAACACGTAAACCCTAGTCACTTTTATTAATTGATTAAACTCCAACATTTGAATCTGTTAGTTGTCTAATTTAGTTTAGCTAGTTATTTTCATTCATTTAGAAATAAAAACCCCTCTTTTATTGTCTTTGTTTTCTAAGGAAATAATTGACTAAATAATAGTAATAATAGATTAAAGTTAAGTATGAACTATTTTCTTCGTGGTAACGATCCGAACCTCATTAGTTGGGTTCTTTACATGATACGACCGCTTTACTTCTTATTTGAGAAGTAAGTTTGAGCGTATCAAATTTTGGCGCCGCTGCCGGAGAAAGTAGCTTTTAGATTAACTTTAACTTATTACTATAGTTTAGTTGATATTTTCTTAATTTTACTTACGATCACGAGTTAGAGCAGACACTACGCAACATGAATCGAAACTTGGGTATTAATGATGATGATCCAAACCAGAACATCCCAGCTCCGCTTGATGTTCATGGTTAGTTATTACCCGATGCTCTGGGTGATTACCAATAGAGGGGAAAAAATCCTGCTCCACGTCCCCAAGAATACTTCAGAGGCTATAACAATATAGAAGACTCCAATGGTCCACTTACCTTGCCCCCTCTACCACCAGGCCACACCTTTGTGGTAAGTAGTATCCTGATGCAAATGCTCACTGCCAGCGATTTGTTTTCAGGGCTACCTTATGAGGATTCACATGCCCATATAGATAAGGTAAGGGCAGTGTGTAAAAGTTATGTAGGGAGGCCTAACTTGGACATGGATGTAATACGGCTAAAAGTGTTTCCTCTTTCACTGACGGGAGAGGCTGTTATTTGGTTCACTGAGCTCCCTTATAACCCAATTTTCACATGGAACCAACTAAGGGACGTTTTCTTAGCACGCTACTACCCGGTCTCCAAGAAACTAAACCACAAAGACAGAGTGAACAACTTTGTGGCACTACCAGGAGAATCAGTTAGTAGTTCTTGGGATAGATTCATATCGTTTTTGAGAAATGTCCTAAATCACCATATAGATGATGAGTCACTGAAGGAATACTTCTATCTTGGACAGGGTGATAATAATAAAGCGGTGTTGGATACTATAGCAAGTGGTTCCTATGGGTAGTGTCCTTATGTTGAGATTGCCGGAAAGTTAGAGAAAATCTCCTGGAACAATAAATCTTGGAGTACTAGGAAGTCAGATACTGGGAGAAATACCTTCATAGTACAATCCACTCACAACCCAGCCACAGATGAGATTCATGAAGGGATGACACATATGAGAACTAATCTTGGGTTGGTATTAAAACATATCACTGGGGGTGCAGAAAAGATAAATGTAGTTAACTACTTGTCTAAACCACCACCACCAAATGATGAATGCTATTATGCAGAGGATTCCTATATGGTAAATGAGCAGATGGGGGGTTTCTAACTGAGTGCCTTAGGCTCAAATCAGGACAATGGGGGCCAAGGTAAAGGAAACCATGGCCGGATCTATGGTAACTATAACCGTGAGGGTCATTATGTCCGAGATGGAAACTACAACCGTGATAACAACTTCGACAAGGGTAATCATGGTAAAAGAATTGATAAGAATGGGCTCTATGTCCCTCATCAAATCATGAAGCTATTCCTAGGTATGGTGGAGATAGTATGGCACGAGTTGAGGATATGTTGAAAAAAATGATGAGGAGGTTCGATGCTAATGATGAGCATATTAAAAAGTTAAGGAGTGATTTAGCGGGTATTGGGAAGAAAGTCGATACATATGCAATATCGATTAAGCAGATTGAGTTGCAAATGACCCAATTATCTGCGACTGTGAACACACGGCAACTGGGCACTCTTCTGAGCAACACTATCCAATATCCAAAAAATGATGGACACTGTATTACAATCACTACTGGGGTGGTAATCAAACCATTGACCCACCTATGCCGTCTAAGGAGAAAAAAGGCGATAAAAGATAATGATAAGGTGATAGAGGGTAGGGGTGAAGTAGAATATAACACTGGAAAAGATGTTGAAGTGCCTATAAAGGTAATTCCCATGCCTAGACCCCCCTCCCTTTCCTTAGAGTTTAGTTAAGAAGACCGAGGATGGTAAATATCGGCGTTTTATAACAGTGTTGAAGCAGCTTTCTATCAATGTCCCTTTGGTAGAAGCTCTAGAACAAATGCTCGGTTATGCCAAGTTTATGAAAGATCTGGTTACAAAGAAAAGATCGGTCACTTTCGAGGATGATAATAGAATGCAGCATTGTATTACTATTGCTACAAGATCTCTCGTGCAAAAGAAAAAAGATCCAGGTGCGTTCACTATTCCTTATACAGTCGGGTCATTACATTTTGCGAAAGTATTATGTTATCTGGGGGTAATCATAAATCTCATGCCTCTCTCTATTTACAAGAAGTTGGGTTTGGGTGACCCAAATCCCACTGCCATGCGACTACTGATTGCCGATTGAATGGTGAAAAGTCCTATAGGGATACTCCACAATATGCTAGTAAAAGTGGAGTCGTTAATATTTCCGGCAGATTTTGTTATTCGTGATTGTGAAGTCGATTTTGAAGTGACTATTATTCTTGGGAGGTCATTCCTTGCTACGGGTAGAGCCTTAGTTGATATGGAAAAAGAGCAGATGAAATTTTGGTTGAACAATCAAGAAGCGACCTTCAACATTTGTAGGTTCATAAGGCAGAGTGGTGAGCTCCAATCGGTATCTCTTATATCCTACAAAGAAAAGATGAAGAAGGATTATGACCTAAAAAGTGAAAAACGAGAGTTTATGGTTTAGGATTTGGTGCTTTTAGACAATTCTAGGTTGTGTTGGCTTCCGTGCAAGCTCAAGTCCATATGGACTGGCCGTTTCTTGATTATCCAATTATTCCCTCATAGAGGAGTTGAGTTAGAAACCAAGGAGGGAGTGCGGTTTAAGGTGAATGGAGAACGAATAAAAATCTATTTTGGGCATACTAAATTGGCAAATGAAGTGATCGAGGCATACCATCTTGATGAAGGTTGAGTAATCAAGTATCCTCAGTCGTGTCGCGACGTTAAATCAGGCGCTTGTTGAGAGGCAACCCAATACTTATAGTTTTTCTTTATAGTAATGGCAGAATTTTCTACTAATGGGTTTTAAATTTGCCGGCACATCACCAGGAAATTCTGCAGAAAATCACTCTACAACAGTCACTGACGGACCCATCGATGGCCCGTCACGAACGCGACGGAACATCGCATAAATTCGTCATGCAAGGTACGTCTTTAAGTTATTTTCAAAACTAGGGCACACGCGATAGAACCATTGACGAACCGTCGCAGTTGCGACGGACCATCGTCGGGAACTTGTCGCGTCATTAATGAGCGTACCCAATCCGACCCGGATGGGAACTTCTAAAAATTTTCAACCTATAAAACCTCCCACCCCTTCGTTTGAACGGTTTCTTTCCCTCTTTCTCCCATTCCCTCCCTTTTAAACTTCCCACTTCCTACCTATCTTTCAACTGATCATTTCCTTAAATTCCCCAATTCCTAAAATCCACTCTTTACTAGGCGGAGTCTGTTGTGGTTCTGTTCTTGCTAACCAAGTGCCTCACTTGCTTGTGTTTCTCCTATTATCAGGTATGTGTCTCTGATTTCTACACATTTACATTGCATTTTTGTTTTTCAATTAGTATTAGCCTAGTTCTTATTGATGGGTATTCATCCTTTGATCCAAATTTGTCTAACCAAGGTTGAGAATCCTAAAATTGCCTTGTTAAAACTCTAGAAATAGGCGCTTTAGCATTGCTAGTTTACTAGGTATTTGGGTAGAAACGTAAAGGTTAACACTAAGTATTCCATGTGAGTCACAGAGGAGGAATGTGGCATCCTCAGTTCTGTCACTGAATGACAGAACAAGACCCCGATGACGGTCCATCGTACCCACGACGGACCATCATAGGGTCCGTTTCGACACCCCACTGTCCAATTTTCTCCAAGTGTCCACCAACAAACACATGCGACGGACCATCTTCCCCACGACGGTCCGTCCCGCACAACCGTTCTGGTTGTCAAAGACCCTTTTTTATAAGGTGTCCTACTTTTTCTAATTGTTCTCTAACGGACATCTACGACGGACCATCACATCCTCAATGGTCCATCCTGCACAACCACCGAGATGTTCAGAGACCCCTTTCCTAAGGGTCTCTATACTATTTCTAAGTGTCCTCTGACGGACATCTATGATAGACTGTCACATCCTCGACAGTCCATCCTGCACAACAGTCGTGACGCTCAGAGACCCCTCTCCTAAGGGTATCCATACTTTTTCTAAGTGTCCTCTGAAGGACATCTACGATGGACCGTCACATCATCGACGGTCCGTCCTGCACAACCCTCGTGACGGTCAGAGACCCCTCTCCTAAGGGTCTCCATATATTTTCTAAGTGTCCTCTGACAGAAATCTACGACGGACCATCACATCCTCGACGGTCCGTCCTGTACAAACGTCGTGACTGTCAAAGACCTCTCTTCTAAGGGTCTCCATACTTTTTATAAGTGTCCTCTGACGGACATCTATAATGGACCGTCACATCCTCGACGATCCATCCTGCACAACCGTGTTGACGGTCAGAGACCCTTCTCCTAAGGGTCTCTACGACGGACATCAATGACGGACCATCATTGTCGCGACAGTCCATCCTGCTTATCTGTCATACTTGTCAGAGACTTTTCTTCAGGGGTCTCCACATCAGCAAAGTTAAAGTAAGACATGATGGACCCCATGACGGTACGTCATACTCACGACGAACCGTCACCTTGTCCGTCGTGTTTTACTGTTACTGCAGAAAAGTCATTACAACTCTTATATTTATTTATGTTTCATTTTTGCTCGTCTTGTTTGCTCCTTCTCGTACTAATATTGATTCTTTACAGGTACTATCTACTATGGCACCAAAACAAGATCGAGTTTACACACGTGGGCCATAAAAGTCTATCGCCCCATCCGCCCGCCTGGTCATTAGATTTGATGATGAGCGTGACCCCGAGTACGTGCCCCCAGGCACTTCCACTCCATCCCCAGCTGCACTTGCCGCCAGAGCTACGCCAAAAAAGTGGAGTCCGGCGTAGTCAGTGCCTCCCAGTCTGATGAGAAGCGCACACTGACTGGCGCACCTGCTGGGTCAGCTACACATGAAGAAGGAGCGTCTGGCTCCTTAGAAGTTTTGTGGTCGGAGGAAGCCTCTAGGTATGGTGAAGTCCCTACACCCGCCACAGCTGCACAGTCTGCCTCGTCTTATGAGGAGGACAATTCTGAATCCAATCCTGGCTCACCGACTCGTGCTCCCACCCCAGTTTTTGACCAGTCCAACCGGTGGTGTGTCGACGGGCAGTATTAAGTTTATTCAGATGCAAAGTTTCTGAATGATAAAGGAGTCATGACATGGACCCTTACATTGGAGATGCGGGTCCTTACGGGAAGTCTCTCTACTATGCTAAAGATCCACAATCTCTTCACCAGACACCGATTGGAGTGGACAACGCGCTCTTTGGGCCATTTTAGTGAAGAGTTGGTCCGAGAGTTCTATGCCTCCTACGTGGCTACTCTCAGATCACAGATTGACAAGCAGGCTTCCCCCACCAAACAGGCCCCACTTGAGCATGTCCGGGTACGTGGTATTCAGGTTGATATCTCTCTGCTGCCATCCACCGATATCCATACGGTCAGGATGTTGGTGCAAACCGGACCCCTCTCACCGCCAAGTTCGACTACCAGTGGAAAATTGTCAAAGATGGTCAATTCTTGCGTGAGCCATCGCTGAGAGAGACCACCAAGAGGTGGATGGACCTGCACTTGTCTATTGATGGAGAGGGTGCCGAATGGGTAACCAAGCCGAAGGGAGCCATCAAGAAGGATAACTTGACCTTCACAGCTAAGTTCTTATGGTTGATTGTCTGTCACTACCTTTCCCCCACATCCGCTGATAATATACTTACATGGGATTGTGCAGTTCTGATGGCGGCGATGATAGCCGGGTTTGAAGTGGACTTTGGTTGGCTTCTCCAGGCGGTCATGCACGAGAGGGATTTTAAGGTCACAACTACTTACCCTTTTTCGTGCATGATTTTTTCTTTATTCAGGTCCGCGGGTGTGCCCATCTGGCACATTGATCAGCTCAAGACTCCGTTGGGCACGGTTGATATCGGTTTCATTAGGGATGAGGCCAATGAGTTGGCTCCACGCAGAGGGCCCCGTCCAGAGATGCCTCCAACTGGTGAAAATCTATTTGATACGGTAGCACAGGCTCGCACGGCTACGCAGGCTGCTTCTTAAACCACTGAAACTACCCTGATCGAGTCTATCCCAGGTAGTAGCACTGCCACGAGCTCCTCTCGCTCATCCCCTTTCCCCGCTCTCGTCCCACTTGCTAGGGTCCCGAAACTAAAGGCATAGATTGCTACACTTCTGCATCACATCCAGCCTTGGATGCAGAGGTCTATTGCTGAGGAAGAAGAGCGCTTGGAGCTGAGAATGGTCCAGCACATAGAGCGGAAGAACACTGAGGTTCATCAGTGCTTGGATGCTTTTGAGTTGCGGGTGCTAGCCCGTCCATCCCCTCAGGTGGATGTGTTCACCCTTCAGGTTGCGGTCGAGAGTCTTTGAGCAGACATTGATATGATTTTAGAGGCTAGGTGCCTAAGTCTGAGGCCATTTCTGCAGAACCTGCTGAGGATACAGTGATGGCGGCCTTATTCGCCACTTCTGAGATTACACCACCTCCCCCTCGAGAGCATGACAAGAGGCGTAAGGGTCGAGAGGAGAATGAAGCTAGAGAACGGAAGAAGAAGCGTCGTGAGATGGAGGCTGCGAGGAGGCGCGTCGCATGAGAGTTGTAGAGTCAACTGGTGGGGCATCTAGCTCCAGAGATGTGGCCATAGCGAGAGGCACTGCTGATAGTGTTGTTGCTGATGAGGACACTACTGAGGGTGTCCAGATTACAGAGGTAGTGGGTTCCGGGGAATCGGACCCACCAACTTGTTTATCATCGGCGCTTTGCGCCCCAGGTTTGCTTCACCTACCACTCTCGTATTTCATTTTTTTATGCATTGAGGAAAGTTGCATGTCTTTTTATTGGGGGTGGGGTAAATGTAAAGTGAGTGCTGGGGTGAAGTCTGAATAGCCCAATTCACTATCCTCTTTTGGGGTTTTCTTGGATGTGTCTTTTCCCCAAGAGACTGATTATTTTAACTGTTGAACCGGCATGTCCATATCTTGTGTACATAGTTTAACTCTGAAGCATGATGGCTAAAATGATATCCTGGTGAAACGAAAATGATGCATGACTAGGCATAGTAATTGATAAATGTGTGGCTCTAAGCATGACATAGAGATACACCACTGTATGACCCTAAGTCTAAAGTTTGAACTAGGTGTTTGATAATCTGGTAGAATAATGAGATGTCAAGTGAGTATGAGGAAGATTTGAATAGTCCACTTTTTGTACTGAGCTAGAACTTGCCTGGTTAGTCCTGCTAAAAGTAAGTTGTAATAGACAATTAGGAAATGATCATATGCCCTTGTTCAATATAGCCCATTTTTAGCCTAAATAAAAAAATAAATGCAATTAATCCTTATTTGATCCAAATGATTTGAGCTTAAACTAGGCCTTTCTTTTTCACCCCAACTGATCTTTTCTGGGAATAATATGTTGGCCCTGGTCCATCCTTGGACATGTGCACCTCAGCTTATGCCAAAAGAATAAGTTGAGGGTGTCTAATGCAGTAAACAACCTTTTTATGGCCCTGACCCAACTTTGGGTATTGTGTACTTTGACTAATGGCAAAGCCATGAGTTGAGGGTGGCTATTATGAGGAATGCTCTGGAAAGTGGGGTTGAAAGAACAAAGAGAGAGAAAGAACAAAAGTAAAGTGACTCAAGAATCATTTGAAAAAAAAGTGAAATAATAAAAATAAATAAATAAAATAAATATAAGCAAAAAAAAAAAAAAGATAGTCACTTACACAAACGGAGAAAGAGGGGAAAATAGCAAGGTAAAAGAATATGAAAAATTGGGTGAAATACAATAATGAAAAGAGGTATGTTTAACCCGATATGTCAAGGAGGGCAAAAATTTACTAAATTATACCTAAATATACCCTACCTGACCCTGATCCTTTGTTACAAGCTAAGAAAGTCCTATTGTGATCCTAAGAGTTGTATAGCAAACTTAAAGTAGTGAAAATAAGGGCAAGCTTATGGAAATATACGTGAATGAGTTGTGAATTTGTTCTGAGAGTGAGTGTTGAAAAGTAATCCTTATAATCAAACTGAAATCATTGTGCGAAAAATGAGGATGTTGTTTAAAGTGAGGACACTAGTTGCAATACCGGAAATATTAGCACCTCGGAGAGAAATTAAAGAGGATAGGTGTTAGTGCGTGATGAGTCTGTGTCATGGTTTTATTCCACATAATTCAAGCCTAATAGTGATAAAATGCATAAATATGATGAGAGTGATCGAGATTGATAGCCAAATGATTGTGAAAGATAAAACATGGATACTATTGTACAAAGATTTTGTCGTGAGTCATAGTGCGTCGCTTAAGGACAAACAACCAATATAAGTTGAGGGTGTTGGTATACCGTGATTTAACGGTAATTTTAATGCTTTTTCCTTAAGTTTAGTGTGTGTCCAAAAGCCTTTTTATATTAATTTTTACGTAAGTTTCTCTTTATTTGCAGGAAATCTGTCTAAAGATGAACGCGGAAGTTTTTGAGCAAGAAATGCAGAAAAGTTACCACCTACGGAGCTTGTGACGGTCCGTCGTGCCTGTGACGGTTCGTAGGTGGCATCATAGTGAAGTTGCTGAAGGAAGATGGGGAAGTCTAACCAAGTGTGGGGTTACGAAGTGCATGACAGACCGTCGTAGCCATGACGGTCCGTCTTGCTGGTTCGTCGTGATGATCAGAGGAGTAGTCCCAGTACCCAGATTCCAAGAGTGTAAGTGTTATAGAACGGAGACCCTCGACGGACCGTTTTGCCTGTGACGATCTATCATACCTGCCATCGAGGGTAATGAAGAGAGCAGCAGAAGAATTTTCAAAGTATGGGACGATGGAGTCCATGACGACCCGTCGTGACCACGATGACCCATCGCGAGGTCCATCGACCCAGCCGCATTTTGACAGATTTCAGCAAATAGAGACCATCTTTTATTAGGTTTTTGTTTTTTATAAAGAGTTCAAAAAACCTCGTTTTTGGGGTTAGACTCTCAGATAGTTAGACTCTCTTATAGTTAAACTCATAATTATTAGACACTTTCATGTTAGATTCTTTGTGAAGATACTATTTTGATTATTACACCTTGGATTGTTACACTTTTCTCTGGAGTTATTATTGGTGATTTTGTCTATTAATCAAGTATATTTCTGGATTTTATTCTGTCTCATTGAAGTAAGTGCATGAATTCTTATATCATATATATGAATATTGTGATTATGACTATGGGTAACTAAACTCCATAACAAGGGTTGTCGGAACCATGGATGAATAATAAGGTAAAATCTAACTAAAATAACAATTCTAGAATAGTGTCTTTGCATGTCTTAATAATTCTTTCGCTTAGAAGTCTTTTTAACGGATGGACAATATTAGAACTCGCCTTAATGCCACTTGTCGGACCAAGGAGGTAGATAATAGGAAAAGAATGATCAATATAGATTTAGTGTATATTATCTAATAGACTAGTATTGATTGGTACGAGGTAATAACTTAGTCAAATATCGAATACAATGCTTAATATGAGGTAAAGGTAAGGGTAAGTATAGCAACACACGTAGCCGGACCAAGGTGCAAAGTGAAATTTTCTAGATGCCAGACCAAGGATTTAGAAATACATAACTTATCACTTTGCATGCAAGATACTAGGAAAGAATTGTCATAGTTAGAATTATCAAATTAGGAACCTATGGGGAACACGTAAATCCTAGTTACTTTTATTTATTGATTAAACTCCAACATTTGAATCTGTTAGTTGTCTACTTTATTTTAGCTAGTTATTTTCATTAATTTAGCAATAAGAAACCCTCTTTTATTGTGTTTTTTTATTGAAGAAATAATTGACTAAATAATAGTAATAATGGATTAAAGTTAAGTCTGAACTCTTTTCCTCGTGGGAACGATCCCAACCTCATAGTTGGGTTCTTTACTTGATACGACCGCTTTGCTTCTTATTTGAGAAGTAAGTTTGAGCGTATCAATAATATAAATCAATATATATAGGTAAACCCCAAAATACCCCTCACTAATTTTGACTTTTAAAATAAAAGTGCAACTTGACCTTGACTTAGAAAACCCGTTCATCCTTCACGCCCCTCTTCACAAGCAGTGAAAAGATCAACGACTCGTGGTGATGCTCGTGAAGTGTAAGACAGTGAGCTCACCCAACGTGACAACCTAGAGGGTTCTAAGTACTCTTTCCGACCTTCTCTTCTTGCTCGTGAACTTGTACCCACGGCCCGTCAAGTAGCTCATGGTACCTTGGGCAGTAGTCCCTCCAAAACACTCTAATTCACAAAATATATATGGCAAGACCACGACCAAGCCTCCCTTCCGTCAAGTGCACCACGAGTCTTGAAGTGACTCGTGGTGCCTTGGACAGTAGCTAGTCCAAGACTCCACCCTTTTTCCATGGACAAGGCATCTTCAAGAGCTCCCCCACTTGCCCATGGTCATGCTCATAAGCGTTGAGGTAGTAGCCTCCCTTTGGGGGCAGCCTTGGCTTTTAGCTTTGTGTTGCCCCTCAAGGTTTGGCACTCCTCCCTTGGCATTGATCCTTAATCCCCCTATTAGAAACCTATGTACACTCCCATAATCTTCTCATGGTCAAAAACTTAGACACCCCCTTTTGAACCATGCTATCACCACTAGCACCACATTAGTTTAGGTTACTAGTTCACCGGACGTTATGGTCATTTTTAATTTCTTATTAACCGATATTCCCAAACTAAGTTAGCTAAAATATAGGACCTCTAATATTTTTGTAAACCTTGAAAATTCATTAAACGACTTATGGATCCCTTGCTTAAGTCATTTAATTAGTAGGTGTAACACTAGTGATATAAATATTTAACTCCATTATGAGGAGTTAACTTTAATTGGTTACTTATTAAACATAAGGTCACACTAGTTACATGATTCATCCTTGGAAATATTCCAGTTATAATATGACGCCCCGAGGATACCCTTGGATGCGGAAACAGTACCTAGGATCACGAATGACTCCATGCTAACTCTATTGGCTTATCATAAGTATACTATGATAATTGAAATAAGATAATTATGTTCACAAGCTAAATAATAAGATAAACTGAGAAGAAATAATGGAGAAAACCATACTATTTGAATATATTAAAAATGATAGTTTAAAAAACAACTTAAAAGTCAAACTCTAACTCTATCGCTAAATTTAACTATGTACGAAATAAGCCTTAAACTGATTAGAAGTGGGACATGACCTAACTAAATCTAGCAAAAACTAAAGAACTAAACCAATGGAAAATAATCATGTTACTTGTGCTCAAAGAGTGAGGATACAACTATTGAACTAAAAATCAGGAACCGATCTATGCGTGATCTGAAAGCTATGAACCTGGGCCTATATCACGAGAAGATGTAGCGTAGAGTATGTGTCAGTACTTGAAAGGTTCTAAGCATACAAGGTAGAGTAAAGCTGAATATAACATAGTTGAATTGTGCAATAAAGCAATAATATGATTTGAACAGGATAACACCACTGTACATCAACTAACTGAATGCATGACCAAGTTTGTCATATGCTGAGACTAAATAATGAATTGTACTAATAATATGGTCAATGCAATAGAGTCTGACTAAACTGTAGTAGCTATAAATAACTGACAGAAAACTACGTGAGCTAAATGTGGAGTCTGATGTATACGCCCCATCGAAAGGATCCAATATACCTTGACAAATGTATCGAGACATGATTAGTGTTATCACTAGAATGATGCCCATAGAGAGGAATTACAACCTACGAGCCACACAATTGTGGGACTTAAGGGTTACTGACCCTAGTTCAACTCGGTAATAAGCTTCTCCCAAATAATTATATAAATAAGCAATATTATGACTGAAATATTATAATACTGGATAGCTCAAAATATGAACATGCAAAT
This sequence comes from Solanum lycopersicum, assembly GCF_036512215.1. NCBI lineage: Eukaryota > Viridiplantae > Streptophyta > Magnoliopsida > Solanales > Solanaceae > Solanum > Solanum lycopersicum. The sequence continues at coordinate 12,974,123 of NC_090804.1, forward strand.
TGAGAATGCAATAGCTATACTGATAGTATGACATTGGTAAATTGGACACCTATGTATATATCTGAATTAATTGACCGATCATGTGCAGTTCATGAACTAAAATAACTACATAGCTAGGTATTAAAATTTCATGCAAAGAACTAAGCAACAATATTATAATCTGATTTGAATCATACTAACAGCTAAAACATAATAATTTCTAATGTGAACCTAGGTCTACATAATATCAACGGAATCAAGAAATAAACTGAAATCTAGGGACCTACTGGGAAAAAAGAACCCTCTATTTAAATCCCACATACTTGGTGGCGAATTTCACATTTGATTTTGGGGATAGAATTGATGAAACCTTATTGCATTCTTGGAAGGGTCTCGGTCGCCTCTTTTCATGTTTTGTTATAGGTTTGATGACGTTTTGATAAATAAAGGTTTTTGGTATGTCTGACTAAGTTATTAGACTTATTTTGAGTAAAACAATGTTGTTTAGGCATAGAATGACGAAGTTTATGTGCCTAATATTTAGGGAAAAGAACAAAAAATGACTCTAAATTAATTCTGACGAAGTCCATTCACAAAGGGAACGACGGTCCATTGTTTGACCTACAGGCTGTCGATCAAGTCTGTCCCACAGGGCTTCACTAAAATGAGCATAACTTCTTACTTTGAGATTAGGTTTTAGAAAACTCAGTGGCATTGGAAAATTTGTTCAATTATATACCGTATCATAGGTCATGTGTCACCTAATTCCTTTTTGTGCTAAGTGTAATGACCATTTTAAGTTGATCTGGTCAGTTCCTTCTAATTGGCTATTAACCTTTACAAATGGTCCATAGATCTAACCATGGATTGTACTGGTCGACTGTGGGTGGGATCTGAGACTATTTGGACTTAAGCCTTAATCATGAAACCTCACCTACGATCCGTGGATGGTTTTGTTGATACTACACCAGTGTTAATATTCTGAAAGTCCATGACCTAAGATTGAGCCTCACATGATTAAATAAAAATTAAAATAATATTTTATAATCCTAAAATAATGTTTATAAACAATTTAGGAAGGTTTAGATGAAAGGCATCAAGAATCATCCATGACGTCCGGAAGTTAGTCTAAATCGAACTAGTTGATGTCCCAATGTTTGGTGAAGGATTGGGAGGGTCAAATGAAACCTAAAACTTATAAAAATACTTTAAATATGTAAAATATAGTAAATAGGATTCAAAAATATTATAACGACACCACAAGGACCACCAAAAGGGCTCTTGATAAGGACCCTAAAGTGGGCAGGCGGGCTGCAAAAGCACCCTCGAAATTGAAAATTGTTTCGCGTCGTGTAGCCAGCACATGGGGGAAAAACATTTTCCCTCGATAATTGAAGCCTCCACGAGGCTTACTTCCTCAGACCGTATATCAAAAAAATAAAATCTGAAATTAGCCCCACGACGCCCACCCACTTCCTAGATTCATTTAAATCGTATTTTATGCGTTTTGACTTCACAAAAAAACCAATTAAGTAAGGCATCTTTTGGGTAGTTTAGGGGTGATTATATATCATAAGGTTAATTTTTAAATCATTTTTCACTCACCTAAAAAAATCCCACAACAAAACCTAAAAGCTCTCATCTCTCTCTACTTTCTCTCTCCCTAATTCCTCCATTGAAGAAGCAAGAAAGCTTGAAGAAGAATACCAATTTCACTAGGATTTCACTTCAATTTAGTGGATTAATCTTCATTAATGTATAGGTTCTTCACTTTTGTGATTCCTTTCCCCAAGAGTTCCTTTCAAAATTCATTTCTAAATCACCCAATTCCAAGGGTTTTTCTATTTTAATGAGTTTTCTTCTAAACTTCAAATTGATTATAAATTGTTATTGATTACGACTAATTAAGTTCAGATTGTTTTTTAGATGATGTTAATTGATTAAATTTCATTTAGATCATGTCCATTTTCCCAAATTCCCCAAATCTTGGATCTTGCTTACAAATTGATGGGAATTGATGAATGTATTGATTGTTAGAATTGTTTTTTATTTTATAATTCATCTATAAATGACTAGGGTAATGTATTATTGGTAGTTAATTTGTTTCTTGAATAATTCATGATTAACCCCTTTTCCCCAATCCCTACGTTACGAATTGAAGGTAAATTGGATAGTGATGATTCAAATGACTTAGTTATTGTATCAATTACTATTGAATGATGTTACTACACCTATTATTGGATGAAATTGTTTGGTTGATGGTAAGACCATGATGATGTCTTTTGAGGAGATTGGGTAAGCCTTTATGATCCTAACCTTTACTTCGATTATGATGACTCGTGAGTGATGATGTAGTTCAATTGAAGCATGTTTTGTGATTAGCCTAAGTAGGTGTTGGTATGAAGTTAAATTAAAATGTCTTGATTATGTGATTGTGAGATTATGCTTAAGATGTAATGATATAAGGTTGGTTATGAAGTAGTATGTGCCTTAATATGATATAATGAGGATAATGTTCTAATCTTACATATGAAGGTTGAATTGAAAGGATGTTCTCATGCAATTCCAATTGCGCTAATGACTATGACTATACAAGGGGGTTAGACCTCTATGACCTAAACTAATTTATAATTATTAATGAAAGACGTTTAAAAAGAGACTCCAGCTTAGCACTCAGTGAAGTTGAACATGAGGGGTGGCACCTTCCCAAGGAGGGAAGGTAGGGTTCACCATAGTCCTCACGGGGTGGATAACCCCATAGCACCAAAAATGGCATAGAGTGATGTTTCCATAACATCCCCCAAGATCCATAAACTATGTTTCCACAATAGGAATACTATTTATTGGATCGACCTAGATATTATGTTCATGTTTGGTACTACTTTGATTGGTATACCACCTTCCATCGGTGTAAGGTTTTAGAACACTGGATTCCACACTTAGATCGTGTGGTCTATGTCGTTTAAGGCAAGTTTTCCCGAAAGTAAAATAAATTAATGTTGTTAACACTAAATTGGGTGACTTAAGGAGTTGACTTAGTCTAGGTAGGGATATGGGACTCCACCTAGGCATTGAACTAGATGGATTTGAGAGAAGACCTAAAAGGTTGTTCTTATGTTCTTATGATCTTAATCAGTGAATGTTATGACTATGTTGATTTTACAGTTAATGATCCTATATGATGTTATTTTCATTTATGAACATGCTATTGGTCTATATTGCTAAACATGCTGGTGAGTACTCTTAATGCTATATTATGTAATGTTATGCATTGCTTCTGATCCCTCATTTGGTTTCCTTGGTTGAGTAAGGTTATGGGGGCTTTACTTGGTCATTTCACTTGTAGCTTGATCTAGGGTTATGAGTAAGAGTCTTGCTTATGTAATGAAGTTATGAACTCTATACATGTTGACTTGACTATTACTTTATGAGGTTGATCTTGTGTTTTCAAGGGTTTGAATTATGTAATATGTAATTGTTGGTCCATATGGGTTCATGATTGTGCATAAGGCTTTTCAAAGTACTTTAGCATGGTTTGAACAAATGTCCTCTTTAGCATGATTTCAATTGTTTTATGTGCATATACTCATAATTAGTACAAGTGTATACTAACCCATCTTTTATGTTCACTACAAATGTAGGATCTTGCCGTTGAGCTTATAGAAAGCCTTTGAAGACTAATTGTAGATTTCCCAAGTGTTCGATCACCTTCCAAGGACGATGCCACTATCTTGAAATGTGATATTATTTAGTCTTCTAGACAATTTAATTCATTCTTTTTTCTTTGTTGACTTTGTATATGCCTATATGAGGCCTTTATTGTAATGAAGTATGGGTTAAATGCAAGATGTTGTATTCGACTTAGGTGGTTTAATATGAAACGTATTATGGACTTGTTATGAACATATATTGCTATATTATGTATGTAAAATAAAAGTAGAAGACTATAATCTTCTTATATGAAGAGTCTATGTATACTCACTAAATATATTATGTGTAAGCGAGAGGTCAAAGTAAACCTCAATGTAGAAGTAGTTAAAAAGTTTTTAATTTTCCGCTAATTTAACCTATAAAATGTAATGACGAATGCTATTAGTCTTAGTCCTCTTCAAGGACGACGACACCGGTTACTGATGTACCATGGATTCATGTTATTTTTAATGCTTTTTCCTTAAGTTTAGTGTGTGTCCACAAGCCTTTTTGCATTGATTTTTATTTAAGTTTATCTTATTTGTAGGAAATATGTCCAAAGATGAACGCTGAAGTTTTTGAGCGACAAAAATGCAGAAGAGACCACCTACGGAGCTTATGACGGTCCATCGAGTCTGTGATGGTCCGTAGGTGGCATCGTAGTGAGGATAGAAGCTGCTGAAGGAATATGGGGAAGTCTAACTTAATGTGGAATTATGGAAGTCCATGACGGGCCGTCATAGCCACGACGGTCCGTCCTGCTAGTTCGTCGTAATGATCTGAGAGTATTCCCAGTACCCAAATTCCAAGAAGTTAAAGTATTATGGAACGAAGACCCTCGATGGACCATCGTGCTTGGAACAGTCCTTCATACATATTCATTGAGGGTAATGAAGAAAGAAACAGAAGAATTTGTGAAGTATGGGACGACGGAGGCCATGACAGCCCGTCGTGACCACTACGGTCCGTCACGCGGTCCGTCGACTCAGATGTGTTTGGACAGATTTTCAGTAATTAGAATCCTTCTTTTATTAGGTTTTGTTTTTTATTATAAAGACTTCGAAAAACCTCGTTTTGGGGGGTTAGACTTTTCGATAATTTTTAGTTCTCTTGTTCAAGTATTGAATAATTAATTTCAGTAATTGATACACTCTTTCTGGAATTAATTGTTGGTGTTTTGTTTATTAATCAAGTGAATTTCTGGATTTTGGTCTTTCTCATTAAAGTAAGTGCATGAATTCTTATATTTAATATATGAATAGTGTGATTATGACCATGGGTAACTAAACTCCATAACTAGGGTTGTGGGAACCATAGTTGAATAATGAGGTAAAATCTAACTAAAATAGCAATTCTAGAATAGTGTCTTGCATGTTGTGATAATTTTTTCGTTTAGAAATATTTTTAACGGATGGACAACGTTAGAACTCGTCTTGATGCTGCTTGAAGGACCAAGGAGGTAGATAATAGGAAAAGAATTTTCAACATAGATTTAGTGTACACTATCTAATAGGCTAGTGTCGGTTGGTATGAGGTAATAACTTAGACAAATATGGAATACAATGCTTAATATGAGGTAAAGGTAAGGGTTAGTATAGCAACACACGTAGTCGGACCAATGTGTGGAGTGAAATTTTCTAGGTGCAAGGACAAGGATTTAGAGATACATAAGTTATCACTTTACATGCTAGATAATAGGAAAGAATTGTTATAGTTAGAATTATCAAGTTAGGAACTTGTGGGGAACACTTAAGCCCTAGTTACTTTTATTAATCAATTAAGCTCCGAGATTTGAATCTGTTAGTTGTTTACTTTAATTTAGTTAATTATTTTCATTAATTTAGATATAAAACCCCCATTTTTTGTCTTTTGTTTTCTAGTATAATAGTTGACTAAATAATAGTAATAATAGAATAAAGTTAAGTCTGAACTTTTTTACTTGTGGGATCGATCCCAACCTCATTAGTTGGGTTATTTACTTGATACGACCGCTTTACTTCTTATTTGATAAGTAAGTTTGAGCGTATCAGTTACTTCTAGGGGGTGCTCCCCGGAAGTGACGAACTTGGTATCAAAGCATGAGGTTGATTATTTTTAGGATTGATGTCTTATTAAACCACGTCTGTGTAGGTTCTTATTCATAATTGAGAGGCGCTCCACACTTATGAGTGAGATGCTATATGATGCTTAGGAAATTATAATTTTCTTGGAAATCCAATATCGTGCCTCTAGAGTCTACTTTATGGGTGCTTTACCTAAACCTTTTATTATGATTATAGGTATAAAAACTCGAAGAACAACCGCATGAGGACTTGATGAAGAGATTGCTAATGCGGGATTTCCTCCCCGTGACAATCAAGATCCTTCTCTTAAATAAGTTTCTAATGATGATCAAGATCCGGCCAATCTTTTGGCCTTGTCGGATGGGGGCATAAGGGAAACCTTTCTCCAAATGGCCCAAGCCATTACTACTCAAGAACAAGTTGTCACTACTCAAGATCAAGCCATGACGACCCAAGCTAACCGGGAGGTGGTACCCGGAGGAAACAAATATGTTAGTACCATGTCTTCCCGCTTGTGGGATTTCACAAAGATGAATCCCCCTTCTTTTTATGGGTCCAAAGTGGAGGAAGACCCCCAAGTTTTCATTGATGAAGTCTACAAATTCCTCTATGATATGTGGTTGACTACTAGTGAAAGGCCGAGTTAGCCACCTACCAACTGAAGGACGTGACCCAAACTTGGTACATCCAATGGAGAGACAATAGCCGTTGAGGAGTGGTCTGGTGACATGGGAGATTTGCAAGAAGACTTTTCTTGATATGTTCTTTCCAAGAGAAAAGAGGGAAGCTAAGGTGGAATAATTCGTCAAGGAGGTATGAGTGTTCTTGACTACTCTTTAAAATTTATTAAGTTGTCAAAATATGCTCCTTCTTTGGTTTCTGACCCGAGGGATGAGATGAGCCGCCTTCTGACGGGAGTGTTCGATGAATTAAAAGTAGAATGACATTAGGCTATGCTACATGATAATATGAATATTCCTCGTCGGATGGTTCATGCTCAACAAGTGGAGGAGGCAAGGATTAAGAAGAAGACTAGAGATGCCAATAGGGCAAAGTCATATAATGTTGGTTCTTCAAAGGGTAGGCTTGATATCCAAGACAAACCAAGGTTCAAAAAGAGGTTTTCTAATCAAGTTCCTTCTAAGTTCTCTAAGGATCGTGATGATAGGGTGTCTAAACCTAAGCCTCAAAAGGGAAGGCGTACTAGTTCACCAAATAAGAAGCCAACTTGTGTAAAGTGTGGCAAGAAGCATTATGGTGATTACCTCATTTGGATTGAAAATTGTTGTAGTTGTGGTAAGAGTGGTCACAAGGTGGAGGATTTCCCAAACTTGAAGGGTCAAGACAAGGGTAGTGGGCAAGATCAAGCAAGTGGTTCTAATGTTGATGCTCCAAAGAAGAATCACTTTTATGATCTTCACTCTATGGGTGAACAAGAGAGTTCTACCGATATAATGACCGGTATGTTAAAAGTCTTCTTGATTGATGTTTATGCTTTACTTGACTTGGGTCCTACATTATCTTTTGTTACTCCCTTGATATCTAGTAAGTTTGATATTTTTCCCGATGCCCTAAATGAACCATTTATGGTAACTACCCCGGTAGGTGATTCGGTTGTTGCAAAGAGGGTATATAGAAATTGTCCTATAATGTTTCCCAATAGAGTTACTCATGTTTAATTAGTAGAACTTGATATGGTTGATTTTGATGTCTTTTTGGGAATGTATTGGTTGCATTATTGTTTTGCTTCCATTGATTGTAGAACAAGAATTGTCAAGTTCAATTTTCTGAATGAACCCATCTTAGAGTGGAAGGGGTAAATTCTATTCCTAGAGGTTGTATTATTTTTCGTCTAAAAACTTGTAAAATGATCTCTAAAAGGTGTTTATACCACATGGTGAGAGTCAAATATTAAGTCTCCGAAGTTCCTCCCATTGAGTCGGTCCCCGTAGTAAGGGAATTTCCGGAAAGTCTTCCCTAATGATCTTCCTGGTATTCCTCCCGAACGGGAACTTAATTTTTGGTATTGACTTGATACCGGATACCAATTCCATTTCAATTCCTCCTTATCAGATGGCTCCGGCGAATTGAAAGAGTTGAAGGCTCAACTTAAAAGATTTACTAGACAAAGACTGCATAGACCTAGTATTTCTCCATGGGGTGCTCCTATGTTGTTTGTGAAGAAGAAGGATAGGTACCTTAGAATGTGCACTGATTATCGCCAACTCAATAAAGTCACTTATAAGAACAAGTATCCTCTCCTCGGATCGACGACTTGTTTTATCAACTCCAAATGACAAGCTACTTTTCTAAGATTGACTTGAGATCGGGGAATCACCAACTTAGGGTGAGAGGTGAGGATATACAAAAAACAACATTCCGAACTAGATATGGTCACTATGAGTTCTTTGTAATGTTCTTTGGTCTCACTAATGCCTTGACAACATTTATGGATCTCATGAATAGGGTGTTTCAAAGTTATTAAGATTCATTTGTCATTGTCTTCATTGACGACGTCTTGGTATATTCGAAAAATGAGGGTGAACACATGGACCATTTGAGAGTGGTGTTACAAGTACCTAAAGAAACCAATTATTTGCCAAGTATAACAAATCTGAGTTTTGGTTGAGGTCAGTGGCATTTCATGGTCATATCATCTCTAGTGAGGGGGTTTAGGTTGATGCAAGGAAAATCGAGGCGGTAAAAAATTGGCCTAGACCATTGACTCCAACCGACATTAAGAGTTTCTTAGGTCTAGCGGGTTATTATAGGAGGTTTGTGGTTTGATTTGCGTCCATTGCATCTCCCTTGACTACTTTGATCCAAAAGAGTGTGAAATATGAGTGGTCGGAGGCATGTGAAAGAAGCTTCCAGATCTTGAAGGATAGGCTTACTTCTGCTTCGGTGTTGACTTTACCTGAGGGTACCAAGGTATTCTTTGTGTATTTTGATACATCCCGAGTGGCTTAGGGTGTGTTCTTATGCAACACGGGGAAGTAATAGCCTATGCCTCTAGACAACTTAAGGTGCAGGAGAAGAATTATCTTGTAACACCCCGGAAAATTCTCTCAAACTAAGACTTGAGCCATTAATCGTAGTGACTGAGATCTCACCAAGGAATTTAAAATTTCTTATGTCTTAAGGTCAGTTCTCTAGATTTAGCACCAAGAGTTCCAAAAAGAATTAAATTGAAAATAACAAAAATGTGAAATTTTGAGAGTTAAGCTAAGTATGAGTTTTGGGTCAACTTCAAACGACCATAACTCCCAGTACAGGTTGAGTTAGGTTTGATACAAGTTAGCATTGGAACTATCTTTTAATTATCTTTCCAAATCCTCTGAATTTTCTAAGTTTTGAATTTGGATAAGTGATATATGACCTTTTAAAGTTACGATGTCCAGCTAAGGAAAATTTAGCCGAAATAGTGAGGGGTATTTTGGTCCTTTCCGTACCCAATTTAATTTAACTCGTTTTCAGTATTATTTTAGGGGTCTAATACATTTAGTTTAAGTTTTATAATCCTAATAAACACCTAGTGTTTTAGTTTGAAAGTTCAAGAAAAGGCAAGAAAAGAAAAGAGGAGAATAAAGGCAAGGATGAAGGCGTTTGTCGACGTTCTTGAGTCAAGATGCAGATTTTTGCCATGGGTCTAATCCCTAAGTGGTATGTAAGATTCCACAGTGTTGGTTTTTTCACCCACACGCCAAACATGTTATTTTCAGTGTAATTTCATTCTCAAAAAGTTGAAGGATTTAAGTTCTTGTTAGGTGTTCTTGAGGTTCATTGTAGATCTTGTCTTGTTGGTGTTTTGATGATTTCTTGACATAAAAAGGTTTTTGGGAGTGTTTTTTTAATGTATTAGTGTTTTCTTAAGTTGGGAAACTGAATATAAGTAAAACTTGAGAAAAGAAATCGATTAAAAGCGATTTAGGGTCAAAAAATGAGAGCAAAATTTGTCAAAAGCGTGTTTCAGGGAATGCTAGCGCGACGCGCACCAAATGCGTCCAGAGGGATGGGTCAGCACGCTTGAAGTGCACCCAAATGCACTATCTGATGTTAAGGGTTCGCGCCCAGTGCCTGGAACGAGCCAAGGTCACTTCCCCCCACTTTATTTGTGTCGGATGTCCCGTTTGAGCTCATTTAAAGTGTATATTAACTCCTTTTTATTCTAAACACTTTAAAATACTTCTAAACTCTTATAAATACTTCATAAAATGAATCATAACCTTGAACCAATATTCAAATTCAAGGTAAATTTAAGATTAAGTTTTGAGAGTTCTTCCGAACCTTTTGAGAGAGTCCCTTCGAGTCCGTTTGAGTAGTCTTCTACAACTTCTAGTAACTTGTTTCAAGACTCAATCAAGTATGAGGATGAATATTTTTATTCATGAGTATACTTTATCATCATGAGACCCTCCATGCATGAACCCAAACTCTTGAATTCATAATTCACTTTTAAGATAGAGAATTAAGAGTAAAGTTCAAGAATGATTGAGTTCAACTGTTAATTCTTTAAGGTAAACCATTAATTTGAAATAAATTTTGAGGAAGTAAGTAAGGGAATGAGATGATTTATATACATGAGTTCCATCTAGTTACTTAGACCTTCGAGTAGAGTCGATTTTTTCATGATCATAACTTCCACATGATTTCCATAAATTGAGTATCATTGAGAGAAATGATATCCCAAGTTCGAAGTCTTGAGTATTGAGTTCCTTATTTATTTTGAGATAACATTTGTAATAATTGGACTATTACAGTTACCCATGAAGTCTTTGAGTTTAGTTGTTAATACCCATAATTCTGCATGAACCGTATAAGTGAACAGTCATGAGTTGAGAAGTATCCTTGAGTTCTTGAGTTGAATAGTTCATGCTCATAATTACGCATGAACACTCCAAGTTGAAATTCAGGAAAACATCCACACAAAATCATGAAACTTTAATCCATACTTCAATTCAAGAAAATTTAAGAGTCAAGTATAAAGGTTAAGAAGCAACTCAAAGTGAGTTCTTAAAATTTTTCAAAGGGTCTTAAACAATCATTTTAACTTTGATGTAAGGCTCAAGTTACAAGTTGAGCAAAGAGAAAAGAGTTGAGTTAAATTCTCAAAATATATAAGGGAACTAAATATTCCCTAAGAGTCAAGTTTCAAGTCAATAAATAGTAAAGAGTTGAGTTAAATTCTCAAAAGCTATAAGGGAAATTAGTATTCCCTAAGAGTTTAGTTTCAAGTTAAGAAAAGAGCAAGAGTTGAGTTCATTTCTCAAAAGTTATAAGGGAACTAACTATTCCCTAAAGGTTTACAAATGTTTCACATTTAAGTTGAAATGAAACTAAGAGTTCCAAAAGAGTTTTGAACTAAAAGGGGAACATTGATTCCAAAAAGGATCTTTTTAAAGATAAAAGGTTCAGCAAATTATCTCAACCCAAAGGAAGAAAGTTTTATTAAAAGTATAAGCTAAAGTATGTTTTGGGAATAGTATTGAGTATTGATGTGGGAATTACAGTTCAGATAACTCAACTCCCCATGTAAACCATGTAGCCACCATGGGTATTAACACGTCATACTTTTTAGAAAATCACATAATTTTAGCCAATGGATCCACTAGGTAGAGTATGTCCTATATCGATGGCAAGTTATAGGACAGTTCGGGCAGGGTCGACAAGACGTTGTATCACCACTTAGGCTCATAGTGGTGGTTGTCATTTGGGGGTATGGGACTTCATTCATGCATTGTACAAGTAGACTTTGAGAGGGAGTATGACATGTTCTTATGATATTATTATCTTGAGTTAACATCATGTTTTTAAACAGCTTTTCTTTATATTGCACTTGTTTTAAACTTCTTTGTATTGAAATGAGTTCAGTTAAGTATCTTGAGTTAATTTTTGCTTCATTGAGTCGAGTACCATACCTTTGAGTTGAATATCTAATCTTTGAGTTGAGTATCTTATTTTTTATTTTAGTTGAGTTGAAAAGAGGTTAGTAAGTTTCCTTTTTATTCAAGTATCAAGATTATGTTATGCCTTAGAATTCCCCTTACATACTCATACATTCCACGTACTATCAATTGGCCTGTATCTTTTGATCATGCAGACACGGGTATTCAGGATTATCAGCAAGAGCTTCGTTGATACATTCCAGAGTTCAAGTTATCCATGGTGAGCCTCCTTGTTTCCGGAGGATTTCATTTACTTTTCAATTAAGTAAGGAGGTCGAGGGTAATGTCCCAACTTCCATCTTTATCTGTTAGACGCTTCATAGATAGTCAGTATAGTTGACGAGTCTGTATTAATTGTTTATTTTATTAAATGTTTTAAAGACTAAAGTTGCCTATTTTATGGCTAGTTGAATATATTATTTTTATTCAGAGTTGTTCATTTCAGTTTTAAGCTTTTGTATGCTTAAGTTAGTCTTCCGCTTGTAGTCAGCTAGGATGAGGGTTCGCTTGGGGACCAGCAATGGTCTTCAACTGCCTGCCACGTCCATGATGTAGAATTAGGTCGTGATATATTCAACTCATGATCTTGAGATAGCGTCCGTGGTATTTGCCTTGAAAATATTGAGGCATTACTTATATGGTATTCATGCTGATGTGTATACTGACCACAAGAGTCTTTAATATGTGTTTACTCAAAAGGAGTTAAATCTCCAACAAAGAAGAATGGTTGAAATTATTCAAGGATTGCGACATGATGGTTATCTACAATCCCGGCAAGGCCAATGTGGTTTGCGGATGCTCTAAATCTTATGACTATGGGTAGTGTGTCTCATGTAGAAGAGGACAAGAAAAACCTAGTGAAAGATGTTCATAGGTTGGCTCGTTTGGGTGTTAGATTGGAAGATTCTCCAAATGGTGGTTTTATAGTCCATCATAACTACAAATCATGTTTGATGGTTAAGGTGAATTCTAAGCAACACCTTGATCAACCATTAATGGAGTTGAAAGAGTCGGTTCTTGGTATGTTAAACGAGTCATTCTCCTTAGGGGAGATGGTTTCTTGAAGCATCAAGGAAGGTTATGTGTGACCAATGTTGATGACTTGAGAAACCAGATTCTTGAAGAAGCTCATGGTTCGTGTTATTCCATTCATCCAGGTTCTACAAAGATGTATCATGACCTTAGAGAAGTGTTTTGGTGGGAAGTCTTAAAAGGGAACATTAGCGGAATTTGTTGCAAAATGTCCAAATTGCCAACAAGTGAAAGTCGAGCCGCAAAAGCCAAATGGTTTACTTTAAGAAATCCAAGTTCCTTATTTGAAGTGGGAAGGCATACATATGGATTGCATGGTAGGTTTTCCTCGGACACAAAATAAACCTAACTCTATATGGGTGGTTGTGGATAGGTTGACCAAATCCGCTTATTTAATTTCCGTCAAGTCCACATACTTGGGGAAAGATTATCAAGGATATTCATAGATAAGATTGAGTGTCACCATGGTATTCCGTTATCCATCATATTAGATAGGGGTGCACAATTCACATCTATGTTTTGAAAGTCGTTCCAGAAAGGGTTGGGTACCAAGGTGAAGTTAAGCACCGCTTTTCATCCCCAAATAGATGGTCAAGCGGAGCGCACTATTCAAACCCTTGAGGATATTCACACAGCTTGCATAATTGAATTCAAAGTAAAATGGGATAAACATTTGCCTTTGGTTAAGTTTTCGTATAACAGTAGTTACCATTCATCTATATCTACGGCTCCTTTTGACGCCTTGTATGGTAGGAGATGTAGATCTCCAATTGGATGGTTTGAAGTGGGAGAATCTTCACTGTTTGGTCCCGAATCAATTTATAAGACTTTGAAGAAAGTTCATGTAATAAGTAACCGATTGATAATAGCCTATAGACGGCAAAAGTATTATGCCGACCATAGGAGAAGAGACTTAGAGCTTGAAGTATGTGATAAAGTGTATCTAAAAATTTCACCCATGAAGGGGGTGGTGAGATTTGGAAGAAATGGAAGTTGAGCCCTCGTTATGTGGGCCCCAATAAGTTTTTGCAATGGGTTGGAAAAGGTGCATACGAGTTGAAATTAACTAGTGAATTGGCTTCGGTTCATTCGGTTTTCCATGTATCCATGCTTAAGAAGTGCATTGGTGATCCTGAGTCTATACTTTCTATTGAGGGTCTAGGTATGGAAGAGAACCACTCCTATAAGGAGGTTCCGATTGAAATCCTTGATAGACAAGTGAAGAGGTTGAGGAGCAAAGAGGTGTCTTCCATAAAGGTGTTATGGAAGAATCACCTAACTGAGGGAGCAACATGGAAGTCGAGGCCGACATTAAGTATCGTATCCTCATCTCTTTTCTAATTAAGGTCAGTTGTTCCTATTAATAATGAAAATAATCAATAAATTGAATTTGGTTTGTTTTGCAACGATGTGCATATTTTGATAAAGGTCGTGTCAAAATGAGTTTTCATGAAATAAGTTTTTTGTGTTAACTTGCACTTATAGGAAATGTATGCTTTTGACTTCTTGAGAGTTTAGTACTTTGATGTTGTCTTGAGAAGAATAGAATGGTAACTCTTTGGTGTTATTTTGAGCCTATGATTGGTGTTGAGAAGGTATTTCCTCAATATGTGCTATGAAAATTGAGCTCTTATGTGAAATAACTTGTGATTTGAATTTCTATGTATAATGCCATGCTTATGTGTTGAATGGAGTTGTAAAGTACTCCTATAATCTATTACTTATGATGATTATATTCATGTTGTTGGTTATGTTTCTAGTCTTGAGTCTAACTTCTCCTACAAAAGATTTTAGTGTCATTCAGGGACGAATGTTCCTAAGAGGGGGGATAATGTACACTCCGAAAGTCCATGACCTAATATAGAGACCCATATTATGAAATAAACTTTAAAGCAATTTTTATAAGACTAAAATAATGTTTATAAACCATTTAGGAAGTTTGAGAGTCAAGTCATCAAGAAACATCCATGACGTCCGAAAGCTAGTCTAAATGGAAATAGTTGACATTCCTATGTTTGGTAAAGGATTGAGAGGGTCAAATGAAGTCTAAAACTAGTAAAAAGACTTTACACGGGTAAAATGTAGTATAGAGGATCTAAACATTTGGTAATGACTCCCCAAGGACCACCTGAAAGATCCTTGAGAAGGACCCTAAACAGGGCAGGCAGGCTGCCAAAACATCCTGCCTAGAAATTGGAAGTTGTTGCGCGCCGCGCAGCCAGCACGTGGGAGAAAAATAATTGTGCCTCGCGACGTGGAGCCTCTACAAGGCTCATTTCCTCAAACCGGATTTTAAAAAAATAAAATCTTAAATTAGCCTCTCAACGGGCACCCACTTCCCAGATTCGTTGATATCATATTTTAAGCATTTTGACTTCACAAAAAATCCAATTAAGTGAGGGGTCTTTTGGTTAATTTAATTTAGGGTATGATTATATATCGCCTAAGGGTCAATTTTAAGTCATTTTTCACTCACCTTAAACAAAATCCAAAAGCTCTCATCTATCTCTACTTTCTCTCTCCCTAATTCCTCCACTAAAGAAGCAATAAAGCTTGAAGAAGAAGACCAATTTCTCTAGAATTTCACTTCACTTTTGTGGATTAATCTTCATTAAGGTATGGGTTATTCACTCTTGGGATTCCTTTCCTCAAGAGGTCCTTTCAAAGTTGATTTCTAAATTACCAAATTCCAAGGGTTTTTCTATTCAAATTGGTTTTCTTCTAAACTTCAAATTGATAATAAATTGTGATTGCCTATGACTAATTAAATGTATATTGTTGGTTAATTGATGTTAATTGATGCAATTTCATGTAGATAATGTCCTTTTTCCCAAATTTATCGAATCTCGGATCTTATTATAAATTGATGGGAATTGATTAATTGCTTATTCTAATTCATCTATGGACTGCCTAGGGTAATGTACTTTTGATATGGAATCATTTCTTGAAGTATTCATGATGAACCCCTTTTCCCAAAACCCTAGGTTATGAATTGAAAGTAAATTGGATAGTGATGATTCAATTGACTTAGTTATTGTATTAATTACTATTGAATGATGTTACAACACCTATTATTGGATGAAATTGGTTGGTTTATCGTAACACCATGATTATGGATTTTGAAGGATATTGGTTAAGTCTTTATGATCCTAACCTTTACTTTGATTATGATGACTTGTGAGTGATTATGTAGTTCAACTGAAGTATGTCTTGTGATTAGCCTAAGTAGGTGTTGGTACGATGTTGAATTGAAATGTCTTAATTATGTGATTATGAGATTATGCTTAAGATGTAATGATATAAGGTTGGTTATGAAGTACCTATGTGCCTTACCATGATATAATGAGGTTAATGTGCTAATCTCAGATATGAGGGTTATACTGAAAGGATGTTCTAATGCGATTCCTATAGAGTTAATTACTATAACTATACAAGGGGGTTATACCTCTATTACCTAAACCAATTAATGATTAATGATAAAAGATGTTTCAATAGGGACTCTAGCTTAGCACCAAGTTCGAGTGAACTTGAAGATGAGGGGTGGCACCTTCTCAAGGAGGGAAGGTAGGGTTTACCATAATCCTCAAAGGGTGGATAGCCTCATAGCCCCAACAAGGCCATAGAGTGTTTCCATGGTAGCCCCCAATCTCCATAAACTATGTTGCTTCCATAGGAATACTAGCTAGTGTGTCCACCTAGATGTTATGTTCATGTTTTGTACTACTTTGGCCGGTAGACCACCTTCCATCGGTGTAAAGTTTTACAACACTGGATTCCACACTTAGCTCTTGTGGTCTATGTCTGTTAAGGCAAGTATTCCCGAAAATAAAATGAATCAATCTTGTGAACACTAACTTGGATGACTTAAGGGGTTCACTTAGTTTAGGTAGGTGTATGGGAATCTACCTAGGCATTGCATTAGTTTGATTTTAGGAAAGTCCTAGAAGGTTGTTCTTATGATCTTAATAAGTTAATGTAATGAATATGTTGATTTTACAAATTGATGATCCTATACAATGTTAGTTTCATTTATGAATATGTTATTGGTCTATATTGCTAAACATGATGGTGACTACTCTTGATGCTATATTATGTGATGTTAGGCATTGCTTATGATCCCTCATTTGGTTTACTTGGTTGAGTAAGGTTATAGGTCTTTACTTGGTCATTGTACTTGTAGACTTGATGTGGGGTTATGAGTAAGAGTCTTGCTTACGTGATGAAGTTAAGAACTCTATACATGTTGACTTGACAATTACTTGTTGAGGTTGGTCTTGTGTTGTACATGGGTTTGAATTATGTATTATGTAATTGTTGGTCCATATGTGTTTATGATTGTTGATAAGGCTTTTCAAAGTACTTGAACAAATGTCCTCTTTAGCATGATTTCAGTTGTTTTATGTCCATATACTCATACTTAGTACAAGTGTGCACTAACCCATCATTTATGTTTACTAGAAATGTAGGATTCGGCCGTTCAGCTTATAGAAGGCATTTGAAGACTACTTGGATATTTCCCAAGTGTCCACTAGGTCCTCACCTTCTGAGGACGATGTCACTATCTAGCTATTTGATATTTTTTAGTCTTAAAGACAATTTAGTTCATTCTCTTTCTTTGTTGACTTTGTAATGAAGTATGGGTTGAACCCAAGATGTTGTATTCGACTTACATGGTTTAATATGAGACGTATTATAGACTTCTTATGAACATATATTGATATATCATGTATGTGAAATAAAAGTAGAAGACTATGTAATCTTCTTATTTTAGGAGTCTATGTATACTCTCTAAATATATTATGTGTAAGCGAGAGGTCTAAGTAAACCTCAATGTCAAAGTAGTTAAAAAGATTTAAATTTTCCTCTAATTTAACCTATGAAATGTAATGATGAATGCTAAGAGGTTAGTCTTAGTCCTCTTCGAGGACGACGACACAGATTACTTCTAGGGGGTGCTCCCTGGATGTGACAACCAGATTTTCTGAAAACTAGGATTTTATTTATTTTGAGATATGAGGTTTTACATTATCTCTCCCTTGGGAACATTTGTGCTTGAATGATGTCTAAACTAGCTGATATGGAGGAAATAATTGTTAATCCCTACAACTAAGTACTAAAAACTGATTCTAACTAAACTAAGTACACAAAACATGCAAATACATTGAAAATCAAGACTGACAGAAAGACAAGATACTAAGCTGATTTTTCGCATGAATGACTTAAAATTGAAGAGGAACTATTATCTCAAGATGGAATGGAATTAGAAGGAAAGATATGAGGATACTTGGCTTTCATGGATGTTTTTTCTTTCTAAGTATCTCCCTCTATGGACTGACTCCTCCACAAAACCTTAACTGAAGCGATTTCTTAATTTCTCAACATTCTAACGCGACGATCAAGAATCTCAACTAGCGAATCCTTATAAGTTAGACTATATTTCATATCTACACTCCCTATATTTACTATCGATGTTGAATCACCCACACACTTCTTCAACACCGAAATATGAAAGACGTATGCACTACTGCTAGTCCGCTAGTAACTCTAACTCATAAGACACTTTATCAATCCTTTTTGGAATCTTGTAAGGTCCTACATATCTATGATTGAACTTCTCTTTCTTTCCAAATCTCATCACATCTTTCATAGGTTACACTTTCAAGAAAACTCAATAATCTTTTTCAGACTCTTAAGTTTTATCTTAATGCATCTTCATAGGACTTTTGTCTTAAGTCTAATAGTGACGAGCTGAGCTTTTTTCCATAGCTTCATAAACCTAACCTGGACAAATCAAGGCTTCTTCACCTACTCATCCACCTTTGGAACACATAAGAGACACAGGTAGTGAAGCACAACATCTCCCCTTTGGGAGAAAACCTCAACTCTCTATTGATGGACTGCACCATTTAGTTGAAGAAATATTAAACCATTGTCTTGACTTTCCTTAATCTCCACTGTCAGTGAAGATTCTGGCCCATTATGAAGTATTACACCACCATCTGATATGCTCATAAGCTGAACTTTCAAGCGAGAAAGCTTGTTAAACTCCTTCGCTAGTTATTTTTCTTTCTTCCTCAACATGTGTTACACTACCCGTAGATGGTTTGCTAAGAGAATATGCTACTATATTGTCCTTAACCGAATGGTAATGCCCACTCATATCATAATTCTTAAGGAACTCAAGCCATCTCCTCATGCGAAGATTCAATTCTTTCTATGTGAACACATACTGAAGACTCTTATGGTATGTGAACACATCTACGTGAACACCATACAAGTAATGTCTCAAAATCTTAAATGCAAACACCATTGCTGCAAGCTTGAGTTCATGAGTTGGGTATTTCTTCTCATGCATCTTAAGTTGTCCAGAAGCATACGATATAACCTTACCTCATTGCATAAACATACAACCTACGATGACTCATTTATCAGAATAGATCACTTAACCGTCTGAATCCCATTATTTGTAGTCAATTTTCAGTTCGGAAATGATTTTATCACAATAATTTGACCATTGAAATTTGACATTTTTCTGAGTTATCTTCCGCAATGGAAGGGATATGGATGAAAATACTTCCACAAACCTTCTATAATAACCAACTAGACCTAAGAAACTTCTGATATTTGTAGGAAAGGTAGGTATGAGTCATTGTTTTAGTACTTCTATCTTTTGAGAATCAACTCGGATCCCTTTGGTAGACATAATATGACCAAGCAAAGCAACAGATTACAACAAAAACTCACATTTTCTAAACATAGAAAATAATTGGCGGTCTTTGAGAGATGCAGAACAATCATCAAACAAGTCTCATGTTATTCCACATTCCTAGAGTAAAGGCGATAATGAACAATTTCAAATAATACTTGAGCACCAGTTCATCAAATCCATAAAAGCTACAGGAGCATTGGTTAGTCCAAATGACATAACTACCAATTCGTATTGACCATTCTGAGTTCTAAAGGTTATCTTTGGAATTTCATCATCCCTGACTCTAAGATGATGATAGCCGGATCTGAGGTCTATCTTTTAGAAATTACTATCACCTTGAAGTTCGTAAAACAAGTTTAAAATCCTATGGATGGAGTACTTATTCTTTATTGTGACTTTGTAAGATAACCTATAGTCAATGCACATTCTAAGAAAACCATATTTCTTCTTCACAAACAACACTAGTGCAGCCCATGGTGAAATACTAAGTCTTGAATGAAACCCTTATCTAGAAGGTCTTTCAACAGCTCATTCAACTCTTTAAGATCACTTGGAGTCCTTATGTAAGGAGGAATAAAGATAGGTTGGGTATCAGGAATGAGATCAATTTCAAAGTTGATTTTTCTTTCGGGAAGAACTCCGGGAAGATCTTTTGGAAACACTACTGAGAACTCATGGAACTGGATCAAGAGTTGGGATTTCGTAGCTTGAATCCTTAACCTAAACTATATGATAGAGAAAACCTTTCGAGATCATCTTTCTGGTCTTAAGGTAAGAAATGAATCGTCCCATATGCGCTAAGCTTCTACCATTACATTTTAAGATTGGTTCGTATGCAAACTGAAAACAAATGTAACCAATGCATGCCTAGAATCACATCGAAGTCTACCATCTTTGAATCTACAAGATCTATTGAGGTGCCTTTCTGGTAGACAATGACAAGGTAATATATTTATTCACCGACTGAAGTAGAGAATGAGAAGTGTTTTGAGATAGTTTCTGGACTAAAATTGAATTTGATTGTTATATAAGGAGTTACAAAAGACAAGGTAGACCCTGTTCTCTTTTCACTGAGTGAAACGTATGTGAGCCACATCCTTAAGCTAGGATGCCAATTTCACACTATGAGTATCAATCACTACAAAGATTTTCTTAACCTCATCAATGATGTTTTTTGGGTCTTTACCAAGTTGTGACCCCAAAAACTTAGGTAGATTCATCTTAACAAAATCTCAAACTCTAGTTGTCACTAATCCACCATTTCCATTAGTAGGAAGTGGAACCTGCTGTTTGTTCTGGTTGGCCATACTCTAAGCCAAGAGCTAAATCACATTTCAAAACTCTATGTTCAGAACCTCATGGCCTTGAAGTAGAGGAACTGTGTTAGCATTGCATGCATTAGTATTCATTACGTAATCTCTACGAGGAGGCATGATCTTAAGCGCATAATGACAAATTAGAACAAGAAATTAGATCATACCTTACGCACAATAAGAGTATAAAAAAGAGTGAAGTTTTCCTAAAACAATTTGAAGCCTCCCTTTCAGGGGGTGCACTTCACCCATGAAAAAAAGCCTACTTAGGCACTCCTAGACGCGTACATAAGGCACATTATGATAATTGAAATAAGATAATTCTGCCTGTAAGCTAAATCATAAGATAAATTGAGATGAAATGATGGGAAATACCCATACTATATGAATATGAAAAGTGAGAGTTTAAACAACAATTGAAAAGTCAAACTCTAACTCTATAGCTTAATCTAACTATATCTGAAATAAGATTTTAAATTGACTAGAAGTGTTCAGACATGCCCCGGCTAAATCTAGCAAAAAACTAAATAACTAAAGACTAAAATCAAGGAAAATAATCGTGTCACTTTTCCTCGAAGAATGAGGACTCACCATTGTAGCCGTCAAACTCAAGATCGAGAACAAATCTAAGCGTGATTTGGAAGCTGGGAATTTGGATCAACATCACGACAAGATGTAGCGCAGAATATGAGTCAGTACTTGAAAGGTACTAAGCATGTAGGATAAAGTAAAGTTGAATAGAGCAACAGATCAATAAGATGATCTAAACATGATAAGAACATTGAACATGAACTAACTGAATGCAATGATAAAATTTATAATGTGGTGAGACTGAATACTAAATCGTACTGATAAATATGGTCAATGCAATAGAGTCTACTGAACTATGGAGCTACCAATAATCGACATAAAATCACATGAGTTAAACATGGAGTTTGATGTATACGGCCGATCGAGAAGACCTAATATACCCTGCCAAAGGTTTAGAGGCATGACTGGCATGATCACTAAAATGATGCCCACAGAGGGAACTTACAACCTAGGGGCATGTAATTCTAGAACTTAGGGTTACTGACCCTAGTCCAGCTCGGTATTAACCTACTCCCAATTGATTATGTAAATAAGCAATATTATGACTAAAATATTATATTACTGGATAACTCAATATACGAACATGAAAACTGAGAACGCAATAATTATACTGATTTAACATTCGTAAACTATAACATGTGTGTGTGTGTATATATATGTGTGTGTGTATATATATATATATATATATATATATATATATATATATATATATATATATATATATAATATGACATTCGTAAATTGGAGCATTTATGTATATATCTGAATTAACTGACCTAGCATGTGCATTTCATGAAATAAAAGAACTACATAGCTAGAGTTCTAAATTTCATGTAAAGAACAAAGCAACAACATGATAGTATAATTTGAATTATACTAACTGCTTAAACCCAACAATTTCTAATGATCAAAAAACCCTAGGTCTACATAATATAAAGGTAATCAAGAAACTCACTGAATTCTAGGGACCTAACGGGCGAGAGAAACCCACTAGTGAAATCCACATACTCGGTGAAAAATTTCACAGAGAAATATTTTCATTTTGGTGTTAGAATTGATGAAATCTTGTTGCGTTCTTGGAAGGGCTTGGGTCGCCTCTTTTCTCCTCTTTTGGTCTAGGTTTGACAATTTTTTTGAAAAATAAAGGTTCTGGGTATGTCTGACTACGTTATTAGATTTATTCTGAGCAACATGATGTAGTATAGGCATAAAAAAATAAAGCTTAAGTACACAATGTATAGGGGAAAGGACAAAGACGACCCTGGCTTAATTCTGACGAAGCTCATCCGTGGTCCACGGAGGGAACGATGGTTCGGCGTTTGACCTACCAATCATTGTTTGGATTAGTCGGTAAAGTCTATTCGACAAGGCTTCACCAAAACAAGCATAATTTTTATTCCAAGATCAAATTTTAGTAAGCTCGGTGGCATTAGAAAGATGATTCAATCATCTATCATATCATAGCTCATGGGTCCCTAATTCCTTTTGTGCTAAGAGAAATGGTTATTGAAATTAACCCAATCAACAATTTCCTCCTAACTTATGGCTGACCTTCACCAACGTTCAGATCTATGGTTCATAGGTCCAACCATGGATCGTAATATTTGATTGTCTTGGGCTTTAACCACGGAACCCCATACAATCCATGGATGGTTTTCTTGGTACTCACACCAAATTTTTTGACAACTTGAATTTTCTTCGTTTTGAGATCTGAGGTGTTGCGTATAAGATTCATTATGGAAATGTTTTTTTGAGTTTAATATTAAATATTATATTAATTTTACTTATGTAAAGCATATAAGATTGAATGTTGTTATTGTTTCATAAATGACATTATTTCATCGTTGTAATTATGATGCTAGCATGTTTTCTAACTTGTCCCTAATTAAAATGGTTGTAGTTAAATATTATTACTCACTGAGCTAGTGTCTCACTCCTAGCTCAGGTGGCATTGACGAGGATTTCATTGATAAGAGAGTCATTTGATAGCACCTGGGAGTTCCGCATTTCTTCGCGTAACAAGAGATTTATAGAATTGCTATGTCATTTAAAAAAAACTCTTCGAGTCATAATTATTCCGTAATATTGTAGTCAAGTGGTTATTTTAAATTTCTTTCCGTAATTGGAGAAGAAACTGGGGTGATTGAAATGTTGATGGATATTGAGTCATGAGATCGAGATGTTATTAGTTATACTGTTGCTTTCTAAGATAGAGAAAAATTGGATAAGCTCAAAAATAAATAAAACTCTGCTCGATTTTTTGTATATTTATTTTAAGGCTTGCCTTTGAATTATTTTTCCCTTAATGTCTATCACTCACATATTTAATTTAGATCATGACAAGAATATAATTCACATCTATTGGGCCTAAATTTTAATTCAAAAAGATAATTTTCCTTACTCTTATATTTATGGAAGTCATTTTCACTATATTTTAGAAAAACAAAATTGGATTAGAAAATATTTTCTCAAAATTTTATTACAATCAAACAAGAGGTTATAAGGAAAATATTTTTCTTACTGCCAAATACACAATAACCTTTTCAACAATTTCTACTCTATTTTTAAAGGTAAAAGGACAAAATATGTTTACTTGGTCATGGGATTTTTTCACTTAATTTTCAAAAAATCATTTCATTTTTAAAAAAGAAATAGCGTTTGACCATTGTTATAAACAATTATTATAGTGAATGTCTAATTATGTGGAGTCCTTGTAGGATATAATTAGGAATCCTACTTTGTGACCAAGTAAGGTTTTCCCTATAAATAAAGGGTTTTTCTTCATTGTAAATAAGATTTGTGAAAGATCTATAAATCATGAATATACTTCAAGAGAAATAAGAAGTCTTTTCTCTTCTCCCTACTTTCTTCTCCTTCTAAATTTATATAGTTTCATAACACGTTATCAACACGATTGTTCTATTCTTAAAGAATGATGAAGAAGACGGGAAAACTACAAAAGAGATCTTGCATAAGTTATGCACTAAGGTTCTTATATCTTGAAAGTATGATTTATCTTTATGTTATAATTATTTATGTGATAGATCTGGAGTTACCATCTGAAGTAAGTATTTATAGAGACTTGTCGACTTTTTATACGTTTAATTTTAACCGATTGGGAAGAAAATTTCTTAATTTTTTTAATAATAAAATAAACACAATTTAGTGAAAGGTATGTTTTCAACCTTTATATAAGATATGTGATCTATTAAGCTATATCTATTAACTACTAATGTTAATTATAATAAATCAATAATTTTATTTTTTTGTGTAATTATATGAACGATCATGTTAATGATCATCAAAAGTGATAAAATTACAATTATTTTGAAGGCTTGAGGTTGAGCCTCATTGTAGGTAAGAAGATGGGTTTACGTCCAATCGCACCAAGAGGGTAAGACTTTGGGTTAAAGTCCTGATGCACCATGATGAGAAGATATTGGGTTCAAGTTCCATCTATTTATGGTCTAAGACAGTTTTATATGGATAAGACCTTGAATTTGAGTCTTAATGCACCATATTGATGATAATAAATGACTAAAGAAAAACTAATGTGTTTTTTATGAGAAGTCATGAAATTTACTGAATTTGCTTATTACTGAAGTGAATGTGGTAGTAGTGCATAATAAGTATAAAAAAATTTGATTAAATGATTCACATGAATATGGAATGAGATACTTAGTTATCAAAGTTTGATGTACTTAAATGATTATGTTCTATTCATCAACAATGAGAGCTTTTGACAATGATAAAAATACAAATCAATTCTTTAAAGTGAATGAGGTGTAAGTCATCATGCTAGGCATGAAAAAGATCGCAATCTTTGATTGTAGATGTGGTATCACCAAAATTGTCTCTTGGCAGACATATGTTAAAGAAAAGTTTCATACTTTATCTTTTGACTTATATTGGATAGTAGTTAGTGCAATTGAGACACATGATGTGGTAAATAAGAAGTTTACTAATTTCAATGCTTTCTTAGCTTGACTCGATTGTCTGGGACATCGTTAGTTTATAATGTTTAGACGAATTATGGAAAATTAAAATGAACATCCATGGAAGAAAATAAAAATTCTTTTAAATGGTGAATTTTCTTGTACTATTTGTTAGCAAGACAAGCTTATTGTGAGACCATCATAAACGAAAGTTGAGATTGAATTCTCTGCTTTCTAGGAATGTATACAGATATGTGTGGACCTAGTCATCCACCTAGTGGATTGTTTAGATATTTAATGGTCCTAATAAATGTTTCTTGTATATATGGTCTCATGTGTGCCTATTATTATCTCGCAACTTGATGTTTGCAAAAATGTTGGCACAAATAGTATGTTATATGCACAATTTTCTTCAGATTAGTTCATTCAATAATGGGATCATGACTCACCTAAAGGGTGAAGTAATTGAGAAGAAATAAATCTGAAAATTACTCTTGAATTAATAAAATTGAAATTTACTCATATAATAGTAAATCAGAAATTTACTAAAGCAAAAGGCACATGACGTAGATAAACTTGGAGTTTACGAGTACTAATAATTTTATTAGTTGGCATGAATAATTTGGTCATCCCAAAGATGTGCATACTGAGTAATGGACATACATTGAAAAACTAGAAGATTCTTCAAGAATTCTTTACATTGTTTGTTTTCGTGATAAAGTTGATTGGATCAACTAAAGTTGGGACTAAATCCCTAAATTCTGAAAAGTATAAAAGGTGAATATGGGCTCGTTCGCCTATAATGTGATATGTTAAAAAGATGTATTTATAAGATAATCACATTTGCGTTTGTTGTCAACCTGTAGTTTGACATTCACAAAATTGTTTGTGCAAAAATAATTGAGTTAAGAGCACAATTTCAGAATATGTAAACAAGACAATTTATCTTGATAATATTGATAAATATTCAAGGTGTTGTGACATTATGTGTCAGAGATAGTGGAATCATTGCTTGTGAAAATAAAACTTCATGAGTTGATCTGAAATATGATACTGCATACAAAAGTAAATAGTATGCATTAAATCAATAAATTATGATCAGATTTTCTTTCAATCGATTTATGGTCAAGGACCAAATATTTTTCATCTGATTATTTTGATATGTTGTATATGAATATACATTGATGCACAATGATAGATTCTCCAATGATTGAGATATATGTTAGTTTGTCTAACATAAGAGGGAGACTAGAAGCAACACAAGAGTTGTAAATACATCTATTGAATGTCCCTTAAGAATAAAGTCTATGACATGCATGAAGAACGATAGACTAATCAATTCTAAAAAAACTAATCCTTGAAAAAGGGGGAGGATCAAAGAATGAAAATGATCATAATAAGGATACAACGTGCTCTTGAAGATCTTACTACATAGCACTTTATAAAACCTCATGAGAGGGGTAGATACCTAAAAATAATGAAGTGATGAGATGTCAATAAATTATGCCGTATTGTGAATCAATGCAAAATGATATATCATTGACGATACCTTTGATACAGTATCACGCGATATTGTAAAAGATTATTATAATATAAATTCTACGACGATTGAAGCATGCTGGCACAGAAATAATTATCAATTGAAAAGTGGAATGGTGCATCTTGGTAAGTGTAAAGCTTATTTGACTTGCAATCTAGGCACTAGAAGATGTTATACATCTAACATTGAATGTTGTCACTTAACAAAATTGAGATAAAAATATCAGATGAGTTCAAAATCTAAAGCATATACAAGTTTTTGAAAAACTTATTTATCGTCCTCATAAGGATTAAATTGATTCAAAAAGCATAGAGATATACAAGTATTATTATGCAAGTTGAGGACTAGAATTAAAACTCTTGAAGAGTTTTCAAAAGGCAATAGATTATTTGATTAAAGAAGTAGAAGTAAGGAACTTGCACAAATTTTTGATCATGAATGAAAGATTCATAAAAGCAGATAGAAGAAAGCTTATTTCATCAAGGATTTTCTACACTCATGAGCTTGGTATTTCATCAAGGTTTTCTACACTCATGAGCTCCGAAGAGTGATGATATCAACATGCAACATGTTTGTTCAAGTAATACTACAATTGATTTATCCACCAATTCTCTACCAACTACAACTTTCAAGAAGATGATGCTCAAGCTTGAAAAACGAATATTCTAGTCTCTGAATTAATGTTGTCATTAGGGGGAGTTAATACGCGTTGTACTCTTTTTTCCTCACAAGATATTGTCCTACTGGGTTTTCCTTGTAAGGTTTTTAATGAGACATCTATAATGCATATTATTAGATATGTGTACTTTTTTTCCTTCACCAAGTTTTTTTCCTACTCGGTTTTATCTAGTAAGGTTTTAACTAGGCACATAATCTACCGACATTCAAGGGGGAGTGTTATAAACAATTTATATTATAGTGAATGTCTAATTATGTGGAGTCCATATGGTTAGGAATCCTACTTGGGAACCAAGCAAAGTTTTCCCTATAAATAAAGGATTTTCTTTTATTGTAAATAAAATTTGTGAAAGATATATGAATCCTGAATATACTTTAAGAGAAATAAAGAAGTGTTTTCTCTCTCCCTACATTCTTCTTCTTCTAAATTTATATAGTTTCATAATAACCATAAATTTTTTTTTAATATAACTTAAAGTTGTATTTGAAATTTAAAACACCAACAATTTTGTTTTTGCTTGTGCATTTTTTAATTTATTTTATTTTCAAAAAAGTTCCTAATTTTTTTTTCATCAATATAACTTCATTTAAATTATATCTCATGTTCAAATAAAATTTTATATATTAAAGACAAAAACATCTAAATTCTATATATTAACTGGAAAAAGTCTAAACACAATTGCTCCAACTTCAAGTTGATTTTTTTTTTTCATAAAATTCCAAATATATGTATGCTCTCACAATTTTGCAATATATATATAGGATACATATTCTCGTTATATGTAACTTTAACGTTTAATAATAACAAAAAATATATAACGTCCAATCTGTTTCTCATATGTGATACCTTTTTTTTTTAAAGCCAATTCAACATACTGTAACAGAAAATGTAATGCATTACGCACATTGATTTCAAGAAACAAAACATAAGTAAAGAAAAGATATGTACTTTGATTCATATATCAATTATTACAAAAACAAATTATTACTTGCACGCATCGCTTATCATATGGACTATTAATGTAAGTAAAACATAGCTATCAAACTAAAAAAAACAAAAGAAAAAAAAAACATTTCACGTCGATCGGCGATGGCGTTTCCGATTCCACCATGGCTGAATCAGTTCAGAGCTTCAGCAAATTCCTTCTTATCTCAATACGAGCCCATAATTCTACTAATAACTCCTCTCTTCTCTCTTCTAATCGCTCGAATTCTTCAATCCATCTTCCTCGTTATTCACGATCGAGGACTCAAAGCCACCATTATTAGCTTCGTTATGACCGCCATCAAGTATTTTCTCACATTCAACCTTTGCATCTCTTTAATTTCTCTATAATCTGTTCGGAGCTCCGGAAATGTTGTTTTGAGGGCAGTTTTTTTTTTAGCGTTTGATTAGGTTTCTTATTATTGATTTTGACGCTTTCTGAGACTTTTAATATTTGTTTCTTAAATATAGGTTGGTGCCTGGTGTTAAAAAGCACATTGACTCTGAGAAGCAGAAGGTGAGTTAATTTTGAGCATTAAATACTCTGGTCTACTTCATTGAATGCGGTGTTGTGTTTTTGTTTCTTTCAGTGATTATCACACTGACAAAGTTTGGTGAATTCCTGTTTGACTGTATAAAGTAGAATGGAAATTACTACCTTTCTTCTATGTTTATACACTTTGTTTGACTTAAAAAGGAGTTTAAGCTGTTAATTTGACTTGTGCATTATACTGACGAAAAGAATGTAAACAGCTGAGAAATCATCAAATTGAAGTTTATAATTTGTATTGTAAAATATAAATTTAAGTTCTTTCAAGTTGTGAAAATTATGTAAAGCAATATTATTAAAGGAATAGAGTCAAACATTTTGGAACATTCCAAGGTGGAAAGTGTGTTGAGTAAGTTGGAACAGGAGTACAGGAATAATAATCTAGAGTGAAATAGGTTGAGACTCAACTCATTCAAGCCATATATCGCGCCATTGTATTTAGATTTGCTTCATCTGGATGTTTTTAAAATTTTGACCTAGGCTAAATAATTTGTTGCATGCATTTGGAGTCGATTTGTTCAGCTTAAGAAAAAGAGCAGCTCAATGCACGAAACATCCAACGTTCATGCAAGATTCAGGGAAGGGCCACATCCCAAGGAGATGTGATGTAGATTTTTTCAACTTGTTTTACAAAAATAATTCTAGCAAATAATAAAGTACCTGGTTAAGATTCTATTCTCACTTGTGCATCTATGTGGAAGCATTAAGATATTTCAATGATTAATGTCCCTTAGTTCTGATTATAAATCTGACATTCTCTGGCTTCAAAATTTGTTATCAAACTGAGCAGATAGTGGATAAGTTGCAAGGTTCTTGTAATAGAGATGGATGGAGAACTGAGTTGCCGAAGTCAGGTTTAGGAGATAACGTCCTAGTGCAAATGAGAGATGAGAAACAAAAAGATGTGACATGGCAGGGCAAATGTTCGGGCACCGTGTATGTTTCCATAATTATTGCACTATATAATATGTTATTAGCTAGTAGTTTGGAGTTATATGTGTTTCTGGGTTAAATTAAACCATTTCTTTGCTCTTTATCCTGTGTAGAAAGATTAACAGATTTCCTATTTTCTGAGCAGCTATATTGGCGGAAATGAGAATGAGGGACATTTTTCATTGATAAACGAGGCATGTTCCATGTAAGAGTGTTCATCCATTGTGTACATATGTATATTTAGTTGCTTTACTTGCATTAACTGATCAAGGGAAGGGTTGTTTCTTTTCATGTATCTTCTTCATGATAAACCTTCTGCCATAATGAATCTAGTCTAGTTATTGAGTGTATGATTAAACAGAAGAGGAAGAGGGAGCAAATTCAGTCTCTTGAAAACCTCCGTGTGGATGTACTACTTAATTCAGATTTCAGGGGTTCCAATAAACAACCAACATGTAGACTATGCTAGGTTGATTAAGACCTCAAAAAATGTATTTAGTGGGTTAACTATGCTTCAGGGCGTATAGGAAATGTCATACTTCACATGCTGACGGTGCTGGACGGAAGATGGAATTGAACCTACGAAATGCTTAGCAACTATTAAACGGAGTTTTGGATGCTCTCATAGCTCTACAACCTCTTCTTTTTTTCCTTTTAATGTGGATTGGTAACTTTACCATGTTATACCCCTTAATATATTTGAATCGATTATCCTTTTCTCATTAAATTTAAGTGCATTACTCATCCGTGGTGTATTAGCTCTGTCATCTGGCAGATATTGTTTCTGATTTTTTTGGACATCTTGGATTAAAACAATAGATCTCAAATCTGTTGAGTTGTTTTAGCCCAAGCAACATATGTTGACATTTATGTTCATCTGTGACTGTCTTGAACAAAGAAAGCACGATACTCTGCCCATGCTAATGTATCTGAGTCATGTAATCTATCTTATTATCGCAATGTGACTAGATTTTAATAACATCATTGTTAACTAATTAGTTTTTTCTAAAAAATTTTTTATTTATCTTCAGATTCTTATTTGTTGTTGTCATGGGAGGGAATGCACTTGTTGAGTTTTCTTTTTCAAGCAATACACCTTATTTAAGATTTTTTATCATAAAACTTTCCATCTCTGCTTTCAGTATGAATAGATATTTCTTATTTCAGGTTTGCACATACCAATCCACTACATCTGAGTGTGTTCCCAAGCGTTGTTAGATTCGAAGCAGAAGTGGTTGCGATGACAGCAGCAATTCTTGGTAGTAAAGAAAAGGCTTCTGGAGGAAAAATTTGTGGAAATATGACATCAGGGGGGACTGAAAGTATATTATTAGCAGTTAAATCATCACGTGACTATATGAATGCCAAGAAGGGCATCACAAAACCAGAAATGTATGTGCTCTTTTCCTCTTTGTTTTCTTTAGCATCCAGCCGTAAATTATCAGTCTCTAAATATAGTGAGTATCAATAATGACTGTAGGATAATACCAGTTTCCGCACACTCAGCATACGACAAGGCTGCACAATATTTCAAGATCAAATTGTGGCGTGTCCCTGTTGATAAAGAATATCGAGCAGATGTTAAAGCTATTAACCGATATATTAACAAAAATACTATCATGGTAAAGTTTTGACTTTGGGAAGTTTTATGATCATTTTCCCTGGTTTTAAGCAAAAGTAAAATGCATTAGTGTGTTCATATCTTTTCATTATTCTTTTTGTTTGTTCTCCTTCATTTTATAATTCTCAATCTCCATAGAAATGAGCCTTAGACTCTGAATTTCATCATAATTTGTTTACTTAGGCCCTGACTTTATGTCAAGTATTTAATCTGCTCACTAAAACATATGAGTATACAGATTGTTGGATCGGCACCTGGTTTCCCCCATGGCATAATCGATCCAATTGAGGCAAGTGCGCGGATCTTTTCCCAATTTCTACATCTTTTATAAATACTGCTAAGTATAATGGATTTTTGATCCTTTACTCGCTAAATTTCCTAGTTAAATTCTCTTTCAGGAGCTTGGTGATTTGGCTTCTAGCTACCAAATTTGTTTCCATGTTGACCTTTGTCTTGGAGGCTTTGTCTTACCTTTCGCTCGTAAGTTGGGGTATGTTTGATTTACTTTGTTTCCAGGTTATGGTTCTGTAAAGTAGAATGCTCTGTACTAACTATTTATCTAATTTTGTACTTCTATTGATTTATAGTTCTAAAGAAGTTCCTTTGCCCTTGCCCTCCCTTTATACAAGTTCTTTTCTATATAGTCAAATCATCAGCAACAATTAATTTATATCTATCTTATAGATACCACACTTTGTCTATATGATTCTTGTCATTTTCTACAGATACCCTGTACCTCCATTTGATTTCACTGTTCAAGGAGTAACCTCAATCTCAGTGGATGTACACAAGTATGGGCTGGCCCCAAAAGGAACCAGTGTAGTTCTGTACCGAAATCGTGAAATACGGAAGGTATAAAGTGCTACTTTCTGCCCCTTCTCTGTAATCACTGTTTAGCATTCAATTGAAGCATCTCTAAGCAGAAATTATGGATTTGTTTAAATATCCAGTTTGTGAGAGTTCATCGGAGATTAGACTTGTTCCTTTGGATATATTCTTCTTTATGAGGAAATTTTGTTCTCTTGATTATGAACTTTGTAAGTTCATCCTTAATATAATTTGTAGCCTTTATGTGACTGGAAATATTGTCTTGAATTTTAATGGTTTTTCTTTCTGAGATGCCCTCTTTACCTTTCCCTTATCAATGTCGAAGTTGCAGAGAGCAGTATAGTATACCTTGAAACATTTGGTATGGTGGTTCTACTTCATGTGCAATGAGTTGATACATTATGCTACACCTTCATTTTATATGTATTTATTTTAAAAGTAATCTGAGATCTTTTACATTTTCTTACTCCTGAAACATGTGCGGGGACTGGACGATCTTATACATTTTCTTACTCCTGAAACATGTGCGGGCACTGGACTAATTTGCTGCTGGTTCTTACATGTTAACAGCATCAATTTGTTGCTGGTAAGTTACTCATGTCAAAGAAGTATCCGTTATTTGTAGCTTTGCTACTGACTCAAGGAAAAAAAATCTCTATGAACTGTTGGTGGGGCAATTGATGTGATAATAAAAACTAGATCTGCACTGCGATCAACTTCAGTGAAAGGAGTTTCCAGGTGCTCTGAACCTTAAATACATTATCAGAAATTTGTCTTTTTAAAAGAATAAATATTCCGTGAAACCAATTTAGTAAGAAAAATCAAATGTGTACCCTTGCAATAAAGTAAGTGGCCATGATCTGAGATAATTTCCTATTACCTTTTGCCTTCCACTTATGGAAAAACAAATCACTCTCTTTCCTGCGAAAAAAGGGTAATAATTCTTATGAAGTTCTGATGACATATCCCTTGTATTCACATGATAGTGACTGAGTGGACTGGTGGGCTTTATGTTTCTCCAACAATTGCTGGAAGCAGAGCTGGAGGTCTGATAGCTGGGGCTTGGGCAGCAATGATATCTTTAGGCTCCGAAGGTTATAGACCTTTCTCATTCTTATTGGTTATCTCTTGGCATTTCCGTTTCTTCGTAGATGATAGTTTGTACACCTTGCAGGATACTTGGAAAACACCAAGGAGATCATGGAGGCATCAAAAAGAATTCAGAAAGGGTACATATAGTCTCACTTACAGTTTAATTCTTTTCCAGTCTAAGTACCATTGTACCTCACAATGATTCTACCTTCAGGATACAAGACATTCCAGAACTGTATGTTATTGGAAGGCCTGATATGAGTATAATTGCTTTTGGATCTGATGTTGTAGACATATTTGAAGTCAATGATGTTCTGTCGTCCAAAGGCTGGCATTTAAATGCATTACAGAGACCTAACAGGTATTGCAACTGCACATGATGCACACTTTGATGTAAGATTCATTCATGCTGGACACTAGAGAAGCTTTTCTTCTTCCATCTCTATGGTAACTGTTTAAACAATTACCAGAAATGCAGTTTTCCTTCATAACCATTTGGATAATTTGGGCAGGAGAGTCTAATCTTGAATAATACTTCTAGAATTCTAAGTACATAAATGGGAATACTCTTCTTAGTTGTTTGTATTGCATATTCGTTTCAGTGTTCATATTTGTGTGACGCTTCAACATGTACCAGTAGTCCAGATTTTTCTGAAGGATCTTAGAGATTCCGTGCAGACTGTAAGTGTGCTCTTTCACTTCCATCTTTTTCTCTCCTTTGAATTTCCAATATCATAAATCTTTATAACTAGCATACCAAGATTTTCCTGTCAAATGAAATGTGGTTATCACTTATCAGTACCAGGAACAGCTTATTGAAGGCGGCTTACCATGTACTGTTTAGGCCAAATGTATATCTTGTCAGCACTGCTCATAGTTAGGGGCTTGAAAGTTGATCTGTCTTCTGGTGCACTTGCTAAACAGGAAATGATCATTATTTTCCCCTCATAAATATTTCTGGTCGGGATCTTTTACTTGGTCATGTTTTGACCAATCAGATAACTGTATGAATTTAAGGCTCAGTTATTTTAGATGTATCTGTTCCTTCATAACCGCTTACTTGATTCTAATTAGATTCTTATCTTTGAAGTATATATATACTATGTGATTTTCTGTTGAGAGGTCATTTATAGTGTTCTCCCCCATCAGGTGAAAGAAAATCCGGGCCCAGTTAACGGAGGGTTTGCTCCAATCTACGGTGCTGCAGGGAAGATGCCAGATAGAGTTATGGTTCAAGATTTACTGGTGGAATTTATGGACAGTTCATGCTAGTGATTTTTCAGCATACTGTTTGCATAGTTACTGCTGAATAGAAAAAATTGCAAGGGTTAATTAATATTGGATTTTCTGCATTATGGTGAATACAAACAGAATGTTAACAATTGAACACTATTGATTCCTTTGTACTTGCTGAATGCATGCTAAAATATAATTGGTGGAACCCCTGAAATTATTATTACCAAGGTATGGACAATATCTCTGTACCTGTATCCTAGCTGGATTTACCAGTATTCTGGCTGCTGCACTCAACTTTGCTTAATTTGTTACAGAAGAGCTGATTTGCAGGGAAAAATTGTTAGTCTTATTCTCTTATTCAACTCGAATTATGCTAGAGAAACCTTTGTGATGCGAGAGAATTCCCTTGTACCCTCAACTTGTCATTTAATATCGGAGAATAGACATAAATACACATGTTAACTTGTTTTGAAAAGTTAGTTATAGACCTAAACTATTAGGATGATTTATTACACAATTATACTATTTAAAAATGAAAACAAAACCCTATTTCCATCACCATCCTACCCTACCCCAAATCATGCCTCTTCTTCTTCTTCTTCTGCCTCCTCTTCTTTCTCTTCTTCTTCTACCTCCTCTTCCTCTTCCTTTTCCTCTTCCTCATCATCGTCTTTCTTTTCCTGTTCCTCTTCCTTGTCTTCTTCCTCTTTCTCAGTCTCAAAATGTGAAATCTAATTCGTGAGAGTTGTCGGTATACGATTTCGAGTCATTTTGAGGATTTGAGGTTCTAAAATTGTACCCACTTTTGACTAATCCAATGTACGGTTCGTTGGTCTTCCTACAGTTTGCACATGCCATCCATCGTTCCCAACTTATACCTTCAATTTTTTACTAAGTCTACGACTCAACTACAAGGCTTACCTATGATTCATATATGGGATGATGACCCATCCCGGTGAACTGTAAGAAGGGTACTGGAACTAGAATTTTAAGATTATTTAACCCACCAACCACAATCTCCAACTACGACCCGTTAGAGCACCTATGGTCCGTAGGTTGGGACCGTAGACACAAACACCATCTATGAAAGTCTTGCTAGTTGGGCGGTTGATGGGTTTATAGTTACGCTTGCCAGCTGAGCTGAGAGTTAGTTGATTGAGTTGATTTTCACACTTGCTAGTTGGTTTGGGAGTTGATTGGTTCTTGGATTTGGATTTAGATTATTCTTTTGTCTTGTAGACATAACTATTTTTTGTACTTATTGGACTTATGGGGTCCATTTGGATTTTATATAACACTAAATTACTTATATACACAACTTCACTTACCTTATTCTCTATTTTAACCTACTTTTTTGAAATATTTCATAAATCCCTTATTTCTCTCAATTCCTAAAACTTTCAAGTATATAAAATCAATTAGCCAAAACCCACGCTTACTACTATTTCCACTCCTCTTTTCTCTTCTTAAATTCACTCCACATTTTTAGCAGTTACAATTTTCAAATTAATTTGATTTTCAAAAGAATTCTCTCTCTCAAGTCAATTAATTTCAAACATGTGAATAGGTAGGGTTTTTTCTTCTCTGTTATTGTCTTCTTCCATTTCTTTTATCCAACTTTTTTCTTAATACATATGGGTTCATTTAGTATTGGGGTTACTCAACTAAATTCTTCTAATACTATATGAGATATTGGGGTTCATCTCATCCTCCTCCAAAATGTCGTAGACTTGCTATGACAATATATGGACAATGTTTTTATTGTGAATCCAATGAACTACCACAATGCATCAACAATATGATTACATTATCGATATGTTGAAAAGGTAAAGGAGAAACAGATCAGATTGTTGGATTTTTTTTCTTGTTCATCTTTTTTTATGATAAATATGGATTCAGATTTTAATGTATCTAGTTATTTTTATTTTTTTAAAATTAATGTATAATATTTTCTTTTCAATATTATGATACATTACAATTTCATCACGCTTCGTGTTCAAATTGTATAATCTACTATACATCAATTGTTGTTATGTATTTGTAGTGTTTAATTTTGGTTCAGACTTATTTAAATTAGAAGACTAAGTGATGTACACATTACTCAATAAATACAGTTAATACATAAATTTTATTATTCTATAGATAAAACATTGTATATCAAATTAATCGATAAGGTGTAATTTATGGTCTTACACTATGAGATTTATGTCAATTATACTAATATATTCATATTTTGAGGAGTTGTTGTAATTTTCTGAACTTATTCATACAAGAATAATATTCAATAATAATGGATATTTTTGTATCATATATGGAGTTGTTGTAATTATGTGAATTTATTGATACAAAAATAATATTAATTGTTCTATCATTCAAAACATGCACTATTAGAGTGTGTATCAGACACACAAAATTCATTAAAATGTATCAAATAAACACATAAGATACATTGCAAGTTACTACTGTAATTCAATATTTGTATATTTATATGTTGAACAATTTTTATATCATGTTCAACTAGTGGACATTCAGTATCAAATATAAAAATCTGTCAAATTTATCAATTTGTATTGAAAATTAGTTACCCTTTTTTATCATTATGTATCAACTAAACATTAAGATACTTTGTAGTTATAATTATGTATCATATAATTAACTTGACATGTTTCTCATGATGATTCATTTTATATAGCTGTTTTTGTTGAGTTCCTTAGTAACAAAATCAACATCACTTCAAATAATTTAAGAGCTGATTATCTTCACACAAGATTTGAAGCATTATTATGGCGATACGGTACTGAAAAAGCTAAGTTACACTATTTCTCACATGATGTATCAGATGCATTATTTATCAATTTAACAAAATCATTTATTACATGTACATTCTATCTTATTTACAATTGTTAATAATTTGACAATGTTATTAAATCATCATCATCATAACTGAACACAAATCTAAACAAATTTATATTTCATAATAGCAACATTTCAACATATTGTATTGGAAATACATAAAAACACAATACATTGAAGTGTCTATACTTGTTATAGTGGAAAATTATTGAATTGAAAATTATAAAGTGAAACATCAATGTATTCTAAAAAA
Organism: Solanum lycopersicum; assembly: GCF_036512215.1. Taxonomy (NCBI): domain Eukaryota; kingdom Viridiplantae; phylum Streptophyta; class Magnoliopsida; order Solanales; family Solanaceae; genus Solanum; species Solanum lycopersicum. The sequence continues at coordinate 13,011,949 of NC_090804.1, forward strand.
ATCTATTAAAAAGTTTATGTCAATCGTTTTTAGGAAATAAGTACAAGTTCGTCTGTTATGACCTTCTTGCCCACAACGTCCACAACAGTTTGTGTTAGTTGTTAGCTTTTCATCTGCATTCTTCTTCTTTTGATCGTTCATGCATCCTCTTGTATCTCGGTGTCAACACAATTTTTTTTTCAAAATAGACTCGTGAATTGATCAATACATAATTTCTGTTATATCATATATATTACTAAACGACTACTAACTCGTGTATCACATAAATATTATACAACAAAGCACAACAAAACAACAAGAAACATACCCATCTATATTATACACACTTTAAAATTTGTGTCTTGTAAATAGAAAAATTGACACAATTCATAAAATTAAATTACTACGACACTCGCCTATAGAACGATACATTTACAACTTACATCAAATGTATCTGATACATCATTGAAAACACATCAAGAAAATCATATCACAAAATTCAACACGTACAAAAAAAGCTTATGATTATATAATGTATCTAATAAAAAGATATGTAATGTATCAACTTGCAAAAAATAATATAGCTTAACCAATTTATTCATATAAAAAATAATTTATCACAAACAAATCACCATATATTTTCAAACTTACAACACATGCACTGATAAATTATACTAAACACACATTGCAATTCAAATACAAACACCAATATATGTAAAAGATATACAAGATACAACATATATAATGTATAAACCTACAACACATAATGTAGCATATGATTTGATACACAACACAATGCTACAAAATCACAAACCTTTTTTTGTCAGATCTTTTAATTTGAAAATTAAAATTATGCTTTATTTTGTATTTTGACATTACACTCATTAAAATTGTTTTATCCTTATGCATTTGCTTCACTTTCACTTTGATATCGTTCATATCTAATCTCAGTTTTCAAGACTCCCGAATTACTTAATAAGATGAAAATATTTATTTTGAATCTTATCAATTTCGAATGGACAAAATACAAACATACCAATCACAAATAGAAGAAATTAGAGATTTTATAAATTTTGTAACCTTCATAACTCACCTCGTTCACCCATTTTTTTGAATATGTCAACAAAATCGATATATTCATCTATTTGTATCTGCAACTTCATCGAATTTTTTAATATTAACACTATTTTGATATTAATGGTTGTTAAATGAAGAAGATGTAATTAGAAATTTGATATTTGTGAATTTGTTACCTATTGGGATATAGACTGATAAGGATTAGTTAGTTGTTAATCAAGGAGATTAAAATAAGTAAATATATATTTAGCGCATTAATCCAGGAAATTAAAATAAGTAAAAATGAATTTTACCTAATTTTTTCCTTTTTAATCTCAACAAAGAGTTATTTACAATGTATCACATATAATGTATTCGGACAATAGATATGTATCCGACTGCCTTTTTTTTCTAAGGGGTTTTTTAAAATTAAAAATTAGTAGGTATAGGATGTAATTTAGATCTTACACTATGTGATTCTTATAATTGATACTTTATTCAAACTTTCGCATGATTGTATCTTCTGGGATTATGTGGTACAACTAGGTTTAGTTTAATTGTACTTAGATTCACTTTTGATATGCTCGTGTGCCTTCTTTTCATATCCCCTTTGGCATCTACTTGTGTCTAGATTCTATATTATCATATTTTCTTTATCTTTCTTGCTCTGTCGATTTATAATACCTACTGAGTATTATTGTTTTGATATTTATACTATACTTTTCATCTTTTCGTGATGCAGGTCCTAGTTCAAGCAACCGGATTTGGCATTCTGGATCAACTTTTCTCCTTCTATACTTATGTTAGCTTGTCTTTTGCCATCGAGATTACTCGTTCTGGTCCACCTTGCGGACTTTTATTTATCTCGTCAAATAACTCCATACTCATGAGTTCCATGTTTTTTAAGGTTTCCATTGTATATATTTTTTGTTTGCTTTTCCGTGATTATCTTTACTTATTCTTAGCATTATTTTTTATTTAGTTCTAACTTGTACCCACTACTTGTCATTCCGAACATGAGTCATGTAACACCCAATAGCCAAAACAGACCAAAAACCAGCTTTAAAGAAAAAAAATTTGTAGGTGCAACCAACGGTGCCATCGACGGATTGTAGCCTGACTCACGGTCTGTCCTGCACAACCTTCTATGGGATCAAAAACTCCCAAAAATTTCAGCCCAGAAAAATTAGTTAGGTCTTGGACAACGTACGGACTTACGGTCCGTAGGTGAGAAGACGGTTCATATTCCATGACCGACGATCAATACTCCCTTCACCCACGTACGGACTTACGGTCCGTAGGTGAAAAATTTACAGATAGTTAAGGGGAAATACAGATGGATCAACTTCAAATGGTCATAACTCTTAGCGCAAAATGAATTAGGTGTCCCATGACCTACCCAAATATAGATAATTGAATTATCTTCCATATCCACCAACCTTTCTAAAATCGGACCTCCGAGGAAAAAGTTACGCCCATTTTAGTAAAGGTGTATCGAACAGGCCCAATCGACGGACCCAACGACGGGGCATCGGTCAGACGATGAACAGTCAGTCCTGGCCGTCGTTTGGTCCGACAAAAATTTTCCCAGTGGTCTTTCTGACCTTTCCCACTCCGTTTAAACCCTAAGTTACGTCGTTTTGATCCTAAATCATCAGATTTTAGTCATTTTAAGCCTAAAAACATGATTAAAACATATCCAAGTCAAATCATTAAATCAAAATCTAGAAAATTAGAAGCAAGAGAGGATAAAAAGATCAAGAACCCTAGTTCAAGAATGCAACAAGCTCCAGCGGTTCCAGCCCCGAATTTAAGTATTTTTCAGTGGATTTCATCACCAGGTATGTGAAATTTCACTAGTGGGTTCCTTTCACCCATTGGGTCCCTAGTTTTCAGTCAGTTATTAATTCTTTTATCATCAATTTATTAGTTATATATTCCAAATCAGATAATTATGTTATTACTCAGATTATTGCATGAAATTCAAAATCCTAGCTTCGTATTTCTTTAGTTCTTGAATTACACATGTTTGGTCGGATATTTCAGCTATTCAGTTATACATACCTCAATTTTTAATGCATCATTATCAGATTAAATGTTGCATTCTTAGTTTGCATGTTCACTTTTAGGGTTATCCAATTTTTATAGAAAATTCAGACATAATCAGTTAACTATAAAAGTCCATAGGAGTAGCATTATACCGAGTGGGACTAGGGTTTAGTGTACCCAATTAATCCCAGAACTACTATCCAAGTAGGTTGTAAGTCCCCTCTGTGGTCCATCAGTTTAGTGATCACGCCAGCATGCATTTATACCTTTGGCAGGATATTTTGGGTCCTCTCAATGGGGCATATATCGGACTCCACATTTAGATCATGTGGTTTTATTATCTGTTATTAGTAGCTCCCATAGTTTAGTCAGTCTCTCTTGCATTGACCGTTTATCAATATACTCAGTACCCAGTTTTAGCATGTTATAAGTTGGTCATTCCATCCAGTTAGCTAAGAATTCAGTTTATCTTATTCAGTTAGCATGTACTCTATCCTACATGCTCAGTACCTTTCAAGTACTGACGCATATATGTGGTACATTTTCTCGTGATGTAGGTTCAAGTTTTCAGCATCCAGATCACGCATAGATTGATTTCCAATCTCCAATTCAACAGATTCAGTGGTGAGTCCTCATTCTCCGAGGACAACAGTCATGAGTGTCATATCAGTCATTAGTCATTTAGTTTTAGTTTTTGATAGATTTAGTTGGGGCTTGTCCTAGTATTCTAGTCCAGATTAGAGATTTTGACATAGTTAAATTCAACTTAGTATTGATTTAATATTTTCATTGTATTAAACTCATCAGTTTTCATATATATCAGTTTTAGCATATGGGTATTCCCTATCGTTTCATTATAAGTTATGATTTAGCTTCTGCATCAGTTTATTATCTTTAGTATGCTCATGATAATGCGAGCAGAGTTAGCTTGGAATCATTTGTGGTTCTAAGTTCCGTGTCCAAGTCTCTGTGGTAGCTCGGGACATGACAAAACTTGGTATCAGAGCACTAGGTTCAAGAGTTCTAAGATGTTTGAAAAAGCCACACTAAGTAGAGTCTTTTTCATGGGTGTGAAGTGCACCACATATAATGAGAGGGAAACTATGAGGAGTTTTAGAAAAAACATCAATTTCTTGTTACTCTTATCGTGCGTAAGGTATGATCAAATTCCATTCTAACTTGACATTGTGCTCTTAATATCATGCCTTCTCGTAGAGCTTATGCATGGAATGCTAATGCACGCAATGCTTACGCAGTTCCTCTAGTACTAGATGAGGAAGTTCAAATGCAGAGTTTCAGAATGCCAATTCAGCTTTTGGCTCAGAGTATGACCAACCAGAACAATCAGCAGGTTCTAGTTCCTACTAATAGAAATGACCAATTAGTGGCATCCAGAGTTTGTGATTTTGTTAGGATGAAGCCGCCTAAGTTTTTAGGGTCACAAGTTGGTAAGGACCCACATAAGTTCATTGATGAGGTCAAAAAAATATTTGGTATGATGTCAGTAACTAGTAGTGATAGGTGAGATTGGCATCCTACAAACTCAAGGATGTGAATCACATATGGTCCACTCAGTGGAAAGACAAGAGACATGACTTTGTCTTTTGTAACTCTGTATAGCAGTCCAATTCAGTGTTGGTCCAGAAACTCTCTCAGAACCTTTCTCATTCTCTACTCCAGTCGGTGACCCAGTTATAGCTAGACGGGTATACAAAAATTGCCCTGTCACAGTCTCTTAGAAAGTCACCTCAACAGATCTAGTAGAGTTAGGAATAGTAGACTTCGATGTCATTTTAGGCATGAATTGGTTACACTCATGTTATGACTCAATCGATTGTAGAACTAGGATTGTTCCTTTTAAGTCAACCAATCTTAGAATGGAATGATAGTAGCTTAGCGCCTATGGGTCGGTTTATTTCTTACCTTAAGGCCAGAAAGATGATATCCAAGGGTTATCTCTATCATATAGTTCGGGTTAAGGATTGAAGACTTGAAACCCCAACTCTTGAGTCTGTTTCAGTAGTCTTCGAATTTTTGGAAGTGTTTCCAGAAGATCTTCTCGGAGTTCCTCCCGAAAGGTAAATCGACTTTGGAATTGATCTCTTTCCAGATACCCAGCCTATTTCTATTCCTCCTTACAAAATGGGTCCAACAGAGCTTAAGGAATTGAAAGAGCAGTTGAAAGACCTTCTAGATAAGGGATTCATCAAACCTAGTATTTCACCATGGGGTGCACTAGTGTTGTTCGTAAGGAAGAAAGATGGTTCTCTCAGAATGTGCATTGACTACAGATAGTTCAACAAGGTCACAATCAAGAATAAGTATCCCATCCGTAGGATTGATGACTTATTTGACCAACTTCAGAGTGCTAGCCATTTCTCAAAGATAGACCTCAGATCGGCTTATAATCAGCTCAGAGTCAGAGATAGTGACATTCCAAAAACATCCTTCAGAAATCGGTATGATCATTATGAATTTGTAGTTTTGTCGTTTGGACTAACCAATGCTCCTGCAACTTTCATGGATTTCATAAATAGAGTTATCAAACGGTACTTGGACTTGTTCGTTATCGTCTTTATTGTGATATCCTCATTTACTCTAGGAGTGAGCAAGAACATGCAAGTCATTTGAGAATTGTTTTACAGACTCTCAAGGATCTCTAGTTATTCACTAAGTTCAGCAAATGTGAATTCTGGTTGCATTCCGTTGCTTTCCTTGGTCACATTGTATCTAACAAAGGGATCCGAGTGGATTCACAGAATATAGAAGCAGTGAAACAATGGCCCAGACCTACTTCTGCTATAGATATCAGAAGTTTCTTAGGTGTAGCAGGTTACTACAGAAGGTTTGTGGAAGGATTTTTATCCATAGGCTCACCATTGACTAGTTTGACTCAGAAGATGGTCAAGTTCCAATAGTCAGATGATTGTGACAAAAGCTTCGCAGAATTGAATAAATGATTGACTACAACTCCTTTCTTTACTCTACCAGAGGGTTCAGATGGTTATGTGATCTATTGTGATGCATCCAGAGTTGGCCTAGGTTGTGTGTTGATGTAGCGAGGTAAGGTGATAGCTTATGCCTCTAGACAACTTAAGGTTCATGATAAAAAAAGTATCCAAATCATGACCTCGAGCTTGCAGCAGTGTTGTTTGCACTCAAGATCTGGAGACACTACTTGTAAGGTGTTCACATAGAATAAGAGCCTTCAGTATGTGTTCACCCAGAAGAAGTTGAATCTTCGCCAGAGGAGATGGATTGAGTTCCTTAAGGATTATGATATGAGTGTGCATTACCATCTTAGTAAGGCGAATGTAGTAGCATATGCTCTTAGTATATTATCTGTGGGTAGTGTATCCCATGTTGAGGAAGAAAGGAAGGAGCTAGTGAAGGATTTTCACAAGCTTGCATGCTTGGGAGTTCTCCTTATGATCATATCAGACAGCGGTGTAACAGTTCAGAATGGGGAAGAATCGTCTTTGGTAGTGGAGGTTAAGGAAAAGAAAGACAATGACCCAATCTTGCTTGAACTTAAGGGTGCAATCCATAATCAAAGAGTGAAGGTTTTCTCCCAAGGGGAAGATGGTGTCCTTCGCTACCAAGGTAGATTGTGTGTTCCTGATGTGGGCGAGTTGATACAACATATTCTTGCAGAAGCCCATAACTCTAGGTATTCTATTCATCCAGGTGCCACTAAGATGTACCGGGATCTGCGAGAAGTCTATTGGTGGAATGACATGAAAAGGGATCTAGCAGATTTTGTAAGTAAGTGCCCCAATTGCCAGCAAGTCAAGGTAGAATATCATAAACCAGGAGGTATGACTAAAGAGATTGATATTCCTACTTGGAAGTGGGAGACTTCATCACAGGATTACATCGTACTTGTAGACAGCATGACTCAATTTGGGTGATAGTTGATAGGATGACAGAGTCTTCTCGCTTTTTGGTGGTCAAGACTACATATTCGGAAAAGGACTATGCCAAGATTTACATTAATGAAATTGTGAGGTTGCATGAGGTTCCTTTGTCTATCATATCAGATAGAGGTCCTCAGTTTACATCTCATTTCTGGAAGTCATTTTAGAAAGGTCTTGTTAATCAAGTTAAGCTTAGTACAACATTTCATCCACAGACGGATGGGTAGGCAGAACGTACCATTCAAACCTTAGAGGATATGTTGAGAGCTTGTGTGATCGATTTCAAAGGTAGTTGGGATGATCACCTTCCTCTTATTGAGTTTGCCTAGAATAATAGCTACCATTCCAATATTTAGATGACCCCTAATGAGGATTTATATGGGCGAAGATGTAGATCTCTTGTTGGTTGGTTTGAAGTATGTGAAGCAGCTTTGATAGGGCTAGATTCAGTCCTTTATGCTATGGAGAAAGTGCAACTCATTAGATATAGACTTAAGACAGCCCAAAGTCGTCAGAAATCTTATGCAGATGTAAGGAGAAGGGAACTAGAGTTCTAAGTTCATGATTGGTGTTTTTGAAGGTATAACCTATGAAAGGGGTGATGAGATTTGGAAAGAAAGGGAAAGCTCAGTCCTAGATATGTAGGCCCTTACAAGATCTTTAAAAGGGTTGGCAAGGTTGCATATGAGTTAGAGTTGCCAGCAGAATTAGCAGCAGTGCATCCGGTCTTCCACATCTCACTCTTGAAGAAATAATTGGGTGATCCAGTCTCTGTAGTTCCATTAGAAAGTGTGGCGGTGAAAGATAGTCTTTCTTATGAGGATGTACCTGTCGAGATTCTTGACCGTCAGGTCAGAAGGTTGAGAAACAAAGAAGTCACTTCAGTTAAGGTTTTGTGGAGGAGTCAGTACGTAGAGGGAGCTACCTAGGAAGTAGAAGCGGCCATGAAAGCCATGTATCCTCACCTCTATCCTTCCGATTCCGCTCCAGCTAGACCTAATAGTTCCTCTTCAGTTTTCAAGTCATTCATTCATGAATTAAGTCTTAAAATCATGTTCCCTCAGTTTGTACTTGCATTTTTAGCATATTTGCATATTATCGAAATTCAATTCAGTCAGAAACTCAGTTTTCAATGATTAGTAGTAGGATTTGCAGCTCTCTCCCTCTATTTTAGCTAGTTTAGTCTTTATTCAAGGACGAATGTTCCCAAGGGGAAGATAATGTAACACCACATAGCCAAAACAGACCAAAAACCAGCTTTACATGAAAAAAATCTGTAGGTGCAACCAAGGGTGGCATCGACGGACCGTAGCCTGACCCACGGTCCGTCCTGCACAACTGTCGATGGGATCAGAAACTCTAAAAAATTTCAGCCCGGAAAATTGGTTAAGTCTTGGACGACGAACGGACTTACGGTCTATAGGTCAGACAACAGTCCGTAGTCTGTGACTGTCGATCACTACTCCCTTCACCCACTCTCTGACAAGAGCTAGGGACGACCAGCACCGTCCATAGGTGGACCTACGGTCCATAGGTGGAAAATTTACAAACAGTTAAGGGGAAATGTATTTGGGTCCACTTCAAATGGACAAACTCTTAGCACAAAATGAATTAGGCTCACCATGGTCTACCCACATATAGATAATTGAATTAGCATTCCATACACACCGACCTTGCTAAAATTAGACCTTCGAGTAAAACGTTATGCCCATTTTAGTAAAGTTCTGTCGAACAGGCCCAGTCGACGGACCCAAAGAAGGGGCGTCGGTCAGACGGCGGACCGTCAATTCTGGCCGTCGTTTGGTCCGACAGCAACTTTCCCAGGGGTCTTTTTGATCTTTTCCACTCCGTTTAAACCATAAGTTACATTGTTTTGACCCTAAATCATCAGATTCTAGTCAGTTTAAGCCTAGAAACATAATTAAAATATATCCAAGTTAAATCATTAAATCAAAACCTAAAAAATTAGAAGCAAGAGAGGAGAAAAAGCTCAAGAACTCTAGTTCAAGAACACAAAAAGCTCCAACATTTCTAGCCTAAAAAATTAAGTATTTTTTCGTGGATTTCATCACCAGGTATGTGGGATTTTACTATTGGGTTCCTTTCATCCATTGAGTCCCTAGTTTTCAGTCAGTTCTTGATTCTCTTATAATGATTAAACGTAGGGTTTCTAGAAACTAGATAGAACTTTATGAATTTATTAGTTATATATTCCAAATTAGATTATCATATTATTACTCAAATTATTGCATGAATTTCAGAACCCTTGATTTGTATTTCTTTTGTTCTTGAATTACACATGGTTTGTCAGATACTCAGCGATTTAGTTATACATGCCTCAATTTTTAATGCATCATTATCAGATTAAATGTCCCCTTCTCAGTTTGCATGTTCAGTTTTGAGCTATCAAGTATTTACAAAAAAATCAAACATAATCAGTTAACTATATAAATCCATGGGAGTAGCATAATACCGAGTTGGACAAGGGTTCAGCGTACCCAATTAGTCCCAGAACTACTAGCCAAGTAGGTTGTAAGTCCCCTCTGTGGGCAATCAGTTTAGTGGTCACACCAGCATGCCTTTATACCTTTGGCAGGGTACATTGGGTTCTCTCGATGGGGCGTATACATCGGACTCCACATTTAGATTATGTGGTTTTATTATCGGTTATTAGTAGCTCCCACAAATTCATTCAGACTATCTTGCATCCATTTATCAATCAATATACTAAGTATCCAGTTTCAGCATGTTATAAATTGGTCGTTCCATCTAGTTAGCTCAGAATTCAGTGTATCATGTCAGATTATTATACTTGCTTTTATGCTTGTTAAATTATGTTTTATTTCAGCATTACATTATTTTACATGCTCAGTACCTTTCAAGTACTGACGCATACGTGCGCTACATCTTCTTCTGATGCAGGTTCAGGTTCTCAACATCCAGATCACAGATTGATCGATTTCCGATCTCCAGTTCAGCAGATTCAGTAGTGAGTCCTCATTCTCCGAGGACAACAATCATGAGTGTCATTTCAGTCACTAGTCATTTCGTTTTAGTTTTTGCTAGATTTTGCTGGGGCTTGTCCCAGTTTTTCCAGTCCAGATTAGAGGCTTATTTCAGACATAGTTAGATTCAACTTAATATTAAGTTAATATTTTCATTGTACTGAACTCATCAGTTTTCATATATATATCAGTGTTAGCATAAGGGTATTCCCCATCTTTTCATATAAGTTATGATTTAACTTTCGCATCCGTTTATTATCTTTATTATGCTCATGATAAAGCCATCAGTAAACTTTTGCAATATGCACATATTTTAGAAATAAATACCATGATACAATTCTAATTGAGTTGGCTGATCTGATTTGTTGAACTAACAACAACGAGATTTTATTCTGATCTATAATTCAGACTTCACAAACATTTTTAAGTTATTTAGTTATATTATTTTATAATGTTTAATTTTAAGTTATAGATTTATAAAGTTAGTTCAATTTTATAAGTTATGAAGTAGGTTCGTACTTACTAATTTTTAAGGTTTCAGATTAATGATAGAAAGCTATTTTTTATGGATTAGCAAAATTAATTGTATGAGTATGTACACACAAAATCAGAAACAAAGAAAAATCATTTATTAGGAATAATTTAGAAGAAGTTCACTATTTTTTCTGAAACAAGGAACAAATTCTTAAAGAACTAATTGATTACTAGATATTTTATTAAAGTCCTCTATTCTGTTAGGATTTTGCCAGAATATTCTTACCTTATTTGAAGTTTTATATTTCCTAATGAAAAAAGACAAAACATTACTATAAATGTTTTTAATTTTCCTGAAAGGAAAATATAATATTATTTTATATTTGACTTGTTCTTTCCTTTAAGGAAAATGGTAAAGAGTAGCTAGTCCTTTTCTTGTAAGAAAATCTTTTAGGACTCTATAAATACAGTTTTGTTTCTTGTAAAATAACACCACAATATCATCCACAATATAGTTGTTTAAAAACTTTTTTTTATGGGAAGATTTATTCTCTCTACAGTTTCAATATTTTTTCTTTATATTAGTTTTAATATAATAATATTTTAATTTTTAGTATAAGTTTTTGTTATCTGGTTTATCAACCATATGATTTGCAATTGTAAGCTTCCACTTGACGTCATAATCACCCCTTCATAATCCAACAAGTGGTATCAGAGCAAATGGTCTAACAATCACATAGTTCAATGATCCAATGACTAAATAAAATTGAAGACAAGCTCAAGTGGTTTCGAATCAATTTGCAATCAACGTGAAGATAATGAAGATTTTTGTGCTACTAGATGTGGAGAAAATTTTTAAATATGTTTTCAATAATACCCTGCTGTTCCATCCTTAAACAAAATCAATTTTCAACATTTTCAACCCCTGTAAACTTTTAATGCTCGGACTTCACTTTTAACTCACGCATCTTACTATTAATACATGAGCTCCACTTTTAACCCATGCATCTTACTTTTAATGCATGAGCTCAACTTTTAACTCATGCATATTACTTTTAACGTATAAGATTCCCTTTCAACCATGATCATAAATTTTAACTCAGAGCTCCAATTTTAACTCATACCAATTTTCAAATCATGGTAAAAGCTGATACATGAAAATTGTGTGAAGAAAGAGGATCAAAATTATTATGCCAGAAAATTCAAGCCAAAAAGGGAGATTTATTAAGATTTTGCCTGATTTTCTTACTTTATTTGAAGTTTTATTTTTCGTAAAGGAAAATACAAAACATTACCGTAAATATTTTTACTTTTTCTGAAAGAATAATATAATACTATTTATTTGCTTTATTCTTTCCTTTTAGGAAAAAGTTTTGGAGTAGCTAGTCCTTTTCTAGTAAGAAATTTTTTTAGGACTCTATAGCTATAGGTATATTTCTTCTAACATAACACAACAATAACATTCGGAATATAGTCGTTTAGAGACATTTTTTATGAGGAGATTTATTCTTTCTACAATTTCATTATTCTTTTATATTAGTTTTGATATAATAATATTTTGATTTTTAGTATAAGTTTTATTTATCTGATTTATCAACCATATGATTTGTAATTTTTAAGCTTCCGCACGACGTTATAATCACTCCTTTATTGTCCAACATATTCATGAGTTATTTAGAATTCATTATAACCAAATAAAATCTCTTTAGCAAAAGTTATGAGATTCACACTTGATGTACCATTTTCCTTCATAGTTTTCGTATCTAAATTACTCCATTTCTTGGCATTTCTACTCAGTTCTTTCCCTTCTTTGACGCCTTTCATCACGATCATGATACATCTATTAAAATCATCTCTTTTCACGACACCATCTTCAATGGAATTAATCTAATCTATTTTTCCAAATATCTTGAATGAATTTTGCGTTACAAACTTGATCATTCTAGATCCGACATGCCGCAACAAGTATCTCGGATGCTATATCTTTCTAAAGTTGAATTTCATCCATAGTGAGTCAGAAAACAACCAACAAAAAGGTGCTTTAGAACTTCCACTTTTGAGCACCAACTCACTATCTTCCCCTGATTTTCAAGTTCATATTTGCAACTCAAACTGTCCTCCATCTTGTCCCCGTCTTTCCCTTCCATAATAACCCACAAGAATGACCTTCCACATTTTAGCAACCCATGATCAATCTCTTTCATCAATTGATTTGATATTTTGGAGTAACTATCAAATGCTATGTAGATAACTGATCCCTTATCCTTTGAGTTCAATCAATTCATATAATTCTTTGAACTTATCTCAATCATATCAACTTAAAAAATATTATCATCAAGAAAAATTTAAGGAATTGAAGGCCTTATTTCAACCATAGTCACATGCTTTAAAATTCCCAAAGCATCAAATTCCATAGCATCAAAAGTATACACAAGAACTCTTGAATTTTTTTCACTATCTAACATTTCAATTTGTCCTTTAATAGACTTATGTCACGGACTTTTCAATTCGGACAATACTCCGTGCGGCACTTGACGGTTTGCTCACGATTCTTTCACGATCTCGCAAACTCAAGTAAGCCTTTCACTACTTTGGATCGCTAAGAGAAATAAGAAAGAGGAACAAAGACACATTTTGGAAGAAAGACTTGTATTCAAATGTTGGTGGTTGTATTACAAATACAATGACTACCTATTTATACTACTCTAAACACTAAGAGTAAATAAATGCTACACTATATACAAGCCCCTAAGTCCATGCCCACAAGACATCTTCTAAGTCTTCCAAAAAGGGACTCCTAGCTGCTCCCTAGTCTGCCCCACGTTCCAGAGGCCCTGCACAAGCCCCTCCAAGGCTGGAACCTGCCGCCTCCCTACATGCTGTAACTGCTGAAACGGCCGTAACAGATGAAACGACTGTAATTGCTGAAACTGCCTGTAACGGCTGAAACGCCTGACCCTCTGTCTGCTGCCTGCTTGGACGCCTGCCCCTTTGCCTGCTGGCCGTTTTTGGGCTGTCTGTCCCCTTGCACAGGCTGCTGGCTGCCTAGCCGGGTCGCGATCTGTCGGGGTATCTGGCGGGTCGTGACAAGCTCCCCCACCTGATGATGCGACGACCGCGTCGCATTGCATCCGTATCGGCGTTGAGTTCTGCCGGGCGACCATCAACTCGCGTACTCGATCAATCCCTTCGAGCAGCCTCTTCATCGATGTCCCGACCTTTCTCGACTCGATCTTCCGAACTTCTTCCTTCAACGGAGGCAAGTGCTCCGGCGGCTTCTTCATCACGTCAGCGTTCCTACTCGGAACCCTCTTCCTGCGCGGTGGCAAGGTCTTTCCAGCACCATTGTCTTCTCTCGAACTTGCAATGGTCGCTGCTAGTGTTAACCTTCTTCTCACGTCGACCCTCTCGAGCTTCATGGATGTCAGTCTAGCCTGTCCCTCCGCCGCTTGTGCCTTCACCATGGGAACTGTATGTTCTCTCCCTTTCTCCATAATTATCAATTTTTGGAGATGAGGATCGATTACTGCATGGCACTGCTGGAAGAACTTCTGCCCAAGAATAACATCAAACATATTGATGGGGGCGACGATGAACTTGGTTTTCCCTTGCCAATCGCCTACCGTGATGTTCACCCCGTGCGCAACTCCAACTATAGGAGTCGGTGATGCGTTGACAGTTCTGATTTGGGCGTTGCTTGCAGTATATCGCAACCCCAACCTCGTTGCTGCCGTCTTGTTCATAACATTGACCTCCGCACCGGTGTCGACCAACGCACGAGCAACCTTCCCGTTGACCGTGATGTCGACTGTTTAAGCCCACGCCTTAGACTTTGCAAGTCCCTTGTCAGCATGCTTCGGCTCCGCTCGCCTTGGCTTATCTTGCCTTGGACTCGTCGATGATTGTTCAATCGCAGCTCCGTATAGTCTCACCATGCCCAACTGCTTAGTCTCCCCAACTTCCTCTTGGGCTTTCTCTTCCTTTCGCTCACGAAGGATAGCACCAAGACTTTTCAGTTCAGGGCATCTTTTGTAACCATGCGGCCCTTTGCATATGAAGCAACCATCCTTGGAATCCCTTACCGTGATGCCACGATCTCCGGGCTTCTTGCCGCTGGACCCGTAGGTGTCACGCCTTTTGGGTTGTGGCGTTTGCTCCTCGCCTACGCCACTGTCTTCCCCACTATCATCATAACTGCCTACCTCTTCGTCCTCATCGGCGCTGAAAGACTTCTCCTGCCTGAAGTCTTTCAAGGCGTCAGCCTGCGTAATGGCGTCGTCTATAGTCCTGACTTGTCACCGTTCCAACCCCGTTCTGGCCCAATTTTGCAGCCCATCCAAGAAGTAGAACAATATGTCGTCGTCCCTGAGGTTGGGAATCTGAAATGTAAGGGTGGTAAACTCCTGCACATACGCGCGTATGCTACCCTTTTGTCTCAACTCCCGCATCTTGCGCTTTGCCTCTTAGACAACGTTGCTAGGGAAGAACGCCTTCTTGAACTCCACACGGAACTGCTCCCATGTGTTCAACGCGCATGCCCCTTTGCGATGTCAGACTCTTTATGCTTCCACCATAGCATGGCCAACTCCGAAAGATACAACACAGCTGTGTTGATCTTATTCACATCACTACGAACCTGGGTCTATTGCTTGGAAGGCAATTATCCTAACCAATTGTCACGGACTTTTCAATTCGGACAATACTTCGTGCGGCACTTGAAGGTTTGCTCACGATTCTTTCACGATCTCGCAAACTCAAGTAAGCCTTTCACTACTTTGGATCGCTAAGAGAAATAAGAAAGAGGAACAAAGACAGATTTTGGAAGAAAGACTTGTATTCAAATGTTGGTGGTTGTTTTACAAATACAATGACTACCTATTTATACTACTCTAAACACTAAGAGTAAATAAATGCTACACTATATACAAGCCCCTAAGTCCATGCCCACAAGACATGCTTCTAAGTCTTCCAAAAAGGGACTCCTAGCTGCTCCCTAGTCTGCCCCACGTTCCAGAGGCCCTGCACAAGCCCCTCCAAGGCTGGAACCTGCCGCCTACCCACATGCTGTAACTGCTGAAACGACCATAACTGATGAAACGGCTGTAACTGCTGAAACTGCCTGTAACGGCTGAAACGCCTGACCCTCTGTCTGCTGCCTGCTTGGACGCCTACCCCTTTGCCTGCTGGCCGTTTTTAGGTTGTCTGTCCCCTTGCACAGGCTGCTGGCTGCCTAGAAGGGTCGTGATCTACCGGGGTATCTGGCGGGTCGTGACACTTAGCTGCGCAGTTGATACTCGCCACGTCATCAAACACAAAAAAAGAAAAATCAATTGGATTAAGTGGTGGAAATACTGGTAACTCTATTAATTTATCCTTACCATCACAATTGTTAAAATAATCAGAATATTTTGTGAATCTATAATAGTAAACATCAAAAATTGTGGGTGGTTGGATCCAAAATAATGTAGATGGGATATTTATTTTTTTGGCCACTGAACCAACCCATTACATGATAATGATGTTGATGACATGTGAAAAAGGGGTACCTTTTTACATTTGATTGGATCATATTGAAAATAAATTTTGACCCACAAAACTTTACAGAATAATAGAACAAAAGGAACTCATAAATTGAACTTAACTTGAATTCACCATAATAGCCATCAGAGAAAGGAGCAAAACTTAATCCTTCCACATTTAAGAGTTTTTTCTGCTGACAGCTGGAAGCTTTTAGTTAAACTGAATTCAATGCCTAAGTACATTGATTTTTTGGAAAATTGAAGACATGGATTAATCTGGACATGACCTCAAAATAGTGTTTAAGAACATGAGACTTTTCATACTTCAATTTTTCATGTTTTGAATGCTGAAAAGTGAGGTATCCATGAAGGAGAATGAGAATTTTGGGCAGGAGAACATTGATAATGAACGTTTTAAAAGGGTTTGGTTACAACTTATTAAGGTCACACATATTTATACTAGTAAGTACATGATTCTAGATATAGAAAATTAATCATATTCTTTGACTATCTACCTTAAATAATTTTCTTTTTGACATTATATAAACATTTATTAAATAAAAAAGTATCAAAAGATAATTTAATCAACCTTTCTAGAAGCTCCAAGAAGTATCTAGATTCTTTGTTGTTCATAAAGTTAACTTTATTGTTCAACAAAAAATAAAGAGATATTCCATATATGGCAAAGACATTTAAGCAAATAATGTTATATAGCTATAGCTTCCATTATCGCACTCCAAGAGTATATTTTAGTTTGTTGGAGAAATTCAAATTTGTATTAAAAAAGTTGATTAAAATTTATACAATTTATAAAAAGAACGCTAAATACGGTAACATAAAATTTACAGAATATCATGATTCAAGCAAATCATTTTAATAAAATATTTTTACCAAAATGAGTTCTAAAATGATACAAATTCCATAACTATTGGTTTCCTCATAGGACTGAAGCTTCATTAAACGTAAAATTGTGGTTGATCAATATTCTTGTATATTCAATGCTAGGTAAGTGTCTCTTTCAAGGAAACTTCATGTTTTTATTATACTTCCTTGTATAATGGTCGAGAAAGGTTTTTTGATTTTGTATACAAGGAAATTGTAGGGTCAATAATTAATGGCAAAAAATCAACTATAGTCACACATAGTAATAAAATTAAACTATACCCTTGCTGATTAATAAACGAGTAATATTATTCAACTCGCGTAATTTTTCCAAACATAAAATAAGAAATGCATGATAGCTTTGGATTTAGTAACAAAAAGGCTAATAATTGCAAGTAGTATGTTCTGTTATCAAATATAAGGTGTAATGACAATTTAGAGATACAAAAACATGACCTTTTTGTTGTTGCATGAATCATCATTACTATTCATGAAGAAAACACAAGAAATGCATTAGTAGTTGTCTAAGAAAAAAAAATGAAAATAAGTAGTATGTCATATAATCAGATGTAATGTGTGCTAATAAATAAGCGATACAAAAGAATGCAACATTTGTTTGTCCTGAATTATCATTATTATTTAGTAAAAAACGCACGAAATTCATAAGTACTTTAGTCTAAGAAACAAAAAAACATAATGTTAGCAAGTAGTATATTTTATTATTTGATATATCATGTGCTAACAAATTAGAGATAGAAATATGATATTTTTACTGTTCCAAGAATCGTCTTGTTCATTTAGTAAAAAAAATGCAAGAAATGAATGAGCATATAATACTTTAAACTAGGAAACAAAAATAATAGCAAGTAGTGCGTTTTATTTTTAGATATATATCATGTCTTAGCAAATTAAAGATACAAAAGCATGACATATGTGCATATTCGATTGTATATTATTATTTTTTAAATTAAATTAATGATAGTGTAATTTAAAATCACTTCAACATATAATACATATATATTAACTATCTACACTATAATTATTCTATAAAGAGTGTAACTTTTCAATTGCCTTTAAGGGTTCAACGATGTGAAATAATCAGACAATGAAACATCGATACTGTTCATTTTTCCTATGTAATCTAAAGAAGCAAAAGATCCAAGCTATGGGTCGTATTGATGTTTCACTGAACTTTTAGATATATTCAAATGTTATAAAAGTTCCTATAATTTCTTGAATCCTCATATATTGGGTTGATCTTTTTTCGTGTTCCAAATAAAGGATTATAATATAGGGTAAACTGATTATTTCAAGAAGAGAAAACAATATATATATATATATATATATATATATATATATATATCGATTAAAAACATTAAATGATTTTTCTATTTGAATTAATTTCATTAGGATAAAAAGACATGGATACACTTATAGTGGAATGACATGGTTGGTCATTTTGAAAATTTACTATTTTACTCAACTGGTACTGGCCTAGAGTTTTCTATGATTGTATTTTAAAAGTTGGTTTTGAAGTTTGAGTTTAAAGTTGAGAATTTGTGTAAGTTTTTGATTGAAAGGCTTAAGTTGCTTAAAAGTGGGTTTCAACGTCTTTTGAAGTTTTTAGTATCGGAATGGAATTTCAACGATTTCATCAGTCCTGAAAGTGGAATATGATTTTTTGGCATTGTCGGTTTGAGATTCCGAGTCTTTTTAAGGATTTGAGGTCCTAAGTTGTCAATTTTAAAAATTTAGCCTTTTAGTTGACTTTGGTCTACATTCAGGGTTCGTATGCTCGAATCAGATTTCCAAGAATTCCATTGGACTTAGAGCTTGTTTTTGCAATTTTAGGTGTTCAGTTAGTTTCTTATGATTTCCATGGTTGTCGAGTCAAGAGACCTCAAATTCATATTTTGACGGATTCATTGAGTCTAGAATGTCGTTTATGATTGTTTTGCATACATAGTTTGTGTACACGAGGTTTTGAATGAATCTCAAGGGTCCTTTCAATGTGTTGAGTGTTGAATATTTTTCTGATGCTTGAGTTATGGACCCTTCGCTTTTGCAACACGCCTTCTGGTTAAGCGAACTCTAGACCTTTTGAGGGGCTCAATTTAGCGATGGTTGCTTTCATATAGCCTGGTTTATAAAGGCGTCACCCTCAGTTTTTGTGGGGTTCCCTTAAGTGAACCAATGTGTCACGACCCAAATCGGGCCGCGACTGGCACCCACACTTATCCTACTATGTGAGCGAACCAACCAATCTAAACCCCAACATTTTAAACATAATGAACAAAATACAATGCGGAAGACTTAAACTCATTAATAAAAATCAATTCAATAAACTTCTAAAAACTCAACAACTATTATTCCCCAAAATCTGGAAGTCATCATCACAAGAACATCTATCCTCAAATTACTAATCTAGGAGTATCTAAGAAGCTAAAATACATAAAAGGCTAGTCCATGCCGGAACTTCAAGGCATCAAGACATGAAGAGGAAGATCCAGTCCAAGCTAGAAGCATTAGCTCACCCTGAAATCCGGAATAATGAAGACTGGCTAGAGTTGCGGTTGAGTTGAAGACGACGGCACGTTTGCTGCACTCCACAAATAATCAAAAAGAAAACATACAAGTAGGGGTCAGTACAAAACACGGGTACTGAGTAGATATCATCGGCCAACTCAAAATAGAAAAAATAATATATACCAAGTAATAATATAAAATCAACTACATTACTCAACATGTAGCAACAACAAGTACTATAATCGTTAATAAGTACCTCCAAATTCACACATGAGGACTCAAGCCTCAATACCATTATCATTTGGGAAATAGGTTCATTAGATTGAGTATATTAACATCTTTCAAGATTCATCACCTTTATTCTTGTGTCGGTACGTGACACTCCGCTCCCGTACTACTATGTGTCGGAACGTGACACTCCGATCCCCTAGTTCTACGTGTCGGTTCGTGACACCCGATCCCCTAATTTTACGTGTCGGTTCCTGACACCCGATCCCCTAATTCTACGTGTCGATTCATGACACCCGATCCCCTAATTCTACATGTCGGTTCGTGACACCCGATCCCCTAATTCTACGTGTCGATTCGTGTCACCCGATCCCCTAATTCTACGTGTCGGTTCGTGACACCCGATCCCCTAATTCTACGTGTCGGTTCGTGACACCCGCTCCACTAATCTCATTCTATTAATTCATCAAGCCTTCTTTTATACCAAGGCATCATCAATCTCATTACTTTAGTTCATCAAGCCTTCTTTTATACCAAGGCATCATCATTTACAAGGGGTTTTCAAGATTTGGGATTCAATAGCTTCATCATGCTTATTTCATCACAATTATATAATCACATTCATGCAAGCATACAATTAAGCATATAGAAGACTTTACAATACAACCCAACACATATCATTCGCTATTAAGAGTTAACTACGAATAGTGTAAAAATCATAACCTACCTCCACCGAAGATTAGTGATCAAGCAAACAAATTCTCCAAAGCTTTGTGTTTTCCTCTTCTTGTTCGATCCTCTCTCTCTCTTTTTTCTTTCTATTTTCTTTATTCAAACCCTCTTTCTTTTACCCTAATTAGCATATAATTAAGAATAAAAGATGGCAATAATAACCCACTAATTTACTCAAGGTTACCTCTTTTAACCCCCAAGTAATTAGACTTATTAACATTAACCCACTAACTTTATAATTAAAGCAGATATAGTCAAAAACGTCCCTTAAAACATTAAAGAAATCCGACTCAGCCTGGGATTACGCAGCCTGTGACGGCCCGTCGTGCCTGCGACGGTCCGTCCTGCTACTCCGTCACAGAGTTCAGAGACTCAATTTCCCTTAAAGAGTCTGTGACGGTCCGTCACGCCTGTGACGGTCCGTCACACCTGTGACGGTCCGTCACGCCTGTGACGGTCCCTCCTGCCATCCCGTTATGAAGTTCAGAGAGTCGATTTCAGTACCCATTTTTCAGAATTTCTAAGTGTTTTGAAATGAGACCCCTCGACGGTCCGTCGTGGGATCCGTCGTCTCAGCCAGTTTTCATGAAATAACATCTGTTGCTCAAAACGACTAAATAGGTCGTTACAATAGATACCAATTTACCCATCGTTCGTCCCCGAACGATCGTAAGAAGAAAACAAGGGCAAAAAGGAGTACCTGAATCTGTAAACAGGTGTGGGTATCTTTCTTGCATATCTGCCTCCTTCTCCCAAGTGGCTTCTTCAACGGGTCGATTCTTCCATTGAACTTTGATGGATGCAATCTCCCTTGATCTCAACTTGCGAATTTCTTTATCTAGAATGGCAACAGATTCCTCCTCATAAGACAAATTCTCATCAAGCAAAACGGAATCCCAACGGATGATGTAGTTTCCATCCCCATGGTATCTTTTCAACATAGACACATTAAATACCGGATGTACTCCTGACAGTGCTGGGGGCAAGGCTAATTCATAAGCCACCTCCCCTACTCGCTTAAGTACTTCAAATGGTCCAATATACCTTGGGCTTAGATTACCTCTTTTTCCAAACTGCATCACCCCCTTCATGGGAGAAACCTTCAACAAGACTTGCTCACCCTCCATAAACTCCATGTCTCTAACCTTTCGATCCGCATATTCTTTCTGCCTGCTTTGAGCCGCTAAAAGCTTTTCTTGAATAGATTTCACTTTCTCCAATGAATCCCTCAAAAGGTCAGTACCCCAAGGTCTAACCTCAAATGCATCAAACCAACCGACGGGAGACTTACATCTCCTCCCATACAATGCTTGGAATGGAGCCATATCAATACTTGAGTGATAGCTATTATTGTATGAAAACTCCGCTAAGGGTAAGAAGTTATCCCAATGACCACCAAATTCTATCACACATGCACGAAGCATATCCTCCAACACTTGAATCGTTCGCTCAGACTGACCATCGGTCTGAGGGTGAAATGCAGTACTAAGGTCCAACCTAGTACCTAATTCAGCATGCAATGTTCTCCAAAACTTAGAAGTAAACTGCGTACCTCTATCTGATATGATGGAGAGTGGAACTCCATGCAATCGAACGATTTCTGAGATATAGATTTTGGCTAACTTCTCTGCATTGTAAGTTACCTTGACCGGAATGAAATGAGCAGACTTAGTTAATCTGTCCACAATTACCCAAATAGAGTCAAACTTCCCCAATGTCTTTGGAAGACCAACCACGAAGTCCATTGCAATTCTCTCCCACTTCCATTCAGGAATTGGCATTCTTTGAAGTGTTCCTCCAGGCCTCTGGTGTTCATACTTTACTTGCTGACAATTCAGACATTTGGCAACAAACTCCACAATGTCACACTTCATTATACTCCACCAAAAATGTTGCTTTAGGTCACGGTACATCTTGGTTGCACCAGGATGTATAGAATATCCGAAACTATGAGCCTCTGTAAGAATAGTGTGAATCAAATCATCAACACGGGGCACACATACCCTTCCCTTAATTCTCAAAACACCTTCCTCATCCATTATTGCTTTTTTAGCCTCTCCTCGCAACACTTTATCTCGGATCCAGATCAATTTCTCATCATTAAACTGCTTTCCCTTAATCTGGTCAAGAAAAGAAGATCTCGCCTCCACACAAGCCAACAATCCTCCCTTCTCATTTACTTCTAACCTCATGAAGTCGTTAGCCAGAGTCTGAACCTCTCTAGCAAATGGATGTCTAGAAACTTGCAAGTGAGCTAGACTTCCCATGCTCCCTGCCTTTCTACTTAAGGCGTCTGCCACAACATTAGCCTTTCCCAGATGATACAAGATAGTGATATCGTAGTCCTTCAGTAGTTCCATCCATCTCCACTGTCTCAAATTCAAATCTTTTTGAGTAAAGACATACTGTAGGCTACGATGATCCGCGTATACTTCACACTTAACTCCATACAAATAGTGTCTCCATTGCTTTAATGCAAATACTACCGCAGCCAACTCCAAATCATGGGTCGGATAGTTACGTTCATGCACCTTTAATTGCCTCGAAGCATAAGCAATTACATTCTTCTCTTGCATTAGCACGGCACCCGAACCCGAATAGGATGCATCACAATAGACAATGAAATTCTTACCTTCCACTGGCAAGGTAAGGATTGGTGCGGTAGTCAACAAAGTCTTGAGCTTCTGAAAGCTTTCTTCACACTCGTCCGACCATACAAATGGAACATTCTGTTTAGTCAAGTTCGTCAATTAGGAAGCAATGGAAGAGAATCCCTTGACAAATCGATGGTAATAGCTAGCTAGACCAACAAAGCTCCTTATTTGTGACACATTAGTAGGTCTTACCCAATTCTTCACTGTCTCAATCTTAGGAGGGTCCACCATAACCCAATCCTTAGAAACTACATGCCCCAAGAAGGACACTGCATCTAGCCAAAACTCACACTTGGAGAATTTGGCATAAAGCTTTTTCTCCCTCAACATTTCCAATACCATTCTCAAATGCTCCTCATGTTCCTTCTTGCTCTTTGAGTATACCAATATATCATCAATAAATACGATCACAAAGAGATCCAGATATGGCTTAAAAATCCCGTTCATCAAGCTCATGAAAGCAGCAGGGGCATTCGTAAGACCAAAAGACATCACTACGAATTCGTAATGCCCATACCTGGTCCAAAAAGCAGTCTTTGGCACATCCGTTTCCCGTATTTTCAATTGATGATAACCGGATCTCAAGTCAATCTTAGAGAAGACACAAGCACCTTGTAACTGATCGAACAAGTCATCAATGCGAGGAATGGGATATTTGTTCTTAATAGTTACCTTGTTCAACTGCCGGTAGTCTATGCACATCCGAAAACTTCCATCCTTCTTCTTCACAAACAAAACCGGATCTCCCCAAGGGGATGCACTTGGTATAATGAAGCCTTTGCTTAATAACTCTTGAAGTTGGGATTTTAACTCTCTTAACTCCGCGGGAGCCATTCTATAAGGGGGTATAGAAATGGAGCGAGTACCCGGTTCAAGATCAATGCAGAAGTCAATATCCCTATCTGGTGGCATACCAGGAAGATCTGCAGGGAACACGTCCAGAAACTCACGGACTACCGAAACCGACTCAATTGGAGGTACTTGGTTAGTATCATCTCGGAGATGTGCCAAGAACGCTAAACAACCCTTACTAACCATTTTCTTAGCACGAAGAAAGGAGATGATACGAACCGGATTGGAAGTGTAGTCACCCTCCCACACTAACGGATCTGTCCCAGGCTTGGCTAATGTCACAGTTTTAGCATTACAATCCAAGATCGCAAAATTCAGAGAAAGCCAAGTCATACCCAGAATCACATCAAAATCAACCATTTCTAAGATAACCAAGTCTACATAAGTGTTACTCCCCACAAAAGTCACCAAACAAGACCTATGCACTTTTTCAACTATCACAGACTCACCCACCGGAGTAGAAACCCGAATAGGCATGTCAAGCAATTTACAATGTAAATTAAGACCATTAGCAAATAAGGAAGATACGTATGAAAATGTAGAGCCAGGGTCAAATAATACAGAAGCCATACAATCACAAACCAAAAGATTACCTGTGATAACAGCATCTGATGTCTCCGCTTCCGACCACCCAGGGAAAGCGTAACAATGAGACCTATCACCAGTCTGTCTGTGGCCTCTAACAGGTTGCGCTGCAGTAGTTCCCATTTGTCCGTCACCCCGACCGTTTTGATGACCACCATTACCTCGGCCACCATGTCCTCCAGAATAACGGCCTCTACCATGACCACCTCTACCTCTAGCTATTGGGGGTCTATAACTCTGTTTTGGACAATTTCTCCTAATGTGTCCAGTCTCCCCACATCCATAACACTCTCTGGAGTCAAGCATGGGTCTCTCAGAGAAGTGTTGACCGGTATGAGGTGAACCCCCAACTACAGTCTGTAGCGAAGACTGAATTGGTCGAACTGAGTAACCTCCTGAACCCTGTACTCTAGAGTAAGAACCATTAAACTCACCTCCCTTTCGAAACCTTTTTGATGTCGATGCCATGGTGAAGTCATCTGGCTTCACTCCTTCTACCTCTATCACGAAGTCACTTCTTGAAAGGATTTTGCCGTAGCCGCTACCTGTAAGGCTGAAATCCGCAATTCTGACCTCAACCCCTTCACAAAATGGCGAATCCGCTCTTGTGGACTGAAACAAAGTTGGGTGGCATACCGGGATAATGCACGGAACTTAGCCTCATATGTAGTAACCGACATCCTACCTTGCACTAGGCTCAAAAACTCATCTCTTTTCCTATCCCTCAAAGTCTGGGGGATATACTTCTCCATAAACAAGCTAGAGAATGATGCCCAAGTCATAGGTGGTGCCTCTGTTGGTTGACACTCAACGTGTGACCGCCACCATATTTTGGCGTTTCCTTGAAACTGATAAGTCACAAACTCAACACCAAACCGTTCTACTATACCCATCTTGTGTAGTAGCTCATGACAGTCAACCAGAAAATCATAGGCATCTTCAGACTCAGCACCCTTGAAGACTGGAGGTTTCAATTTCAAGAACTAACTGAAAAGTTCATGCTGATCATTTGTCATTATAGGCCCTGTAGTCAGACGAGGAAATGTGCCTATTTCCAATGAGGCATCCATGCGGGGAGCCCCAGTAGTTGCCTGTTGTACTTCCAGAACCTGAGGTGCTGGTGTAGAAAACACTGGAGGTGTTTGACCTTGATCAGATAACCTACTAAGATAAGCAAGAACCTGATTTATCATCTCTGGGGTAGGTTGGGGTGGTAGTTCCTCATTCTGCACTTGCTCAGTTTCCCCTTCCTCACCCTCTCTTAATACTTCTTCAGTTGGTGGAGGAGTCACTGCCCTAGTATCAGATGGGCTAGGTGCTCGTCCTCTTCCTCTAGAGGATGTCCTCCCACGACCTCTACCACGGCCTCTTGCCGCTGCTCTTCCTCTAGCTACAGCCCCAGTGGTTGGTTCAGATGTATCTTGTCTTGCCGATGTTGATGTTGGCGTGGTTGTTGCTCTAGTTCTAACTATCTGCGAAATAGAGTGAAGATGGTCAGATACCAATTTGTGTCACCTAGATACCAATTGGACCCAAGTAATAGCACGAAAGAAAGAAAGAAAGAATGGAATTTTCTTAAAGTCTTATAGCCTCTCAAAGAAAAGTAAAGGCGTCCCCTTACCGTTCCGTAAGACTCTACTAGACTCGTTCTTGTGTGATGAGACCAACGAACCTAATGCTCTGATACCAAGTTTGTCACGACCCAAATCGGACCGCGACTGGCACCCACACTTATCCTACTATGTGAGCGAACCAACCAATCTAAACCCCAACATTTTAAACATAATGAACAAAATACAATGCGGAAGACTTAAACTCATTAATAAAAATCAATTCAATAAACTTCTAAAACCTCAACAATTATTATTCCCCAAAATCTGGAAGTCATCATCACAAGAACATCTATCCTCGAATTATTAATCTAGGATTATCTAAGAAGCTAAAATACATAAAAGGCTACTCCATGCCGGAACTTCAAGGCATCATGACATGAAGAGGAAGATCCAGTCCAAGCTAGAAGCATTATCTCACCCTGAAATCCAGAATAATGAAGACTGGCTAGAGTTGCGGTTGAGTTGAAGACGACGGCACGTTTGCTGCACACCACAAATAATCAAAAAGAAAACATACAAGTAGGGGTCAGTACAAAACACGGGTACTGAGTAGATATCATCGGCCAACTCAAAATAGAAAACAATATATATCAAGTTATAATATAAAATCAACTACATTACTCAACATGTAGCAACAACAAGTACTATAATCGTTAATAAGTACCGCCAAATTCACACACGAGGACTCAAGCCTCAATACCATACTCATTTGGGAATTGGGTTCATTAGATTATGTATATTAACATCTTTCAAGATTCATCACCTTTATTCTTGTGTCGGTACGTGACACTCCGCTCCCCTACTACTATGTGTCGGAATGTGACACTTCGATCCCCTAGTTCTACGTGTCGGTTCGTGACACCCGATCCCCTAATTCTACGTGTCAGTTCGTGACACCCGATCCCCTAATTCTACGTGACGGTTCGTGACACCCGATCCCCTAATTCTACGTGTCGATTCGTGACACCCGATCCCCTAATTCTACGTGTTGGTTCGTCACACCCGATCCCCTAATTCTACATGTCGGTTCGTGACACCCGATCCCCTAATTCTACGTGTCGGTTCGTGACACCCGCTCCACTAATCTCATTCTATTAATTCATCAAGCCTTCCTTTATACCAAGCCATCATCAATCTCATTACTTTAGTTCATCAAGCCTTCTTTTATACCAAGGCATCATCATTAACAAGGGGTTTTCAAGATTTGGGATTCAATAGCTTCATCATGCTTATTTCATCACAATTATATAATCACATTCATGCAAGCATACAATTATGCATATAGAAGACTTTACAATACAACCCAACACATATCATTCGCTATTAAGAGTTAACTACGAATAGTGTAAAAACCATAACCTACCTCCACCGAAGATTAGTGATCAAGCAAGCAAATTCCTCAAAGCTTTGTGTTTTCCTCTTCTCGTTCGATCCTCTCTCTCTCTTTTTTCTTTCTATTTTATTTATTCAAACCCTCTTTCTTTTACCCTAATTAGCATATAATTAAGAATAAAAGATGGCAATAATAACCCACTAATTTACTCAAGGTTACCTCTTTTAACCCCCAAGTAATTAGACTTATTAACATTAACCCACTAACTTTATAATTAAAGCAGGAATAGTCAAAAACGTCCCTTAAAACTTTAAAGAAATCCGACTCAGCCTGGGATTACGCAGCCTATGACGGCCCGTTGTGCCTGCGACGGTCCGTCCTGCTGCTCCGTCACAGAGTTCAGAGACTCAATTTCCGTTAAAGAGTCTGTGACGGTCCGTCACGCCTGTGACGGTCCGTCCTGCCATTCCGTTACGAAGTTCAGAGAGTCGATTTCAGTACCCATTTTTCAGAATTTCTAAGTGTTTTGAAACGAGACCCCTCGACGGTCCGTCGTGCCCATGACGGTCGGTCGTGGGATCCGTCGTCTCAGCCAGTTTTCCAGAAATAACATCTGTTGCTCAAAACGACTAAACAGATCGTTACACAATGTCCTCTCTGGAGACATTAGAGAAGGGTTTTGACCTACAAATTTCACGTTTTTAAGTCCTATTTTTCACTTTTTAACTTGGAAAACCCTTGGTGGTGATTTTAAAGGATTTCTTGTGCTAAGTCATTTGGGTAAGCTTTTATGATCCTCAGACTTGATTTCCCTTTGATAATTTATGGATATTAACATTAAAATTTGGGATTTTGATTGGTAAATGTGAAGATTTTACAAGAACTTAAGTTCCTAACTAAAATGAAGATTTGAAACTAATGTTTGAGTCCTTTTCATAAGGGTTTTCACTAATGAGTTCCTAAAGACTAGAATTTTTTTCCAAGTATTAAATTTTGAAGTCAAACTTTCTTTTTGAATTTGGTTTCCAAGTTGATTGACTCCTTTTTTAGAGGAAATTGATGTATATATTGTTGGTTTGGAAAAATTATTGTGAATAATTGCTTGTATATAGATTGTGTGACTTCAAAATTGATTTGAAAGGAGAAGACTCAATTCTTGGAGAAATTACATTATTGGTTTAAAGCAAGTAATTTCTTAAGCTTTATAATATACTAGAATTGTCTACTCTCTTCATCGTATGTGTGATGTGGAGTAATTGGTTATGAGGTGAAGGGTTTTATTGCTGCACTTGATTAATGTTAATTAAAATAAGAAGGGGTAAATTTTCACGCCCCAAACTTAAGGGGTGCAACTATCTCCTAATGCCAGTGCTCAGGCTCGAGCCGACTCTGCTGAACCATTTGCTACTAGAGCATGACAACCACACGTAATCAAGAAAATAAACAAGTATATTTTGGCTTAAAATTAAGCCCTCGGCTGGCAAGACCCCTGTTACAGGTATATAAAAAAACAGCTACTCCCAAGACTTCATATGAAGAAATAGCCAACAAGCATAGAAGTCCCCATTTTATCTTCAGGGCCACTGTGATCTCTTTACCGAAAATGAAAGCAAGTATATATCAAGACAATACAATAAAAAACTAGCAAACTTCAGAAAACCAACAAACTATGCTAGCATGGCCATAACGTAATTCTACACCCCACACACTTGTTTGCATGCCTCTAAGAATAGTAAAGATTTGTGGGATAGGGCCCCAACATACCTATAAAAATATATGCAACAAAAGTTAACAAACCTCCAAACTCTGGTAGCTCCGGAGGAAAGCGGCTAGCCAACCGAATAAAAGTCAATCCTACTGTTGAAGAGGTCTACTGGATCATCTATTATGACCTACATGCATAAATTCAGCGCCCCCAGTCAATGGGGTGTCAGTTCAAAATTTATGTAAAGAGTACGAAAGGCAAGAGACTATAAGCAAGTATCCTAATATACTGGAATATTCTGATAAATAGATCAAGGATAAGATAAATGTACTGACCTGCCCCTAAATTTTAACTTAAAAAAATAATAAAACAACAACCTAAACAAGCCCCCATGAGCTCGGAAGGTACAAAAAACACACAAGACCACCTACTCAGCCCCCATAAGCTCGGAAGGTGCCAATCAATCTATATACCCCTACCTGTAGTCCCTAGACCCTTAGAAGTCATGTAGACCTCTAAAGCATTAATATATCCACGTAGGTAGAACATAGCTCTCTTAGGCATCAATATAGCTTATAGACAACTCTTAGCTCTCTTAGGCAACAACATGGCCTTGTAGGAAGCACACAACTTACTTAGGCGTCAATATAGCCCTGCAGGCAACTCATAGCTTTGTAGGCATCAATATAGACCCATAGGCAACTCATATTCCTCTGAGGCATCCATGTATCCCCGTAGGCATAACATTACCCTTCTAAGCATACATCACGTTCCTGCAGCTAACCATAATAGCCCCAAGGGCAACAATAACAATTTCATCGCTAAAAGCAAGCAATTTAGTTATAAGCAACTTATACAAATAGCCTCTAAGCCGTGTCAAACATAGGGACACTACTAGTTGAATAAGAATCTCGAAAGGGGAGGATTATATCAACTCGAGAAACCAACAATCAACAATTATGTCTACAAGTATAACAACCCAAGTACATTGCTCCTACGCTTTACGGAAACTTGTTGTAAGTGGGGAATAAACTTAACATACCTTTTTTGCTGAATTAATGTGACCTTATGACTTTACTCACCACCCCCCTTGATACTACAAACAAGGCATGACCATAATCGACACAAAATAATATAAGATACTACGATAATCTAATAAAAGATAGTATTTCCCTTGCAAATTGCTATTTACGACTTATCAAAGCTAAATACAATGAAAGAAGGGTCTTACTTTGATTTGAAGTTCTTCATACACCTCAAACTTTAAAATATGTCCAAACCCATGTATTTCACTAAGATTTCGAATAGCGGTCCCGAATTCAAGTTGATTCTATTTCGACTCTTCCTCAGAGAAAGACGATCAAACAATTCCCAATCATGGTCCTTGCGGATCGGATCATCCATATAATATACAAAAAGAAAAGCCATTGCAATTGCCGGAAAGACTAGGCCTACTAACGGCACAAAAATAGATGGAAGGTTCAAATTTGTCATAGAAGGGGTACCTCGATTTACTATTTGTATCTGTTATTATGTTATTATATAAATAAAGATATCTTGTAATAATTATAATTAAATTAAGAATTTGAATTCTAATTAGATATTAGATAATATTTATTATTAATAGAATTTGAAGAATTTGAAATTCTTAGTATAGATCGAAGTATCGATATATCTAAGTCTAACTGAGTACGTATAATAAGAATAAGTGCAAAGAATGTAGAACTGTAGAACTAAATAAATGGACTTATTCATCTCCTCCATGAGAAAGATATGTATGATAATAAACTTTATTATTTTTCTTCATTTCTTCGTCTTTTGTTCTTGTCTTCTACTTTTCTAAAAATAGATAAAGAGTTTTTTACAGATTATCGACGGATTCATTCGAATCCGACCCAACATGGATTTTTAGCTAAAATGGTTTTTCGGTAGATAGAGAAAGATACAAAACTCTATTATCTCTATTGAAATTTCAAATTATATATCTAAGACAAGACCAAATTCGTTTTATTTTACTAATTTCACGAAAGGAAGAACTCACTCTTGGTGATAAAGGTTTCTTGATTCGTAATTAGGAATATAGGTCAAAAAAGAGTTATCCTCAACTTTCGTTTTAATTCTTTCTACAATTCGATCTTCTATCACCAAAGAAAAGGCCATTATTATCTTATTTACTTTGATTCCGATAAACTAACTACTTTTTGATACAAACACAAAAAAATAATTGAACTTAGTGCTCTACTTGATTTTGCTTGACTTTTGATTCAAAGGAAAAAAGGCGTGGAGCTTAAATAACTTACTCAGAACGCTTTTTAAAAGATTACGTGGTACAATTAGGTCGAATAAACCCTTCTGGAATAAGTATTCAGCTGCTTGTGAACCTTCGGGTACTGTTTTATTCAATGTTTGTTCAATTACTCTTTTACCTGCAAATGCAATGTAGGCATTGGGTTCGGCAATAATGATATCCCCCAACATACCAAAACTAGCTGTCACTACACCAGTTGTCGGAGATGTAAGGATTTATACATAAAATAATTTTTTATTTAATTGATAATCATATAAAGCAGACGATATTTTAGCCATTTGCATCAAGCTCAAACTTCCTTCCTGCATGTGCGCCCCCCAGAAGCACACACTATCATAAGAGGTAAATTTTGATTGGCAGCGTGTTCAATCAAACGGGTGATTTTCTCTCCGACTACGGATCCCGTACTACCCCCCATAAACTGAAAATCCATAACCCCAATTGCTACGGGAATGCCGTTTAGTTGGCCTATGCCTGTTTGAACAGCCTCGGTTAATCCTGTCTTTCTTTGATAAGAATCAATACGGTCCTTATAAGGCTCCTCCTCCAAATGAAATTCAATGGGATCCAGCGAGACCATGTCTTCATCCATAGAATTTGGTTCTTTTTACGTACTTGATATCAATAAATCTGCGAATCTAGAAATTCATTTCGGCCAATTGAACCTTCTCGAACTGTTTCTTTTTAAGAACCAAAAAGATTTGTGCCAAAATAATAGATGCCAAGAAGAACAAAAGTCCTTGGACACGTAATGGATCTTGAAGTACTATTTCTGCATCTCCCTGACCAAATCCGCCTACATTAGGATTACTCATTAATGGTTGATCAAATTTGATAGATTCGCCCTCGGAAACAAGAAGTTCTGGTCCGGGAGGGATAATATCAACCACTTGACATCCCTCCGATGCATCCGTTATGGTTATCTCATACCCCCCTTTTTCTTTTCGTATGATTTTGCTTACTATACCTGCTGCTGTAGCATTATAAACTGTATTGTTACTCTTGTTGCCGTCGGGATAAATCTGACCCCTTCCCCTGTTCCCGCCTACGTATATAGGATATTTTAAGAAGTGAACATCCTTCTTAGTAGCAGGGTCCGGGGAAAGAATAGGGAAGGTTATTTCACTATATTTTTTACCAGGGACAGGGCCTACCACAAGAATATTTATTTTATTGGGGCGATAGCTCTGAAAAGACAAATTGCCAATCTTTTCTTTCATCTCAGGAGAAATACGATCGGGAGGAGCTAATTCAAACCCCTCCGGTAAAATAAGAACAGCTCCGACGTTCAACCCCCCTTTTTTACCATTAGCAAGAACCTGTTTCAGTTGCATATCATAAGGAATTCGAACAACTGCTTCAAATACAGTATCAGGAAGTACCGCTTGTGGAACCTCAATTTCCACAGGCTTATTAGCTAAATGGCAATTGGCACATACAATACGCCCAGTCGCTTCTCGTGGATTTTCATAACCCTGCTGTGCAAAAATGGGATATGCACTTGAAATGAACGTCCGAGTTAAGATATATATCATGAGCGATACGGAAATAGATCGAGTAATCTGTTTCTTTAGCCAAGAAAAAGCATTTCTAGTTTTCATGGTCCAATCATTGATCGCGAAAATTTCTACAATAAATTGGGTAGGTCGCTAGTATAGTTCCCTAGCCACGATTCTGGTATTTGTTGGAATAATCTAGGATGAATCTTCCCGATGGTTAGAAATAGGAAGAGTAAATATGATTTTCAATACTTTGCTTATGTACAACTACAAAGTACCAAGCATTCTAATTGGATTAGATTAATATCAATGGATCCTTTATCATTCAGTTATTGAATCATAAAGCAGTAAAATTGACGGAGACAGACTAGTTAAATAATGGAAAAGCCAATATTTAAAACATGTATCGAAAATTACTTGAAGGATGCAAACAAGAATAGTTATAGTTTTCTCATTCGCAACAACTCCAACCTCGTTATAGATAGAGCGTATAACGAATTCCCAACCAGGGGGTGAATGATATCCGAGAAAAAACTCACTTACTAGAAGAATAAACAAAGCTTTTGTTGTGTCACTTAAGTTATATAGGAATTCCTGAGCCCAAGAGTTAAGAATAACAAGTTTTTCCTTACCCAAAATTGAATACCCGCTTAGAATACCAAACCAGATTATATTTGTTGAGAAGTGCAAAATCGTATCCATACGATTCTCATTTTGTATCGTGATTAATTGGATCGTTTCTTTATGGATTCCTATCCCAAACTCTTCGAGATGTGTTTCCGAGTATTCCTTGATCATTTCGTCCAAGAAGAGGAGTTACTCTAATTCTCTGAATTTTTCTAGAAGACTCTTTTCTTGAATATTATTCAAGACAATTTGGGATTGCCCAGTATTCCACCAATTAGTAACCCAAGATTCCAGCCATTTATTAACTGAGAAAGAAATCCACCAGGGCAAAAATACTATAGATGCAAGATAGAAAAGAGGAGTGAATGCTTTCTTTTTTGCCATTTTTTCGTCTGTAAATTGTTAATCAACCCATTCGTACACTCTATGCGATCGAATATTTCTTACACACATGAGTTTTATACAAGGTATCGAACTTATGAATCTATTTTCTTTGTGATTTTGTGGTTAGTCTTTGAATCTAGAAAGAATACAGAAATAGGCTAAGAATTCACTTCGAATGAAGAAATTGAGAATATTGTTTCCTGATATCTCAATTGGTCAAATTAAAAATAAAGTGTATCCTTTCGATGAATGATCGAAAGAACCGCTTTAAGTAATGAATATTATTCAGATTTTGAGACGAAAGAACTCCTTTGCTATCAAAATATCCAATATTTCGAAAAAATTTCATTGATTACCCATAGTCAGGAATAGAATAATTGAGGGAAAGATATTAGGATGATAAAAAAAAATGACTGGCAAAGGATAAATTGGCTAGTTCTCAGTATTTAATTAAGAAATCCAATTGTTGGTCATTAAAGAATACAAAAGAAAGAATTTCAAATTTACAAGATACGATCTATCTGAATCTAAAGTGTCAATTCCAACAAATATTGAACTAAAAAAAATTCTTTCTTTCGAAATGGTTTGCCGTCTGAGATGAATCTATTATTTCGATTTGTTATTTGTTATTGAATTGCGTGCACATAAAGACCATAAAAAGAGTTTCGTATTATGGTTCTTTCATATACGTTTTCTTTAATTGAATGAACGTTCTGATTCTCAATTTATCAAAATACTTCAATTGGTACACGCAAGAAATAGGCTAATTCAGCAGCCTTTTGTTCAATTTCTCGTGGAGTCAAATTCTCATCAGTACGAGTCAAGGGAATGGACCCCTGGCCTCGGATGTCCATATAAAGAACACGACGAGCATAAATACCCTCTTTAACTTCTATTCTAACGGACTGAATATCTTTTATAAGGAATCGGAGGAATATGCGACGATTTTTTCCCGGAAATCCCCAACGAAAGATACAGACTATTCCCTCCTTTCTATCGAATCGATCATAACCACTACCTACATTCCAGGAAATTGTGCACCACAAATAAGAGCTAATAAAGAGACCCGCAATTCTGTAGAAAGACATCACGATTCCTTGTGGAAAAAAAATGATTTGCTGAGGCGGAAAAAAAGATAGCAAATTTCTACCAAGATAACTGGAATTTTGGTTCTTCCCAGAATTTGTACTACTTTATAATGTCTATAAAATAAAACCGTGGATTATACCAAGAAAATTCCTTCTTTTTAATTTGAATACAAATAAAAATGTTAGTCAAAATAAAAACCAAAACTTTTTTCTACCATCAAATAAAAAATTAAAAATAAAGAATCGAAGTCAAGAAGCAAAAGAACCCCCAAGTAAAAGAGAGCGTGGATCAGATATAGAAAACAAAGGAAATCTGAGCCCTGTTTTTTCAAAACATCAAACCGATCTTGAAAAAGATTACGTGGAATCAGACACAAAAAAGGGTAAAAATAAAAAACAATACAAAAGCAACACGGAAGCAGAACTAGATTTGTTCTTGAAATGTTATTTGCTTTTTCAATTGAGATGGAACGGTGCTTTGGATCAAAGAATGTTCGAAAATATCAAGGTATATTGTCTCCTACTTCGACTGATAAATCCAACCAAAATTACTATATCATCAATTCAAAGGAGAGAAATGAGTTTGGATATAATGCTGATTCAGGCAAATTTACCTCTTACAGACTTGATGAAGAAGGGGGTATTGATTATCGAACCTATTCGGTTGTCTGTAAAAGATAATGGACAATTTATTATGTATCAAACCATAGGTATTTCATTGGTTCATAAAAGTAAACACCAAACTAATCAAAGATACCGAGAACAAAGATATGTTGATAAAAAGAATTTTGACGAATTCATTCTGCAACCTCAAACTCAAAGAATAAATACAGAAAAAACTCATTTTGGTTTGCTTGTTCCTGAAAATATTTTATGGTCTAGACGTCGTAGAGAGTTGAGAATTCAAAGTTTTGAATCCGTTGGGTCTTCCAATATCAATAGGTTGATTGTTTCGCTCCTGTATCTTCCCAAAGGAAAAAAGATCTCTGAAAGTTGTTTCCTGAATCCACACACCAAAGTATGATATGCTAGGAAATTGATAAAACAAAGTATACCATGTTGATGAGCTCAAAGCGTAGAAAAACTTTTGTCAAAGACTTAATTTAAAAAAATATGTAACTTGGCTTTATCATAGAAGTGGGTTTGTGAGTTTTCAGGTTCTTCCCTACACTCTTGCAAAAACATAATATCTCTCAATTATGAATTTATATGAACAAAAGGGTTGATGTGTTGGAAACTAGAATCATAGACCTTCGATTTCAAAGGTTGTAGGAACCGTAACTCCTTGTATATTAGGAAAAACCTCCGAGACATTTGACCAAAATTTTGGAAAAATCTTTAAAAAGGAATTTACAGTAACTTTCGCCAAGTTTTATTTTGCCACTTCACCTAACATCAATACTTGAGATACAACCCTTTAAAACAGAAATTAACACACTAACGGATCATTCTTAATTCATTACCCAACCTCTTGGTCTTTCCACGAAGATACAATTCAATTTATACCTTTCAAAAAGTTGTGGTGTTACATCTAGGCAGATCTGAGCATATCTATGCAGGAGTCATAATCCAAAAATGGAATTGTGACTAACCTCAAGGGTCCTCATCTAACATTTCATGGATTAGTCATTTATATATAGAATCTCTATAATTTTCCTAAGTGATATCTTTAACTCTTATATCGCTTCTTTGCTTTTTGGAAAGCCAACTGTCAGAGAATCACATGATGGCCTACTTACGGTGATTAGTATGGTATCCATAGACCACTGTCATGACCATGCATGAAATCTCATAGTCTGGTAACGAGTTCTATCAAGGTATGTCCCCAGGGCTCCTGTATGGTCTACCCATAGGACTTTATCAGGAAGGTGAATCTACGAAGAGAAATTCTAGTTTACTATATCTAAATTTTGTGAACAGAGTAGAGTCGCATGTAGTAGACCTAAGAATATCCTCCCCATGTTGCAGAGTAGTTTATAACATCAATTGCTTGCAATTATTTATAATAATGAAACCATTAATGACATAGCTCGTGACACAAATTGTCATTAATTTCTTTATCTGGAGAACCATATATCTTGTGACCTATACACTTACGAACATTCTATAGTTGTCTGCTTTCTTTAAGTCTATGCAACATGTACACCGCTAACTTCTACGAGTTTCAACTGTAGGCAAATATAGTTTTGTGAATTATATTGCTTCTTTGAGGGCAAAAGAGGTTTTAGCTTTACATACCTTACTTCGGGACTTACTAACTTACGTCGTCAAACACCTTTGCTGACATTTTTGTGTATAACATAAAATCATAAAAAGCTAGTATAAGAAACTAATCAAGAGTCAGGACATTGCCAAAAACACAATAATAGTTCGCGAGTGATAATCTCAACAATTACCATAATCGTGTATCACCACACCCTTCTCTTTATCTAATTTCCAAATGGATTATGACTTATTTACATGTTCAGTCATAAATCCTTTAACCATAAAGAACCAGCCACCTTAATCATCCTTTAACATAAAAGTAAAACTCATGGCCTCTGATCACTATCCCACGGTGTCCTTGCTAATGGTGTCAAATTCCTTTATAAGCTCGTTGTTTATGTTTGTAGGGAAATAATTCCAAAAGTTAAAATAATAGGAGCTCATATAACTAGCTACCACATATTCTTAGCAATTTAGCCATTTAATCAAACACTTGGTGAGCGACAAACTTTGAAGAACTATAACAGTTTCGTTCTCTATACCTTGCCTTTTTTTTACTGTAACCCGCGTACTTTCCCAACACAATACCATTGACCCCTCATATGGTCAAATTAATAGACAAAACAACCTTATCAAACTCCCTCCTCATTAAATTATCAACTACAATGCATGGATTCACGACCTCTTATCACCTTCCAGTGAAACCTACCCGCAAATTATACTTAAAGCATCCTTGGAATACTATTTATGAATATAGAAGAGGAGTCATACCTATTATCCAAGATAAGAAGGCCCTCCCTTTTCTACAAGAAAAATACTTTTTCCTTCAAGAAAACATTTTGCCAAGTATATTTATTGGTTTATGAAGAGGAAGACACTTGGATATCGAAGAAACCAACTTACCGTAAGCATTGGAGGATTAAAGATAAACCTTCAAGAAATAACTTGAATCCAGTCCTTAAAATTTCTTGGGTATGTGAGAAAGTTTATCCCAAACTTCTAATATAAAAACAAGAAGTTTGGCTGACTTTCTTTAATGTCTCAAACGGTACCATACTAATGCTTGAGTGATAACTATTATTGCAAAAGAACACCAAAGTAAATCACACAAGCTTTGAACATGTCTTCCAACACTTGAATAGTCTTGTCTGATTCTCCATCCGTCTGAGATGAAAGGTTGTACTCGTACCCAATTCATCATACAACTTCCTTTAAAACATGGAGGTGAAAAGGGTACCCTGATCTGAGATGATAGAAAGGGGCACCCCATGCAACCTTACTATCTCTTTCAGATAGATTTTAGTTAGTCCTTCCATATTGTAATCTACCCTTACTGGAATAAAATGGACTCACTTACTCAATCTATCAACCAGAAACCAAATAGAATCAAACTTTCCCAAAGTCTTAGGGACACCAACCACAAATTCATGGCTATTCTTTCCCACTTCCATTACGGAATTGGTTTTCTTTGGAGTAAACTCGCATGCCTTTGATGTTCATACTTTATTTGTTGAGAATTCACACACTTTTCAACAAACTCCATAATGTATTGCTCTTGCTCGACCACCAATAAACTCATTTAAGATTTCTATACATATTGGTCAAACTCGTATAAATGGAATACTATGAACC
Organism: Solanum lycopersicum; assembly: GCF_036512215.1. Classification (NCBI taxonomy): domain Eukaryota; kingdom Viridiplantae; phylum Streptophyta; class Magnoliopsida; order Solanales; family Solanaceae; genus Solanum; species Solanum lycopersicum. The sequence continues at coordinate 13,050,801 of NC_090804.1, forward strand.
ATCATACTCCTTTAACAATTTCTAATCAGGTTGTCAACTCTACGAACACATATCCTACCTTTAAGGTTGAGTACCCCATTCGTATTAAGAGTGGTCTTTTAGGACTTACCTATTGCAGTCTCTATTCTAAGATCTTCCAAATTCCCATCTTCGGAGTGTTATTCCTTGATCTCCTGCATGAACATGAACTTAGCTTCAATACTAGATAATACCGCACCTCTTTCGGAGATGCCAACTTGATGAACTTAGATGCTAAGGCCTATATTTCCTTGGACAAGGGTTGCTTGGCAACGTTCAAGTAAGCTAAATTATCCATACTTACCATTTTTCTACTCAAAGCGTCTGCCACTACATTAACCTTGCCCGGATGGTATTGAATGGTCACATAATAATCCTTAAGTAACTCCATCCATCTACGCTGTCTCAAATTTAAATATTATTTAGTCAATACATTCTGAAAACTACAATGATCAGTGAATACCTCACACTTAACGCCATAAAGATAATGTCGCCATATCTTAAGAGAAAACAGCACCGCTGTAACTCCAAATCGTAAGTGGGATAATTTTTCTCGTGCACTTTCGATTGACGCGAGGCATAAGCTATGCCATTCTTATCCCGCATCAACCCAGCACCTAAACGAAAATGTGAAGTATTACAATAAACAATGGAATCCTTACCCTCAATCAGTAATGGTAGGATGAGCACGGTGGTCAAAAGAGTTTTAAGCTTTTGGAAGCTCTCCTCACATTTCTCAGTCCATTCAAAAGGTACCTCCTTTTTGGCCAGATTAGTCAAGTCCTACAAAAATCCTAAATTTTGTAACCAAATCGTTCTTACCGGATTCTTAACCGCTTCAATCTTTTGGAGATCTATCATTACTCCTTTTGGCACTACATGCCCCAAAAATGGAATTGATTTCAACCAAAATTCACATTTGGAAAATTTTGTATATAACTTTTGCTTCCTAAGAACACCCAAAACAGTACAGAGATGGTTACATGCTCTTCTTCCTTTCTCAAATAAACCAAAATATCATCGATAAAAACTATCAAAGAGGAATCAAGAAATCGCTTGAACACCCCATTCATCAAGCTCATTAAGGTTGTAGGCGCATTAGCCAATCTAAAAGACATCACCGAAAAATCAGAATGCCCATAACGAGTTCTAAACGCCGTATTGGGTATATATGTGGTCATAATTTTTAATTGATGATACCCATATCTTAAATCAATCTTGGAGAAAGTCGTTGCACCTTGCATTTGATAAAAGAGATCATCTATTCTAGGCAACGGGTACCAATTCCAAATAGTGACTCTATTCAATTGTTAGTAATCTATACATGTCCTTATGCTACCATCTTTTTTATTGACAAATAAAACTAGAGCACCCCATGGGGAAGCACTAGGACGAATAAATACCTTATGAATGAGCTCTTGGATTTGAGCCTTAAGATCTCTCATTTCTACGGGGCCATGCGATACGGAGGAATTGAGATGTGACGATTACCAGGATCTAACTCAATAGAAAAATCTATGTCTCTATTCGGAGGGATGCCAGGAAAATCATGGGGAATACTTCACTAAACTTTGACACCACAGGAATATACCCAATGTATGAAACCTCAATCTCAACATATCTAACATGAGCCAATTAAGCTAAACAACCTTGTTCTACTAGTTTACCATCCCTTCCCATTCTAATCTTTTCCTTCCCCGAATCTCTAGAGTCAAAGACATAATATTACAATTAAGCACATCATAATAGGAGACAACAAAGTCACGCCTGAGATAATATCAAAATCATCCATATTCAAAATTCCCAAATCAACCCAAGTGTGAAATCCTATAAACAAAATAGGGAGATAGACGTGGGTGACTATGAGTGACTCTCCTACAATGGTAGAAAGATGAATGGGGGCATCAAGTAAATCAAACAATATCTCAAAACCAGAGGCGAATCTCACAGAGACATACGAATAAGTGGAACCCAAATTAAATTACACATTAGCCATCTGGTCACAGACAAGAATAGTACATGTGATCACCACATCAAACAACTCAGCCTCATTTTTCCCAGAAAAGCATAACACTGATCTTTATCATCAACACAAGTCATTATGTCTACCTATTTTACCCATTTCTCTACCTCCACAGCCTCGATGGTTACCTCCCCTCCTACTTTGTAGGCGTCATCTACCATTAAAACCATTTACCCCAGGTACCATTGCTCGAGAAGGCTTTTGTCCGGACTCTAACACGCGCGGTTTTGGACAATCTCTCCTCATGTGTCCAAGTTCCTCACAATTAAATCAAGTGTAATCGCCAGATGGTCTGCTGTTTGTCACATGCACAATACTCTCACTATCCTGAAATTATTATATGGAGTCCCTGAATAGTTATCTGTAGAGACGGGCATGGCAGGCTGAATTGGCTTGGCCGCGAGCATTGGTCAACAGGATCCTCTAGTATTGGAGCCTTGAAAATTTCTAGAATTCTTGGCCCTCTTAGCCAATGCTTTGTCTTGACCATCTCGCCTTACCCCTTAAACTTTTTGCACATAATTTGTTGCCTCATTGAAACTCTTCACTGCAGAAGTCATGTGGACAGAAAAAACATGCAACTCAGAATTCAATCCTTTCAAAAATAACCAGATCCTCTCCTCTTCCGTAGTCACCAACTGTGTCGCATATGTGGATAAGGCATTAAACTTGGCCTCATAAGCAGCCACAAACATACCACCTTACTCTAATGCCATAAACTCATCCTTCTTGCGATTTGTCAAGGTCCTAGGTACATATTTCTCTAGAAACTAGGCATGAAATTGGGTCCAACAAAGCGGAGGTAGTGTAAAAGATATGCATTCCATATAAGCTCTCCACCATTGCTTGGCCTCACTTTGAATTTGAAAGGACATAAACTCAACACCATGTTGGTGAAAAATTCCCAATTTATGCAGCCTCTCATAACAATCCAAGATGAACTCATAAGCATCTTCAATCTTCGAACTAAGAAATACCGAACCTTGAACTTTAAAAACTTGGTAAACATATCATGCTGATTACCGTACATCAAAGAACCCAACAAAGGATGAAAATAATGCATCAATACCTCCTATTTAACATGTAATGGGCACAGTCCTAGCTACTAGAGGATTAGTGGGGGCTTGATTGGGTGGTAGCATTCCCATACAATCCAACCCTTTCAAGAATGACATGATCTGGTGAGAGAATACCGGATCGACGAGAGGGAGCCATGTCTCTTCAACCTACACTCCTTCCTCTTGTTAAACCTCCTCAATCTCTACTTCCTCTTCCATCTCTTCATTATTTGCTGGAGGGTTCTTATTGATCGGAATATTTTCAATCTACACCTCATTCACAGTAGGTGTCACTCTTCCATGACATCTATACCTAGACCTTTCTCTACCTCTACCTCGATTGTGACCTCTCATCGTGGGTTCCTTAGTTGGAGCATACACGGGAGCTACGGACTAACACCATTACATATAGTATTAGCTATATGCAGAGAAAATATTTAAAGAAGTTAGAACCAATTTGAATCGACAGATACCAATTGGAATCAAGTAATAGCACAAAAGAGACAAGAGAAGAATGGGCATTTTCTGAAGTCCTAAAGCCTCTTGAAGAAAAGTAAAGACATCCCTGTACCGTTACGGGAGACTTTATTAGACTCGTTTTGATACATCGAGATCAGTGAACCTAGGCTTTGATACCAACTTTGTCACGACCAAAAATCGTCGTGATTGACATCCACAGTTATGAGCTGCTGGAAAACCACTAGTATTATTCAACTAAAACAATTATTCTAAAACTAAGCTATTCAACTAAAACAATTATTCTAAAACTAAGGCATGTAAGTCACGGAAACAAGTTAAATGACTAAAAGCGAAGTTCCATTACTAAACAAAAGATCTAACAACAAACATTTGCAGAAGATAAAGCTAGAGTCTAAAAGTCAATGTACTAAAACTACTAACGATAACCAATTCTTAACAAGGAATTTCTAATGAACTATTAAACTAACTAAACATAAAGGTCCAAGTCCAAAAATGGTAGATATGGAAGAAAGAGAACTCCATGGCATTCCAAAAGAAGTAGCTCACCCTTGAGGTCGATGCGATCATCTCTAATCACCTAAACGATGTCTGCCAATAGTCGTTTGAAGATGCATGTAGTCAACAAAAATAAGAGCAAGTACAGAATCAGTACACAACCATCGTGTACTGGTAGGATCACGTGGCTATCCCACTAATGAAATATATAAGAAGTCGAACAACAATATAATCACATGCATATATATCAACATAATCAATATTATCAACATGACAATTTGATAACACATTTCACATGCCTAAAACATCATTGGTCCTCTCACATAATCCAAACTCAACCAGTTAGCTTGCTGAAACATGGCAATCTGATCCAAAGTATGCCAGAACGTGGCTATTTAATCCAAAGTTATGCGAAAATGTGGCAATGTGATCCAAAGTTAGTTGCAAGAACGTGGTGGTCCTAGCCTAAATCACACATTATAACCACAATCACAAGTACATCATCAAGATCATACATTTTGCGTCATGATTTCAGAGCTACATCATTCATCTATCACATTTACAACAAGTGTGATCAATATTGTAACATTCATATACATACACGTATCATAATGAAGCAAGAACATGCATACAACACACAATTATAAAATCACAACTATAACCTAGCTCAAAACAAGGTTCAAACCCTAAGAAACTTGATGCTTCCTTTTCGGAATTGTTCCACTTTTCTTTATCTACAAACAATCATAATAACACATAAATTAATGAACAATCACTAATCACCCAGAATAATTTCAATTCTATGAAACATATATTAAACCAACTATCCCACTTAGTCAAATTAGGGTTAATTACACACTGAATTTATTAAGGAACTATTCCCTATTAATATTGACCCACTCAATTAAGTTCTACGGATCGAAAAGTGCATCCGGTGAGTGAAAACCTTACCTTTAGCTTCAAGAATTGTGAAAATTAGGTTGAATAGATCAGAGGTCGTTCTTTAGCTCTAAAACTTGAAAAATACCAAATAAGGTCATTTTGGGATTTTATTTATGACTTAGTTCATGCCTGTCCCGCTATTGGGACGCCCATCCCGCTGTCGAGGCATCGCTGCGATGGCACAAATCCCGCTACAGCAGCAACTTTTGAACCAGTGATCTCTCATTTAAAAAATCCCCAAAAAATTATAATTTCAATCTTTTCCTCGTCCACTACAACGGAACCCATCCCTCTGTAGCGGCTTCACTACAGCGGTAATAACCCTGCTTGAGTGGCAAGATTTGAGGTATTGAGCGTTTTAGATAATTTCACTTCTCCCTTTTTACAACACATCTTAACCCACTATGCTAAGAAAATACCCTTAATGCTAAGATCGATTCCTAGAGATCTATTTATCCAAATTTGATTTCGTAAAGTCTTACGGATTCCTTAACGAGTTATCTACCCGATTATGTAATCAAAATCATATTTACTCCGCCCTATTGCTACCAGATTTTCCTATACCTTGATGACTCCAATTTCCTCCAAATATGGACAAGGTTGGGAAAATCCTAGTAATATGAAAAAGTTTTTTTGGCCCCAAATTTTCCTTTTTTGATATTTCTATTACGATGGAACGTGTTCGTTACATGATGGAAAATGATTTCGGCTAGTGATATGAAACAAAGCCGATAGAAACTGAATATGGTGAGAGTTGGTTCTACTTTTTGGGTGCTTATTATTACTTATTAGTTAATTATCAGTGATGTAATTGATAACTGTCATTTGATTACGTACTACATGCTTGTTGTTGTCTTGTTACTTTAGACAGTGTATATTAATCCTTCCCACTTTGGACAATGAGTATCAAGCCTTGTGAAATGTATATTGTAGAGCTATTAGGTTGGAGTGATTTCTATGCAGATTTTAGTTTTGGGAGGCTTGGTCGGGATGGAAAATAGTAGTCAAATTTTAGCTAGGTTGCCTTTTGTTTATTAGGTTCCTTTCTAGTACCGTGTTGTTGGTACTCACCGTTACTTCTACACCTATGTAAGTTCCAAGTCCGAACCCGTGTGATGTACTCTTTCTTCTTCTGATTTTGAGCCTTGTCAAGTATTTTTAGAGGTAATTTCTTGTCCTTACATCAGACCTTCTTGTTCTTTTACTTTATGATTTGTTCTCTTTTCAAAGCAAAGACTATGAAACTTGTATTTATCGATTCAAATTTTCTTTTACATAAGTGGCTTATACACATGACAACCAAATTTTGGAGTGTTAATGAAAGATTAAGCTTTCCTCTCTGTCTTGTTTCTTTCTTTATATTTCTACATTTATTTTATTTTTGTTGGATTAAGATTGACTTGTCTTGGTGGTAAAAAAGTTTCATCACGTCCATATTTAGGTCGTGACATATAGTTGACATAACTTTTTATCAACCTTAATAAATACGAAGTACAAAATTCTATAAAATAAAAATACTCATCCCTAGTAAAATGACAAGTTCCATTCACTTTGAATAGTCAATGTTATTTGACTTGTATCACTTAAAATACATTTTCCACTAATCAAAATGATTTGAGTTTCACCTTCCACTCATTTCATATTTTTAGTCCTTCAACTCATTCTTAAACATTTGCATACTTATGAAATGCAATGCAATGTAACTAAAGGATACTTTTTGAATGATTTTGACATATTATTAGGCACAATACTCAAGTTCCTCATGCCTCCAACCAATGCAAATCTCCACACAAAATCTTACAACTTAACCTTACCTTACATCATGGACTATTTTGTCTTTTCTTTATTACTATTCTACATACATACTCTCCCTCACGTTCTTTTACTCTCTAATTGTTTGAGTTTTGTTTGTAACGAATTTCAAGTTACCTAGATATATCAACAATATTTCTTTATTATTTAAGTCTAAATTATTTTTGAGTTAATGGTTATGATTTATGCATATTTGGTTTTGGTTCAGGTATGAGGTGAAATAAAATAAAATTCTACAATGTATTATAGCTATGACTTGAAAAAACAGTTTTTTTTCCATTTGCATTACTTTTTTTAAGTTTCATTATTGGGTATTTAAAATAAAAATTTTCATTTACCTTATCTCTACTTTTGTCTTGATATAATCATGACTTGGTGTTGACAGTTATATGATTTAAGAATCTTTTATATCTCCTTTAATATATTAAAGTTGACTTAATATATAGGGTAATGTTGATTTTTGTGGAAATTTTGTTTCTTTGGTTAAAGAAAAGATACATATATAGTTTAGGAATCAATTATGTACATTCAAATATGTTTTTAGAATTAATATCATTACGAGAAATAGACATGAATACTTTTGTAATATAATTTGCATAATATTTTCACCAAACTTAATTATAAAAAACAAAAACAAAATTCTTCATAGAATTTCCATCCACAGTAAAATGATATTTAACATTACTCGAGAAAATATCAATCTGAAAAGGATAAGTATATGAAAAAAATTATTGATTTTCTGTAGAGTTTAAATTCTATACATCTTCAATTTAAATAGTTCGCCATGACTATGATATTTTGCATATTATCTTTTATATGAGACTTGTTCTTCCTATTATCAGCTAATAATTTATTTTTCTCATTTTAGTAGAGTTTATTTTTTTTAAATGCTGTAACTCCCAAAAATTTCTAAGTTAAAACTCGAACTATTTTTCATTTACATATAAGATCGTATCGGGTGATTCCTGAATAACTCTTAGTTGTTACTGTCAATTTGTTAGTGTGGGAATTATTTTGGATATTAATTAAGCTCACTAGTATCGCCTAGCACAAAGTTTAGTAGAAAGCTTGTTTACCAGTTTGGCTTTGATATAAGATTCTACTTAGTTAAGGTTAAAGCATCTTTATCAATAAAGTTTTGATATAAGAGTCTTAGGTAAATTAAGAACGATCATACCCCTCAGAATATAATGAATTTGCTGGTCCATGACTTACCAAATTATAGGCTTATGAGTCTTGTTTCCAACACCACCATGTTTGCCTCATTCGAGTTCAGAGTAAAAAGTTACGTCCGTTTTAGTGAAGCTCCATAAGGAAGTCAATGTTAAACGACTATACCTATGAATAAAACCCATTGATGAATTTCCTATATATTTTGATTGACGCCCTAAGAAATACTGAAGAAAAGATACATATTCTTCAATAACCCTATCTTCCTCTTCCTTGATCTAGAGAGAAGATTTTTGTGGAGAACCTTAGAAAAATTTTAGCAATTGATTGAATGAGGGAGTTGGGAAACTTCTTAGGTAAAGGGTAGTTATAGGTCTCAAATTAGGGTAAAAATGATATAGCATTGACATTAAGTGCATAGAATAAACTCGAATACTCTTTAAAAATAATTGTCAGACTGGCCTACGAGTCTGACCTATGGTCTGTCCTAGTGGACCCTAGAACCAACTTTAGAAATCTAAATTATCAATCTTTTCCCATGAGACTATTGTACGGCCCATTGAATCTTCTATGGTGCGTTAAACACATTGATAGAACTCAAACTTCACTTCAAATTTTCACTTAGTCTAGAACTTTTATCAAGGACCTTTCTATGGTTCGAAGGCCAAATGAAGCCTTGTCAAACCCATAGGACTGAGGTCCTAAAGCAAATCTCTACACAAATCCTCCAATTTGTTCAGTCAACTCGTATGTCAAAACTTAAAAAACTTAATTTTTAAAACTCAACTGGCCAACTTCTACGGTTGCCCTTCTACGACTCGTAGGACATGCTATCGTCCATAGATGTCACGCCTGAGATAACCCCAAGACATGGACACAAGACCTAGAATCACAAGTAACCTCAAGCTAACCCTATTGGCATGCCATGATAATACTAAGAACAATAATATCTTATGTGGAAACTAATCATAAAGTAAATCTAAAATGATGGGAAATACCCATATACTTAAGCTGAATATATGAAATGTGAGAATTTAATACAAAGAAACATCCAAATGGAATACTAAGTTGAATCTGACTATGTCAGAGAATAGCCTTTAACTAACAAGAAGTGTTGGGACATGCCCCGCCATAGTATACCAAAACTAAAACAAAAAAAATATTGAAAGAATAACATGACTATTCTTCTCGAATAATGAGTACTCACTAGAATGTTGTTGAACTCAAGATCGGAAATCGATCTAAGCGAGATATAGATGTTAAGAACCTGCACCTACATCACGAGAAGATGTAGAACATAGTATGTGTCAGTACTTGAAAGGTACTGAGTATGCATGATAAATTAAAGGTAAAATAAATATGTAATAAAGAAGGAGTATGCTCTGAACATGATATAGATACTAAATACTAAGCTAACTGAATATAATGACCAAATGATAACATGCTGAGACATAATCCTGACTATACTAATACGTGGTTAATGCAAAAGAGTCAGACTGAACTGTGGGATCTACTAATAACATATAATAAAAGCATATGAGATAAATACGGAGTCTGATGTATATGTCCCATCGAGAGGACCCAATACACCTGACGAAAGGTGTTGAGACATGCTGAGTGATCACTAAAATGATGCCTACAGAGGGGACTTACAACCTACGTGGCTCTTTATGAGACTATATGGGTGATTGATACAAGTTCAACTTAGTATTACGGTACTCCCACTAGATTAAATGACTAATACATTATGGCTAGATTTCTGGAATATACCGGATAGCTCAAAACTGACATGTTTATTGGGAATGCACATTAATATATTGATAATGACACATTCAAGACTGATGCATGTATCGTTAGGTAGTGGAGCCTGATTAATATTGATGTACAGTAACCAAATAATCTAAATAATTAATATATATAACCCACAACCGTGGAAGTTTACTCATGGGGTGTTACCACGAAATATTGATTTCTCTCTTTGTCTCTCTAGATCTCTCATCTCTTTCTCTCTAAAATTCTTGTGTTCTTCATTCATCAAGTGTGTGTGTGTATGGATTTTATCCAAATAAATGAGAAAGGGGAGATTCATCGGGCAGTGCTCTCAGCATTGACCGAAGGGGGAGAAGTAAGACGAAAGGCCAAAATTAACATGGTCGATCAAAATCAAAGAATCAAGAAAATCCCCAAACATATCTAAGGCTTTATTGAAGGAAAGGGGGATGTTTGCATAAAGACCACCTTGGGAAACCAGTGGACATTAGAGGATGTCAAATATATTCCTGGGCTCAAGAAAAATCCGATCTCTGTTGGTCAGTTGGATAGCACGGGATATGCAGCAGAGTTTGGGAAAGGTTCGTGGAAGATTGTGAAAGATTCTATGGTAGTAGCTCGTGGCGCCAAATCTGGAACCTTGTACACCATTGCAGAGTGTATTAACATGGACGATGTTGCTGAAGGTGCTTTTGGTTCATGTATGTGGCACAACAGACTTGGACACATGAGTGCTAAAGGAATGAAGATGCTGGTTGCAAAAGAAGCATTAGAGGGCCTGAAGTCTGTTGATATGGGTCTTTGCAAGAGATGTGTTATGGGCAAGCAGAAAAGAGTAAGCTTCACAAAGACTCCTAGAGAGCCAAAGAAAGTGCAGTTGGAAATGGTTCATACAAATGTTTGGGTACCATCTCCAGTATCATCACTTGGAGGATCCAGATTCTATGTTACCTTCTTTAATGATTCCAGCAGGAAGGTATGGGTTTACTTCTTAAAGCATAAGTCAGATGTGTTTGCAACTTTCAAGAAGTGAAAAGCTAAAGTTGAGAATCAGACCGGTTTGAAATTCAAATGCCTATGGTCTGATAATGGAGGAGAGTATGACAAATCAGAGTTCAAGGCACTCTATGCAGCTGAGGGAATCAGATTGATGAGAACAGTTCCCGATAAGGCAATGCAAAACGGAATTGCTGAGAGGATGAACAGAACATTGAATGAGCGTGAAAGGAGTATGAGGATACACTATGGGCTACCCAAAACATTTTTGGCGGATGCTGTAAGCACAGTTGCATACTTGATTAATAGGGGACCATCAGTTCCTTTAGAGTTCAAGATTCAAGAGTAGGTGTGGACAGGAAAATAACTCAAGTACTGACACTTGAGGACTGTTGGTTTCACTGCTTAAGTTCATAATGATCCAGAAAAGAGAGACAAGCTTGATGCCAAGACTATGAGGTGTTTCTTTATAGGATATGGTTCTGATTTGTTTGGATATAGTTTTTGGGATGACAAGAATAGAAAGATCATGAGACATTGTGACATGACATTTGATGAGTCTTTCCTGTACAAGGACAGAGAGCAAAAGGTTCTAGAGATTACAAAGCAAGTAGGAGTTCAGGTTGAGTTGGAGAAGAGTAACTCCAGAGATGTCGAAGCAGATGCTCAACCAATTCCTACTGAAGAATCTGAAATGGAGCAATTTACACCTGAGCAGGTGTTAAGGAGATCATCCAGAACCATCAGGGCACCACATAGGTATTCACCTTCATTACACTTTCTATTTCTGACTGATGAGGGGGAACCATAGCCTTTTGATGAGGCTCTACAGGTGGAGGATTTGATCAAGTGGGAGCAAGCCATGGATGACGAGATGAGGTCACTTGAGAATTACCTGCAGCGAAGACAGCTTTGCTGAACAAGTGGGTGTTCAAAATCAAGACTGAACCAAATAGCAAAAGAAGGTTCAAGGATCGTTTAGTGGTTAAAGGATATTCACAAAGGAAAGGTATTGACTAACCTGAAATATTTTCTCCTGTTGTGAAATTAACCTCTATTCTTATTCTATTGACTATTGTTGCATCAGAGAATTTGCATGCAGAGCAAATGGATGTAAAAACAGTGTTTTTACATGGAGATCTGGACAAAGAGATCTATATGCAGCAACTGTAAGTATTTGTGGTTCTAGGCAAGTAACATATGGTATGCAAGCTCACCAGGAGCTTGTATGGACTAAAGCAAACACCAAGGCAATGGTACAAAAAGTTTGACTCCTTCATGATCAAGAGTGGATTCTGCAAAGCTGAAAGGATCCCTATTGTTACTTCCAGAAATATACTGATTCATATGACTTTCTACTCTTGTATGTGGATGATATGTTGATTGCAGGATCTAGTATGAGGGAGATTAATAATCTGCAGACAAGGTTGTCTGCAGCGTTTGAGATGAAAGATTTGGGTCCAGCAAAGCAGATATTAGGGATGAGAATTTCTCGTGATAGATCTTCTTGCACTTTAAATCTATCTCAGAATTTGTAAATTGAGAAGGTGTTGAGCAGATTAAGGGTTAATGATGCTAAAACCAGGACTACTCCATTGGCAAATCACTTTAAATTGTCAAAGGAGCAGTCACCCTAGATAGACGAGGAGCGTGAGCATATGGAACTTGTTCCAAATGCTTCAGCAGTTGGAAGTTTGATGTATGCTATGGTCTGCACTAGACCTAATATAGCACATGCAGTGGGATTTGTTAGTAGGTACATGTCGAACCCGGATAAAGAGCATTGGGAAGCTGTGAAGTGGCTTCTGAGATATATGATTGGTACATCAGTACTTCACTTTGTTTTAGCAAAGAGAAGGTGACTCTACAGGGTTTTATGGATGCTGATCTTGGTGGGGATGTGGACTCGACCAAGAGTACATCTGGGTACATTTACACCATTGGTGGAATAGTAGTGAGTTGGATGTCCAGGCTTCAGAAGTGTGTTTCTCTTTCATCTACTGAAGCTGAGTATGTAGCAATAGCTGAAGCTAGGAAAGAGATGATATGGCTGGCATATTATCTGGAGGAATTGGGCAAAAAGCAGAGCGAAAATATTCTTTACTCAGATAGCCAGAGTGCCATACAATTGGTGAAAAATCTAGTCTATCATTCGAAGACAAAGCACATCATAAGGCGGTACCATTTTCCTTGCAGGGCAGTGGAGGATGGTGATATGTGTTTGGAGAAGATAGAGGGTGGAAAGAACCCGATAGACATGTTGACGAAATGTATTGTTTTTAGGAAACTACGGTTATGCAAAACCTCGATTGGTCTCTGTAGTTGTTGATACAGATGTTGCGGTGTGGTAAATATGTTGATGATGAAGAGTTTTTTTTTAGAATGTATTTTTTGGATGACTGAATAAGTCTCCAAGTGGGAGAATTGTTAGGTTGTGGAGCGTGATTAATTAATCTCCATTTATTCTCTGTAACCAAAAATACTCTGAATAATTAATAAATATACCCCATCACCGTGGAAGTTTACTCACGGGGTATTACCAAGAAATATTTATTTCTCTCTTTCTCTCTCTAGATCTCTCATCTCTTTCTCTCTAAGGTTCTTGTGTTCTTTATTCATCAAATGTGTGTGTGGATTCGATCGTAACATGTATATCTAAAATACTAAATATCATACCTAGCATGTGTAATCATGAACTACAGAAAAATACATAACTAGGGTTCTTAAATTGATGCAAGAAACAAAGTAATAATATTATAACCTAATTTGGAACATTAAATAAATTAATTCATGATAATCTAGTGAAATTCTAGAAACCTTAGGTCTTGTTGATAGTAGGGAATCAAGAATTTGACTCAAATTTAGGGACCTTATGGGCGAAAGGAACCCACCTGTGAAATCTCACATGGTGACGAATTCCAAAGAAACATCTTTATATTTCAAGGATGGAACAGATGGATTCTTGTTATGTTGTTGAACTAGAATTTCTCAACCTCTATCTCCTTTTACGTTATAATTTTCTGAGTTTTTAATGAATGAGTTAACTTAGGTATGTTCTAGTTATGTTTATAGGCTAAAACTAACAAAACCCACGTAGTTTAGGGTTAAAACAACGTAGTTTAGAGGTCCAACAAAAATGGGAAAAACCCAAAGTCCCCTAGCTTAAGTTGCTAACGGGGATGACCACAACCACTTTCACGGACCGTGAAGTGGGTCGTTGATACACTCAAACTGTACTTCCCTAAAGAAGTAGAAGTGGTTGTATCGAGTAAAGAACTCAAATTTTAGGTTGGGGTCGATCCCACGAGGAAAATGGTTTAGACTTGTTTTTAATCTATGATTACTTCTATTTAGTCAAGTCCTTCCCGAAAACAAACATTTAAAGGAAGGATTTTGTATAACAAAAGTAATTTATTAATTCTAAGTAAACAAGTAGCTAGTTCAAATATTTGATGTTTATCAAATGATGAGAGAAACTAGGGTGTAAGTGTTCCCCATAGATTCGTAACGCATTAACCCTCACTATAACAACTATGTCCTTGTATCTTGCATAAAAAGTGGTATGTATCCCTAATTCCTTGGTCCAACAACTAGTGAACTTCACTCCGCACCTTGGTCCGGCTACGTGTGTGTAATTTACTAAACCTTACATTTTACCTCATATTAAGCATCATAATAGATGTATGGCTTCGTTGTTACTTTGCACCAATCGACATTAGCCTATTAGATAGTATATACTAAATCTACATTGATAATTCTTTTCTTATTATCTACCTCCTTGGTTTGGCAAGTAGCAACAAGGCGAGTTCTAGCGTGTGCACTAGTTAAAAAGACTTCTAAACGAAAGAATTATCAATACATACAACCCTAGTTATGGATTTAGTTACCCATGTTCATAATTACACAATTCATATTAATTAGACAAGAATTCATGTACTTACTTTGATGGGATTAAAGAAAATCCAGAAAATCACTTGAATGCGAGAAAATAATGCAATAAACGATTCCAAAAAATGAAGTATTTCCCAAAACCCAATATTCAACAACCAATGTTACAAATCAGAAAAATAACCAAGAGTCTAACCCTAAAAATGAGGGTTTTGGTCCTATTTATAATAAAAGAATCCTAAACATAAAGGGAAACCTAAATAAGGAAAATCTTTCAAAAATGCATCTCCCGTTGACGACTTGACCGAAGGACGGTCAAGGTAACGATGGATTGTCGACACCGTACATCAACTCTATTATTAGTTGCTTTCTTCTCCAACTCTCTGTTACCATCGATGGATCAAGACGATGGTTCGTTGACAGGACGACAGTCCGTCGATGGACTTCGTTGCTCCACACTTAGAATCTTTTCAAATTGGGTACTATGGCTACATTCTGTTAACACCAACAATCACCAGGTTGGTCCATCGATGCGACGACGGACCATCATCCCTTCAATATCCTCACACTTAGTTAGAATTCCCCTATCTTTTCTTGGCATCATAACATCTTTATGGTGACGGATGCCACCTATGGACCGTCGATGGGTAGACGGACCATTGATGGCTCCGTAGGTCATCTTTTCTGCAATTTTCAGCACATCTTCAGTATTTTCATTCTGGACATTTTTTCCTGCAAACAAAAAAATTTACATTAAAACTACTTCAAAGAGGCCTCAGACACACACTAAACTTAAGGAAAAATCATTGAAAGTACCGTGAAACCACGGTACATCAGTCGTGGCCTTCGTTTAATCTTATGGTCTAAGACTCTCGGATCACGGACCCTCCCAAGGCCCATGTGAAGGACCAAGGATCGTGAAGGTATTTGTGGTCTTCACTTGGGATAAGGATTCTAAGAAGCTTGCTGGGGGGCTACTGTTTAGATTTCCACGGACTTCCCCACGACCCATCTTCAGACCACGGACTGTGATGGTCCCCATGGTAGTTACTTGGGTAAGGAGTGTTTGAGGCTATTCTTTGAGGCCTACTAGTTCAGTACAATGTATACTACCATGATCCATGAAGGCATTCGTGGTCTGACATTTGGGCCCTAGTGTAGTTTAACTCTAAACCACATGAAGGTCTACGGACTGTGGACCCTGTCATGGTCCACGAACCAGCCATGGTTCACTATATCAGGTAAGGTCAACAATTTTTTTCTATGTTTGATTCTCAATGTATTATGATATCTCCCTTTTGGGAACATTCTCCCTTGAATGAAGGCTAAACTATCTTAAATGGAGGGAAGTAGCTACAACCCTACCACTAAGCACTGAAGACTGATTTATGATTGAGCTTCAAGCAAGTACAAACTGAAGGAACATGATGCTAAGACTGATTTCACGCATGAATGACTGAAAAAGTAAGAGAAAAATACCTCAAGATAGAGTGGAATCAGAAGGAAAGAGATGAGTGTGCTTGAATTTCATGGTTGCTTCTACTTCTACTTCCCGAATAGCTTTCTTTACGAAATGACTTCTCCACAAAACCTTCAGTGAAGAGATTTATTTGTTTCTCAACCTTTGAACTTGAAGATAAAAGATTTCAACTGATACCTCTTCAGAAGTGAGACTATCCTTCACATCCACACATTGTAAAGATACAATAGATGTTGGATCACCCATACACAACAACGAAATGTGGAAAAATGGATGCACTTCTGCTAGTTCTGTTGCTAACTCATAAGTCACCTTACCATTCCTTTTCAAAATCTTGTAAGGGCCTAAATATCTAGGACTAAGCTTCCCTTTTTTTCCAAATCTCATCACCCTTTTAATAGGAGACTCTTTTAGAAAGACCCAATCATTAATTTTGAACTCTAGTTCCCTTATTCCTTACATTTGCGTAGATTTTTGGTGACTTTGGGATGTACTAAATCTATCTACAATGAGTTGAACTTTCTCCATAGCTTCATGGACTGAATCTGGTCCTTTCAAGGTTGCTTCACCTACTTCAAAAAAATCAACAGGAAATCTACATTTACGCCCATACAATGCTTCATCAAGGGTCATTTTAATGCTAGAATGGTAACTGTTATCACAAGCTCTTAACATATCCTCCATGTTTTAAATGGTATGTTTTGCCTGATCATCCGTATGTGGATGAAATGTTGTGCTAAGATTAACCTAAGTACCAAGACCTTTCTGAAATGACTTACAGAAATGAAAGGTAAACTAAGGAACTCTATATGAGATGATATAAAAAGGAACCCTATGCAACCTGAATATCTAATTCATTTTAAAGATTGGCATAGTCCTCCACCAAATTTGTAGTTTGACCGCCAAAAAGCGAGAAGAGTTAGTAACTCTGTCAACTATCACCCAAATAGAGTCATGTTGTCTGCGGCTACGAGATAATCCCTAAATGTAATACATGTTGATTACTTCCCACTTCTAAGTAGGAAAGTCGATCTCCTGAGTCATATGTCGTACTTTCTAATATTCTAACTGTAATTCCTAACAGTTGGGGCACTTAGCCAACAAATCTATAACATCCCTTGATGTTTTTTTGCGATCGTGATCAACAGCACTGGCCTACAGTCTGAGTTTCTACGAATTAAAGTGAGTATAGTAAACTAACCAACGGTTGGGCTCGTGTCCCAATAGAGTGGTAGTAAAAATAGTAGTCAACTAAAATTTATTTTTAGTTAGTGATAGTTTAAGACATTATCAAATAAAAACAAAGTAAATTCAATTTGTGACACCAAAATGTCAAATATCAAAAATGGTTTTATGACAAGTAGTAAAAACGACTAAAATAAAGGGAAACCGAGTACGGGGAAAAGTTCTTGGGGTGTGACCGCAATATATGTTAACATAAACTAATTGGTACATGTTTTTGATAGGAAAATTTGCAAAATAAGGGTAACTAGGCTAAGCTTTAAGTGAAAGTAAATTTCCTCTCGGGCAATTTACTCCAAATCGAATGGGTTCCTCTCGGAAACCCACTCGTGCAAAAATGACTAGACTACGCCTTATCCATACCCGTTCTTTCGATAAAAGGTGCTTGGATATGAAGCTATGGATCACCCTCTAGGATTGAGCCTCTTGCCCCCTCACTACTTAGGACATCAATCTAGTGGGGGTCCTGGTTTCACTGCCTTCCTCTCGAGCAAGCCGAAAACACATAGGTGGTTTTGTATTTGCAACCGCAAATGCATTAATTTAAAACCACAACCACTAGGCAAAATTACCATTAAAAACATATAACCCTATCAGCAAGCAAGACCAAACAATAATATCAACACATAGTTGCTAAATCACACTCCAAGAATGGGAATTTTTAGACACACATCAAGCAATAATAGAATACACCTAAAGTGATAAAGAAATCAAATGGGTATAAGAAATTAGACCTTAATATGAGCAAAGGAAGAATAATGAAGAAGACTCACTTCCAATTTGAGGAAAAGGAACCTCTTTCTTCAAGTCCCCCACAAAACCCTCTCCAAACTTTATAAAAATTGTCCAAACTAGAGTAATAGCAAGAAAAAAATTATAATAATGTTCGGACCCCGAAAAATAATAACTAAGGCTAGTATTTATAGACTTCAGATTAAGTGATAACGAATTTTTTTGGCGAATTTAGTCGTGATTCGGCGATTCTCCCTTCTTCTAGTTCATCACCATTTATGCTTTGCCTTTATAGTTTATGCATGTTATAACATTGGGTGGAATAACTCTGCTTTGCGTAACTATTCGAAAAAATGTCGACTACTCCTTTTTATCGCCTTTTGAATCCTTTTCCTTGAGGCTTCACTAGCTGGAACAAAGGCGAAATGTAGCTCTTCAGCGGATTGCCAAGTATACTTGGCGAAGCTCAGACTTCAACTTTAGCTCTTTTTTTATCCTTTTTGTTCCATATTACGCCTTAGATTCATGCTTACGCAAAAGAAAACTTCAAATACCTAAAACAAAAGAGTTTTCATCAGATATTGAGATAAAACAAGAAATTGAGGACACTATTTACATTAAAATATAGCTCTAAATGAGTCTAGTTTGAGGATTCATCAACCTTTTCATGCCATTCCACAAAAAGATTTCCCATAGATCACAATACATCTTAGTGGCGCCTGGATGAATAGAATAACCTGAAGTCATGGGCTTCTGTTAGAATCTGTTATCTCAACTCGCCCATAGTATGAACATATTGTCAACCCTCATAGCGAAGCACACTATCTCCCACTTGGGAAAATACCTTAACTCTCTATTGATGGACTGTACCCTAGAGTTCAAGCAATATCGAATTAATGTATTGTTTTTCCTTAACCTTCGTTACCAACAATGATTCGGATCCATTTTGAACTGTCACACCACCATCTAAGATGCTCATAAAAAGAACTTCTAAACGAGCAAGCCTGTGAACATCCCTTGGTATCTCTTTTCTTTCTTCCTCAACATGTGCTAAACTACCCATAGATAGTCTTCTAAGGGTATCTGCTACTACATTTGCCTTACCAAGATGATAATGGACACTCATATCACAATCCTTGAGGAACTCAAGCCATCTTTTATCGCGAAAATTCAACTCTTTCTGGGTGAAGACATATTGAAGGCTCTTATGATCAGTGAACACATCTAAGTGAACACCATACATGTAGTTTATCTGAATCTTGAGTGCAAAAACTATTGCTGCAAGCCCGAGGTCATGAGTCATAATTCTTCTCATGCAGCTTAAGCTATCAGGAAGCATAAGATATAACCTTACCTCGCTTCATCAACACAACCTAGGCCTACTCTAGATGCATCACAATAAATCACATAACTGTCTAAACCCTCTAATAGATTCAAAACATGAGTTGTAGTCAACCTAGTCGTTAGTTCTGTGAAACTTTTCTCACAATTATTTGACCCTGAAACTTAAGCTTTTTAGAGTCAACCTAGTCAATGGAGAGGTTATGGATGAAATCCCTCCACAAACCTTCTATAATAACCTGCTAGACCCAAGAAACTTTTGATATCTATAGAAGAGGAAGGTCTAGTCCATTTTTTCACTGCTTATATTTTTTGGGAATCCTCCTTTGCAAGATACTATATGTCCAGGAAAAGCTACAAAAACTGTAACCAAAAGTCACACTTGTTAAACTTAGTAAATAACTGGTGATCTTTGAGAGTTTGTAGTACAACTCTCAAGTAACTTGCATGTTCTTCCTCATTCCAAGAATAATTGAGGATATCATTAATAAAGACGATAACGAACAAGTCCAAATACTTCTTGAACACTCTGTTCATCAAATCCATGAAATTTGCAGGAGCATTGGTTAGTCCAAATGACAATACTTCAAATTTATAATGCCACTATCTGTGACTTTGAGTTGATGATAACCTAATCAAAGGTTTGTCCTTGAGAAATTACTAGCGCCCTGAAGTTTGTAAAACAAGTCATCAATCCTAAGCATGGGGTATTTATTCTTGATTGTAACTTTTTTCAACTACCTATAGTCATTACACATCCTGAGAGAACTATCTTTCTTCTTTACAAACAATACAAGTGCACCACATAGCAAAATACTAGGCTTTATAAAGCCCTTATTTTAAAGGTATTTCAATTTTTTTTAATTCCCTAAGCTCATTTAGATCCATTTTATAAGGAAGAACAGAAATAGGGTGGGTATCAAGAAGGAGATCAATTCCAAAGTCAATTTTCCTTCTAGGAGGAACTTCGCGAAGATCATCTAGAAAGTCATTAAGCACTAGAACTAACTCAAGAGTTGGGGTTTTGGAGCTTGAATCTATAACCTGAACTAGATGATAGAGATAAACCCTTGCAAATTATTTTTCTGGTCTTAAGATAAAAAATGAGTTGACCTGCAGGTTCTAAGCTACTACTCTTTCATTCTAAGATTGGATCATCTTAAAACTGAAAATTAATAATCCTTGTTCTAAAACAGACAGAGGCATAACAGGAATGTAACCAATCCATGCCAAGAATGACATCAAAATCTACCATTTTTTACTCTACAAGATCTGATGACGTGACTTTCTCATAGACTATGATAGAGCAATTTCTATATGTATACCTGTCTACCTATAACTAGGTCTCCGACTGGAGTAGAGACTAAGAAAGGTTTTGAGAGGATTTTTTGACTAACATTAAACTTAACCGCTATGTAAGGAGTTATAAAGGAAAGAGTAGCCCCTGATCTAACAAAGCATATATATCGAGATTAAAGACTCGTAATGTACCACTTACTACATCAGGAGAATCTTCCAGATCCTGGCGAGCTTGAAGAGCATAAATCTTGTTTTGGCGCCATCTGCCACATGTACCCGATGAGTTACCTACTGAGTCGGGCGACTTGTTGGTGTTGTTGAAGTTGTAGGCTGAGTTCTACCATTATTTCCTCCTTGACCCTGTTTAGAAGGACAATCCCTCAACTTGTTGCCAGACTGACCATACTCAAAGCATCCTTCTTTTCCTACAAGGCACTTGCCCGGATGGTTCTTACCTCACTTAGGGCATGTTGGGTACGTTTTGGTACTTGAAACACTTTCTTGAAACTTAGATCCTGATGTCCTACCTTTCTGTTCTTGTCTGAACTGGACGATGGAACACTAGCTAACGAAGGTGCTGGAGCTGAAAAATTCTACTGACCCTGCGAGCGATTTCCTCCATCCAACTTCTATTGAGAATACTCATAGTTTCCAGTTCCATCCTTCTTATTCTCCTTAGCCCGTTCCTTAAATTTATCACCCTCAACCTGCTGAACATGAGTCATGAGCCTAGAGATGTTCATATTTTCCAGCAAGATAGAATTCTTACACTCTATTTCACTAAGTCTGGGACTCCATATAGAAGTTTATTCATTTGAGCCTTGAAATCAACAACCATGTGAGGACCTTACATATAGAGTTGGGTACTTGAGTCCATTATCTAAGACTATCATGATACCTTGTTGTAAGTCCATGAATTCCTGAGTCTTTGCTTCTCTTAGTACCCTTGGGAAGAACCTGTCCAAAAAATTTCACTAAAGAAATCCCAATTGATAGGAGCTGTATTGATCTTTTTCCACTGATTATACCAGATATGAGCCATATCCTTGAGTTGTTAAGATTCTAACTCAACTCGATCATTCCCAGTTACCTACATCACTTCAAAGATCTTCTTGACCTCATCAATGATGTTTTGGGGATCTTCGCCAATTTGCGATCCTAAGAACTTTGGTGGATTTATCTTAACAAAATCTCTCACTCTAGCTGCAGCTGAGCCAACATTATCATGTGCTGGAACTTGAGCCCATTGATTGTTCTGGTTGCCACTGTAAATGGCATTCCGGAACTCTACATCTGAGACTTGTTTATTCTATATTTGAGGAGTTGTCCTTTGCATTCATGAAAATTGAATTCTTGACGTTAGATCTACGAAGAGGAATGTCTGTAACATAGAACATTGGTTCAGAGAGAGGAATTAGATCACACCTTATACGCTATAAGAGTAACAAAGAAAAGGAAGATTTTTCCAAAAACAAATTGCAGCCTCCTTCTCATTAGATGTGGTGCACTTCACACCCATAAAATGACACTACTTAGTGAAGCTTTTTCAGACATCCTAGGACACTTTAAGCCTAGTGCTCTGATACAAAATTTGTCATGCCCTGAGCTACCGTCGAGACGTGAACACGGGACCTAGGATCATAAGTGACCCCAAGATAACCCTGTTGACATGGCAAAAGCATACAAAGAACAATTATAATCAACGCAGAAGGTAATCATAAAGTAAATCTGAAATGATGGGGCATACCCATATACTAAAACAAAATATATGAAACATGAGAGTTTAATACAAAGAAACATCCTACTAGAATACTAATTTGAATTTAACTATGTGGGAAAATATCTTCTAACTAACTAGAAATGTTGGGATATGCCCCAACAAAATTTAGCAAAACTCAAACTAAAAGATTGAAATGCTAAAAGGATAACATGACTATTGTCCTAGAAGAATTAGGACTCACCACTGATGTTGATGAACTGGAGATCGGGAACCGATCAAAGCGTGATATAAATGCTAAAAACCTGAACCTATATCACGAGAATATGTAGCATAGAGTATGCGTCAGTAATGAAAACATACTGAGTGTGCAGGGTAAAGTAAAGTTGAAATAAACATGTAACTGAACAAGCAATAAAGCAAGATTATAATTTTTACATGATATAGATATTGAATACTCACTTACCTGAATGTAATGACTTAACGATAATATGCTGAGAATGAATACTGACTATACTATCATGTGCTAAATGCAATAGAGTTTGACTAAACTGTGGGAGCTATCAATAACCGATAATAAAACCACATGAGCTAAATTTGGAGTCCGATGTATATGCCCCATCAAGAGGACCCAATACACTCGGCCAAAGGTGTAGAGACATGCTAGTGTGATCACTAAAATGATGCCCACAGAGAGAACTTACAACCTACGTGGATCATAGTTTTGATACTATATGAGTGACAAACCCCAATCCAACTCGATATTATGCTACTCCTTATAGATTAAATGACTAACACATTATGGATAAATTTATGGAATATATTGGATAGCTCAAAGCTGACATGCAAATTGGGAATGTACATTAATATATTGATAATGACACATTTAAAACTAAGGCGTGTATATTTGAAATGCTAAGATACCTGACCTAGCATGTATAATTCAAGAAATAAATATTTACATAAATATGGTTCTGAAATGCATGCAAGAAACCAAGTAATAACATGATAATATGATTAGTAACAAAAAATAAACTACTTATGATAATTTGCTGAAATTGTAGAAACCCTTGGTTTAGTTGATAGTAAGGAATCAAGAATCTGACTGAAATCTAGGGATTTAATGGTCAAAAGGAACCTACTAGTGAAATCCCTAAAAGATGGTGACATATTCCACAGAGAAATCTTTTGATTTTGTGGTTGGAATTGATGGATTTTTGTTGTGTTCTTGAACTAGGGTTGCTCGACTTCTATCTCCTTTTACGTTCTAATTTTTTGAGTTTTTGATCAATGATTTGACTTAGGTAAGTTCTATTTATGTTTCCAGGATAAAACTAACAAAACCACGTAGTTTATGGTTAAAATGACGTAGTTTAGGAGTCCAATAAAATAGGAAATGACCAAAAGATGCCTGACTTAAATTGTTTATGGGGCTGACCACAACCACATTCACATACCGTGAAAGGGACCATGGATCGTGAAGTGAGTCGTGGTCTTCACTTGGTCTGGTGGTCTAACGGCCTTGGCTCACGAACCCTTAGCTTCCCTGACCCGTGTAAAGGACCATAGACCGTGAAAATATTCGTGGTCTTCACTTGGTCTAGGGAGTCGGAGGACCTAGATAGGTGGGGCTACTGGTTAGGCTTCCACGGACTCCTACGACCCTTCTTCAAGACCACGGACCGTGAAGGTCTCCGTGGTCCTTACTTCGGCGAGGGGTGTTTGAGAGTAGTCTTTGGGGCCTACTGGTTATGTACAATGAAGACCACTACAACCCACTGTCAAGACCACGGTCCGTGAAGGCGTCCATGGTCTGATATCTAGGCCTTGTGGAGTTTAATCCTAGGCCACGAGCAGATCTACGGACCGTGAACCCTGTCGTGGTTCACTCTTTCAAGTAAGTTCTGTAACTTCTTTCTAGGTTTGATTTTTGAGGTGTCACCATATATGGGATTCGTAGTTTACTGCTAACAGTTAATTTCTCCACTTCTCTTTCCTTTTTGACTATCTAACTTCAGGAGTACTACAGAACAAGAATCCCAGACTAACTATGCTTCAAAAATAAATGGATCACATCATAGCTACAACATATACTTTCATATGTTAGGTGATTATCCTAAATACCTAAGTTTGCATCATTTTAAAATGCATAGATCCGGGAAAAAAAAGAACGTAAGTACATATGAATTTGTATTATATGTAAAATGACTGAATTATATATGAAATTGTATTGTATGTAAAATGATTGAATTAGAATATGAAATTGCATAACTGAAGATTACTATTAAGACATAAAAAATTCATTATCCTTAAAATCATTTAGCTTGACTCGATCAAAATCGAATTTCAAAAATTATTAACTTTTTTGGAGTTTCTCAATTAACCGATATGATATCCAATCATCGCTTGATCGACAAGCCATCTTATACCTTGTTAGGGCATAGGACATAGAATGAAATATTGATTCATAGTAATTGACATGCCCCGAGCTACCCCCGAGATGCGGACATGGAACCTAGGACCATAAGTGATCCCAAGCTAACCCTGCTGGCATGATCATGAACATACTAAAGATAATAAACTGTTGCAAAAACTAAATCATACTTAAAATGAAAAGATGGGAATACCCATATTCTATAACTGAGATATTTGAAAACAATGAGTTTAATACAAAAGAAATATTAACTCAATACTAAGCTGAATCTAACTATGTTAGAAAATAGCCTCTAAACTAGACTAGAAATACTGGGACAAGCCCCAGCTAAATCTAGCAAAAACTGAAACTAAATGACTAAAGACTGAAATAAAACTCATGACTGTTGTCCTCGGAGAATGAGGACTCACCACTGAATCTGCTGAACTGGAGATCGGGAAATCCATCTATGCGTGATCTGGATGTTGAGAACCATAACCTATATCACGTGAAGATGTAGCACACGTTTGTATCCTCACTTGAAAGGTACTGAGCATGTAGAATAGAGTAAAGGTGAACTAAAACATAACTGAACAAGCACAAAAACAAGTATAATAATCTGAACGTGATGTGCTGATTTCTGAGCTAACTGAATGTAATGACCAATTTATAACATGCTGCAACTGAATACTGAATATATTGATAAATGGTCAATTCATAGAGTCTGACTGAACTGCGGGAGCTACTAATAACCGATAATAAAATCACATGAGCTAAATGTGGAGTCCGATGTATACGCCCCACCGAGAGGACCCAATATACCCTGCCAAAGGTATACAGGCATGCTGCCGTGATCACTAAACTTATTGCCCACAGAGGGGACTTACAACCTACTTGGCTAGTAGTTATGGGACTATTGGGTACATTAAACCCTAGTCCAACTCGGTATTATGCTACTCTCATTGAATTCTGTAAATTAACCATTATATATGAATTTCTGTAAATACTGGATAGCTAAAAACTGAACATGCAAACTGAGAATGCAACAATTAATTTGGTAATTATGCATATATAACTGAGGCATGTATATCTGAAGTGTCTGAAATATATGACCTAGCATGTGTAATTCAAGAACTAAAGAAATACAAAGCTAGAGTTCTGAAATTCATGCGATAATCTGAGTAATAACATGATAATCCGATCTGGAACATATATTTAATAAATTCATGAAGTTATATCAACGTTCTAGAAACCCTAGGTTTAATCATGATAAGAGAATCAAGAATCTAATTGAAACTAAGGACCCAATGGGTGAAAGGAACCCATTAGTGAAATCTCACATACCTGGTGATGAAATCTACGGAAAAATACTTAAGTTTTGGGGCTAGAACTGTTGGAGCTTGTGGCGTTCTTGAACTAGGATTCCTGAGCTTTCTTCTCCTCTCTTGCTTCTAATTTTTCTAAGTTTTGATTTAATGATTTGACTTGGATATGTTTTAATTATGTTTTTAGGCTAAAAATAACTAAAATGTAATGATTTAGGGTCAAAACAACGTAACTTAGGGTTTAAATAGAGTGGGAAAGGTCAAAAATACCCCTAGGAAGGTTGTTGTCGGGTTTTACGACGGCTAGGACTGACGATCCGTCGTGCGCCCGACGCCCCGTCGTTGGGTCCATCGTGAGGGTCTGTTCGATAGGCCTTTACTAAAATGGGAATAACATTTTACTTGGAAGTGTAATTTTAGAAAGGTCAGTGGCTATGAAAAGATAATTAAATTATCTATATGTGGGTAGGTCATGGGAGACCTAATTCATTTTGTGCTAAGAGTTATTATCATTTTAAGTTGACCCAACCGCATTTCCCCTTAACTGGCTACAAATTTTCCACCTACAGACCGTAGGAACACCTACGAACCATGCTGGTCATCCATATCTCTTGTCAGAGAGTGGTTGAAGAAAGTTTTGATCGACGGTCACGGACTACGGACCATAGTTTGACGTACGGACCGTATGTCCTTCCATTTTCCAAGACTTAACCAATTGTTTCTAGGCTAAAGTTTTTGAGAGTTTCTGATCCCATCGACGGTTGTGCAGGACGGACCGTGGTTCAGGCTACGGTCCGTCGATGCCACCGTTGGTAGCACCTGCAGATTTTTCTGAAAAACTAATTTTTAGTCTGTTTTGTCTACGGGGTGTTACAGTAATTTCTTCACCCAAGATCACAAAGAATATCAATGATACACTCAAATTATACCTCATAATAGTGAAGCGATCATTGTCAAATGTAGTAACCCGTCAAACATATTGGGAACAATTTCACAGGGAGTATGGTGAAAGAAAAATGTTCTTAAGATGATTGGTTTAATTTACTTTCTATCAAATGTTATTCCTGTAAATATGTATAACAAATTTATTTTGTATCTAATGCACTATAAATATAATATTTAAGTATGTTCCTTATAAAATGTAAAAACTAGAATTATTTTTTTCTTTTTTCTTGGTAGCATTACTCAACTAATTACAATTATACATGCTTTATTTTTTTTATCTTTAATGAGCGATGGACATTTATTCGATCATTCGACGAATGAGCGTAGAAATAAGGATAATCTTATAGGTTATAATATGTGTACATGCAATATTGTTTGAAATTTTTTATAAGCGTGAGTGCACTTTATTTATACCATTTTGGTTTTACTTGAATGTATGAATGAGAGACGTTGTTTGATGTGTGAGGGCATTAGGGTAACATTTCTTGCTTGCTAAGCGTAAAGTTGTGGTATACTAGTGTATGCATTGTCATCTATCTGTAGCGTAATGTCAGTCTTTTATGCTTCTACATTAGTTTGACATATCTAATTATACACGTTTTGTTTTAAATAAAAAGTAAACTATTTTGAATTATGTGCTTTGAAGTGTACGTTCAACATTTGCTTTGTCGTAGATTTTCTAGTTTTATGATGCCTAAGTTTAGTACAGATAGAGTCTTATTATAGTTGCTTGAGGTCAAAAAAAAGTTCTAATTTCGTGTGTTGATGTGTCTAAACTTCACATAACTTTCCATGCTTTTTAACGAAGGAGTTAGTAGTTCATAAGTGTGGTTTTATGAAATATGATTGCATATTGGACACAAAAATTAGAGTATGAGCTAAATTTGATAAGTCATTGATTGCTTGACGATCCATGGAGGAACTATCCTTTCAATCGTGAGAAAGAACAAAAAGTGGGTAACTGTTATCTCAAGTTTATGAGTTGTTAATAAGTCTCACGGCACATGTGTTATAATGAAATGATTATTTTTTAATCGAAAACCGAATCAAATCAAATCAAAAAAATAATAATGGAGTAAGACTAGTGTCAAAGAAGGCAAAAGTCACTATTTTTAAATCTATGATACTCATTTCTGAGCTTACATTACAAGCCAAATAAGGTTCTATAGTGGTCCTAATTGTCTTAACTGTGAAGTGATTGGTTTCAAAAATATACATGAATGAATGGAGTAATCATTTTTTGAATAATCCTCGTTGTTCATTAAGTCGTGATATATTTTTTTATGACAAGATAGTCATATCTGATAGGATTTTCCTCTGATTTTCTTATCTTATTTAAAGTTTGTTTTTTTCGAAAATAAAAAAGAAAGTATTACCGTGAATATTTTAACTTATCCAAAAAAATATATAATTTTATTCCATACTTGATTTATTCTTTCCTAAGAGAAAAAGATTGGACATCTATAAATTGAAGATTTTTATTCTCATAGCATAACACAATAATATCTACATTGTAGACATTTAAGAGTTTTGTTTATGGGGAGATTCTTCTCTTAATATTTATAATATCTTTATTTTATATTAGTTTTCATATAATAGTATTATGTTTTGGTAAAAGTTTTTGTCATCAAATTCATCACCGTCTTGATTTGCGATTGTAAATTTTTGCATGATGTCCTAATCACTTACGAATCCATCAAGTGGTATCAGAACATGTGGTTCAATGATCCAGCAGACAAAGTTGAAGTGTTTGATATATCGTGCTTTCACGGTATTATTAATAATTTTTCCTTAAGTTTAGTGTGTCCAAAAGCCTTTTTGTGCTAATTTTTATATAATTTTCTCCTTATTTGCAGGAAATCTGTCCAAAGATGAATGCGGAGATTTGAGCAAAAAAATGCAGAAGAGACCACCTACGGAGCTTGTGACGGTCCATCATGGTTGTGACGGTCCGTAGATGGCAGCGTAGTGCAGCTTCTGAAGGAAGATGGGGAAGTCTGACCAAGTTTGGGGTTACGGAGTCCATGACGGTCCATCGTGTCTATGACGGTCCGTCGTGTCTATGACGGTCCGTCGTGTCTATGACGGTCCGTCCTGCAGGCTCATCATGAAGTTCTGAGAAGTAGTACCAGTACCCATATTCCAAGAGTTTAAGTGTTGTAGAACGAAGACCCTCGATGAACCGTCGTGTCTTTGATGATCCGTCATACTTGCCGTTGAGGGTAATGAAGAGAGCAACAGAAGAAATTGCACAAGTATGGAACGACGGAGTCCATGACGGTCCGTCGTGACCAAGACGATCCGTCGCGAGGTCCGTCGACCCAGCCGCATTTTGACAGATTTCCAGCAGATAGAGTCCTTGTTTAATTAGGTTTTTATTTTCTATAAATAGTTCGTAAAACCTCATTTTTGAGGTTAGACTCTGTATTATTAGTGATACATGGTATTATTAGTTAGACTCTTGATTATTTGGTTAGGCTTTTGATTATCATTAGACTTTTTGTGAGATTCTTGACTACTTTGAGATTCTTGCAAGTGATTTTTGGTGATTTTTGTTGATTAATCAAGCAAACTTTCGGATTTTACTCTTTCTCATTGAAGTAAGTACATGAATTCTTATATAATATATTTCAATATAGTGATTATGACTATGGGTAACTAAACTCCATAACTAGGGTTGTGGGAACCATAGGCAAATAATGAGGTAAAACCTAACTAAAATAACAATTCTAGAATAGTGTCTTGCATGTATTAATAATTATTTCTCTTAGAAGTCTTTTTAACGGATGGCCAACGTTAGAACTCGACTTAATTCTACTTGCCGGACCGAGGAGGTAAATAATAGGAAAAGAATTATCAACATACATTTAGTGTATACTATCTAATAGGCTAGTATTTATTGGTACGAGGTAATAACTTAGTCAAATATTGAATACGATGCTTAATATAAGGTAAAGATAAGGGTTAGGATAGCAACACACGTAGCCGGACCAAGGTACGGAGTGAAATTTTCTAGATGTCAAATCAAGGATTTAGAAATACATAACTTATCACTTTGCATGAAAGATACTAGGAAAGAATTGTTATAGTTAGAATTATCAAGTTATGAACTTGGGGAACACGTAAACCCTAGTTACTTTGTTTAATTGATTAAACTCCAACATTTAAAGCTGTTAAGTGTCTCTTTCAATTTCGTTAGTTATTTTCATTCATTTAGAAATAGAAACCCCCCTTTTATTGTTTTTACTTTCCAAGGAAGTAATTGACTGAACAATAGTAATAATTGATTGAAGTTAAGTCTAAACTATTTTCCTCGTGGGAACGATTCAAACCTCACTAGTTGGGTTATTTACTTGACACGACTGCTTTACTTCTTATTTTAGAAGTAAGTTTGAGCGTATCAAATTTTGGCGCCGCTGCCGGGGATTATAGCTTTTAGATTAACTTAAACTTATTACTATAGTTTAGTTGATATTTTCTTGATTTTACTTTGTTTTATTATTTTGATTTATGCAGAACCAACCTCCTTATATGCCAAATACACGGATAGAAAGAGAACCCTTGTTTCCCTATGATCACGAATTAGAGCGTACACTACGCAACATGAATCGAAACTTGGGAATCAATGATGATGATCCAAACCAGAACATCCCAGCTCCTGTTGATGTTCATGGTCAGTTGTTACCTGATGCTCCGGGTGAACACCAACAGAGGGGACAAAATCCCGTTCCACGGCCCCAAGCATACTACAGAGGCTATGATAACATAGCAGACTCCAATGGGCCACTTGTCTTGCCTCCTCTACCCACAGGCCACACCTTTGTGGTAACTAGTAGCCTGATGCAAATACTCACTACCAGAGGTTTGTTTTCAGGGCTACCTTCTGAGGATCCACATGCCCATATAGCTAAGGTAAGGGCAGTGTGTAAAAGCTGTGTAGGGAGGCCTGACTTGGACTTAAATGTAATAGGGCTCAGAGTGTTTCCTCTCTCACTGACGGGAGAGGATGCTATATGGTTCACTGAGCTCCCTTATAACTCAATTTTCACTTGGAACCAACTAAGGGATGTCTTCTCAGCACGCTACTATCCCGTCTCCAAGAAACTAAACCACAAAGACAGAGTGAACAACTTTGTGGCACTACCAGGAGAGTCAGTTAGTAATTCTTGGGATAGATTCACCTCGTTCTTGAGAAGTGTCCCAAATCACCGTATAGATGATGAGTCACTAAAGGAATACTTCTATCGGGGACAGGATGATAATTATAAAGCGGTGTTAGACACTATAGCAGGTGGATCTTATGAGGAGTGTCCTTATGCTGAGATTGCTGAAAAATTAGAGAAAATCTCCTAGAATAATAAAGCTTGGAGTACTAGGAAGTCAGATACCGAGAGAAACACCTTCGTAGTGCAGTCCACTCACAACCCAGCCACAGATGAGATTCGTAAATAAATGGCTCAGATGAGAACTTAGCTTGGGTTGGTACTAAAACATGTCACTGGGGGTGCAGAAAAGATAAATGCAGTCAACTACTTGTCGAAACCACCGCCACAAAATGATGAGTGTTATTATGAGGAGGATTCCTATGCGGTAAATAAGTAGACGGGGGGTTCCGACCAAGTGCCCAAGGCTACAATTAGGAGAATTGGCGCCAAGGTCAAGGGAACAAGGTCAGAACTATGGTAACTACAGCCGTGAGGGTCATTATGTCCGAGATGGAAACTATACCCGCGACAACAACTTCAACAGGGGTAACTATGGTAATAGAAATGATGGTGGAGGTAGTATGGCACGAGTTGAGGATATGTTGCATAAAATGATGAGGAGGTTCGATGCTAGTGATGAGCACAATAAAGTGTTGAGAAATTATTTAGCGGGTATTGGGCAAAAAGTCGATACACATGCAATATCGATTAAGCAACTTGGGTTACAATTGGCCCAATTATCTGCGACAGTGAACATACGTTAACCGGGCACTCTTCCTAGCAACACTATCCAAAATCAAAAAATGATGCGCAATGTATGCCAATCACTACTCGGGGTGGTAAGAAAACCATTGACCCACCTATGCCGTCTAATGAGGAAAAGGTGAGAAAGGATGATGATAAGGTGGTAAAGGGTAGTGGTGAAGCAGAAGAGAGCACTGGAAAAGATGCAGAAGTCCCTATGAAGGTAATTCCAATGCCTAGACCACCACCACCCTTCCCTCAGAGATTAGTGAAAAATACCGAGGATGGTAAATATCAGCGTTTTATAACAATGCTGAACCAGCTTTCTATCAATGTCCTTTTGGTAGAAGCTCTTGAACAAATGCCCGGTTATGCCAAGTTTATGAAATATCTGGTTACAAAGAAAAGATCGGTCACTTTCGAGGATGATGATAGACTGCAGCATTGTAGTGCTATTGCTACAAGATCTCTCGTGCAAAAGAAAGAAGATACGGGTGCGTTCACTATTCCTTGTACAGTCGGGTCATGACATTTTGTGAAAGCATTATGTGATCTGGGGTAAAGCATAAATCTCATGCCCCTCTCGATTTACAAGAAGTTGGGTTTGGGTGACCCAAAACCCACTGCGATGCAGCTACTGATGGCTTATCGAACATTGAAAAGGACTATAGGGATACTCCATAATGTGCTAGTAAAAGTGGAGTCATTCATCTTTCCGGCTGATTTTGTTATTCTTGATTGTGAAGTCGATTTTGAGGTGTCTATTATTCTTGGGAGGCCATTCCTTGCTACAGGTAGAGCCTTAGTTGATATGGAAAAGGGACAGATGAAATTTCGATTGAACAATGAAGAAACGACCTTCAACATTTGTAGGACCATGAGGCAGAGTGGTGAGGTCCAATCGGTATACGCCATATCCCACAAAGAAAAGATGAAGAAGGAAAATGAACAAAAAAATTGAAAAACAAGAGTTCATGATTGGGGATTTAGTGCTTTTAGACAGTTCTAGGTCGCCTTGTCTTCTGGGAAAGCCCAAGTCCAAAGAGATTGGCCCTTACTTGATTACCCAAGTATTCCCTCATGGAGCAGTTGAGTTAAAATCCAAGGAGTGAGTGCCTTTTAAGGTGAATAGAGAACGAATAAAACTCTATTTTGGACATAAAGCATCGGGGAATGAAGTGATAGAGGCATACCATCTTGATGAAGTCTGAGTAATCAAGTGTCCCCAGTCATGCTGCGACATTAAATCAGGCGCTTGTTGCGAGGCAACCCAATACTTATAGTCTTTTTAGTAATGGTAGAATTTTTCTACTAATGGGTTTTAAATTTGCAGGCACATCACCAGGAAATTCTGCAGAAAATTACTCTGCAGCAGTCACTGACGGATACAGTGACGTACCGTTGCGCCTGCGATGGACCGTCGCGTGAATCTGTCGTGCCAGGTACGTCTTTCTGTTATTTTCAAACTAGGTCACACACAACGGAACCAATGATGGATCGTTATAACTGAGACGGACCGTCATCGGTGAATCGTTGCGTCATTAATGAGGCGTACCCGACCCAACCCGGCTGGAGTTTTTTACAAAATCTTACCGTTTAAACTCCCCAACCCCTCATTTCACCCCCATTCCTTCACTACTCCCCCTATTTCCCTCCCTTTTCAACTTCCAAAATC
Organism: Solanum lycopersicum; assembly: GCF_036512215.1. Taxonomy (NCBI): domain Eukaryota; kingdom Viridiplantae; phylum Streptophyta; class Magnoliopsida; order Solanales; family Solanaceae; genus Solanum; species Solanum lycopersicum. The sequence continues at coordinate 13,084,571 of NC_090804.1, forward strand.
TCTCCCTCTATCAACCGATCATTGTTCCCCCAAAAATCTCCAAAGCCCTAAAAGTTATCATCTACTAGTCGGAGTTGTTGTTGTGGGTGTCTTCTTGATCACCAAGTACTTTTCCATCTTGTTTTTCTCCAATTCTCAGGTATGTGTCTCTAATTTCTACTCATTTATCTTTCATTTTTGTTTATCAATTAGTTTTAGCCTAGTTCTTATTGATATGTTCATTTCTTTTATATAAAATTCTGTCTAACCTAGGTTAAAAATCTTCGAAATTGTCGTGTTTACAACCCTAGACATAGGTGCTTTTGCATTGCTAGTTTACTAGGTATTTGGGTTGGACAAATGTAGGTCCAAAACACTATAAATTCGATTTGGGTCATCGGGGATGAATGGGGTACCCCCAGTTCTGTCACTGATCTACAGAACAGTTGTGCAGGACGGACTGTCGTACCCACAACGGACCGTCGTAGGGTCCGTTCCAAAAGCCCTAACACCCCGCTGTCCAATTTTATGCAAGTGTCCTCAAACGGACATATGCGATGGACCGTCATACCCACGATGGTCCGTCCTACACAACCGTTCTAGTATTTAGAGACTCTGTTTCTAAGGGTCTCTCTCCATTTTTCTAAGTGTCCTCAAACGGACAAGTACGACGGACCGTCATACCCACGACGGTCCGTCCTGCATGACCATTATGATGGTCAGAGACCCCTCTCCTAAGGGTCCCCATATTTTTTTCAAGTGTCCTCTGACGGACACCTATGACGGACCGTCGTACCTGTGATGGTCCGTCCTGCACATACCGTCGTGCTAGTCAGAGACTCTCCTTCAGGGTTCTCCATATATACATAGTCTAAGTAAGACTCGAAGGACCCCATGACAGTCCGTCATAGTCATGACGAATCGTCACCTGGCCCGTCGCGTTTCACTGATACTATAGAAATGTCATTTTATTTTAAATTTTTTTGTGTGATTTTTCTTGTCTTGTTTTCCTCTTCTCGTATTAATATTGATCCTTTACAGGTACTATCTACTATGTCACCAAAACAAGATCGAGTCTATGTACGCGGGCGATCGAAGTTTGTCGCCCCGTCTGCCCGCATGGTCATTGGCTCTGATGATAAGCGTGACCCCGAGTACGTGCCCCAGGCACTTCCACACCTTCCCGTGCTGCACGTGCTGCCAGAGCCACACCCAAAAAGTGGCATCCGGCGTAGTCACCGCCTCCCAGTTTGATGAGGAGCGCACACTGACCGGCACACCTTCTAGGTCAGCCACCAATGAAGAAGGAGCGTCTGGCTCCTTAGGATTTTCGTGGTCGGAGGAATCCTCCTGCTCTACTGAGGTTCCCGCACCTGCCACCACTGCAGCGTCGGCCTCGTTTGATGAGGATGAGAGTTCGGAATCCACACCCGGTTCACCAGCTCAGGCTCTCACCGCGGCTACTAACCAGCCCAACCGGTGGTGTGTCGACGGGCAATTTCAAGTCTACACCGACACAAATTTCCTGAATGACAAAGGATTTATGACTCGAACACTCACACTGGAGTGGCGGGTCCTTACAGGGAGTCTCCCGACGATGCCCGAGATCCACAATCTCTTCACCAGACATCGACTGGAGTGGACAGCACGGCCGTTGGGACGTTATAGTGAAGAGCTGGTCCGAGAGTTCTATGCATCCTACGTAGCGACTCTCCGATTGCAGATTGATAGGCGGGCTGCACTCGCCAAACAGGCCCCACTGGAGCAGGTCTGAGTACGGGGAGTTTAGGTCAATATTTCCCTACCTGCCATCCGTCGGTTTCTATACGGCGAGGGTGTTGATGCTAATCGGACTCCTCTCACTGCCGAGTTTGACTACCGATGGCAGATTGTTAAAGATGGCCAATTCCTGCGTGAGCCATCACTGAGAAAGACCACCAAGAGGTGGATGGCCTTGCACTTGTCCGTTGATGGAGAGGGTGTCGACTGGGTGACCGAGCCAAAGCGGGCCATCAAGAAGGCCAACCTGACTTTCACGGCAAAGTTTTTATGGTTGATTGTCCGCCACTGCCTTTCCCCCACAGCCGTCAATAATATCGTCACAAGGGATCGAGCAGTACTGATGGCGGCGATGATAGCCGGGTTCGAGGTGGATTTCGTGTGGCTTCTACAGGCATTCATGGACAAGAGGGCTTTTAAAGTCACAACTACTTACCTTTTCCCGTGCATGATCTTTTCTCTCTGCAGGCCCGCAGGTGTGCCTATATGGCACGTTGATCAGCTCAAGACCCCACTGGGCACTGTTGATGTAGGCCTCATCAGAGATGAGGCCAATGAGTTGGCTCCACGCAGAGGGCCCCGTCCAAAGCTGCCCCCACTTGGTGACGATTTGGCTGATACGGTAGCCCAGGCCCGCACGGCTATGCAGGCGGTGTCTACTAACACTACCCCGGTCGAGTCTATCCCGGGTAGTAGCACTGCCTAGAGCTCCTCTCGCTAATCCCCTCTACCCGCGTCGGTCCCGCTTGCTAGGGTCAAAAAATTAGAGGCGCAATAGGCTACACTTCTGCATCATATCCAGTCGTGGATGCAGAGGTCTATTAACGAGGCAGAAGAGCGCTTGGAGCGGAAAATGGTCCAGCATACAGAGCGGAAGATCGCTGAGGTTCACCAGCGCTTGGACGCTCTTGAGTTGCGGGTGTTAGCCCGGCCAGCCCCTCCGGTGGATGTGTCGACTCTTCAGGTTGCGGTCGACAGTCTTCGCGCAGATATTGACACGATCTTAGAGGCTAGGGTGCCTGAGTCTGAGGCCCCTTCTGTCAAGCTTGCTAAAGACACAGTGTTTGCGGCCCTATTCACCACCTCAGAGATTCCACCATCTCCCCTCGAGAGCATGCCAAGAGGCATAGGGGTCGAGCGGAGGATGAGGCGCGAGCACGAAAGAAGGAGCGCCGTGAGATGGAGGCTGCGAGGAGAGCCTCGCTTGCTGAGGAGGAGGCGCACCTGATGAGAGCAGGAGAGTTTGCGGCTGGGGCGTCTAGCTCCCGAACTGTGGAGATAGCAGGAGGCACTGCTGATAGTGCTGTTGTTGCTGAGGACACCACTGAGGGTGTCCAGATTATAGAGGAAGTGGGTTCCGGGAGCCAGACCCACCAGCTTGCTGATCGTCGGCGCTTTGCGCCTCAGGTTTGTTTCACCTACCACTCTAGTATTTCAATTTTTTATGCATTGGGGAAAATTGCATGACTTTTTGTAGGGGGTGGGGTAAATGGAAAGTGAGTTCTAGGGTGAAGTCTGAGTAGCCCAATTCACTATCCTCTATTGGGATTTTCTCGCCTGTGTTCTTTTTCCCCAAGAGACTGATTACTTTTTCTGTTGAACCGGCATGTCTATATCTTCTGTACATAGTTTAATTCTGGAGCATGATGGCTAAAATGATATCTTGATAAAATGGAAAATGATGCATGACTAGGCATAGCAATTGATAAATGTGTGGCTCTAAGCATGACATAGAGGTACACCACTACATTACCCTAAGTCTAAAATTCGAAGTAGGTGTCTGATAATCTGGTAGAGTGATGAGATGTCAAGTGAGTGTGAGGAGAATTTGAATAATCCACTATTTGTACTGAGCTAGAACTTGCCTGGTTAAAAGTAAGCTGTAATAGACAATTAGGAAAGGATCATAGGCCCTTATTCAATATAGCCCAATTTTAGCCTAAATAAAAGAGAACCAAATTAAATTTATCCTTCTTTGATCCAAATGATCTGAGCTTAAATTAGACCTTTCTTTTTCACCCCAACTGATCTTTTCTAGGAATAATGTGTTGGCCCTGGTCCCTCCTTGGACATGTGCACCTCAGCTTATGCCAAAAGCATAAGATAAGGGTGGCTAATGCAGTAAACAACCTTCGTTATGGCCCTGACCCAACTTTGGGTATTGTGTACTTTGACTCATGGCAAAGCCATGAGTTGAGGGTGGCTATTATGAGGAATGCTCTGGAAAGTGAGGTTGAAAGAACAAAGAGAGAGAACAAACAAAAGTAAAGTGACTCAAGAATTAGTTGAAAGAAAAGTAAAGAAGAATAAAAATATACAAGAAATACAAGCAAGAAAAGAATAGAGTCACTTACATAAACGAAGAAAGAAGAGAAAATAGCAAGGTGAAAGAACATAAGAAACTGGGCGAGATAAAATGATAGAAAATGGTTTGTTTAGCCGATATGTCAAGGAGGGCAAAAAGTCACTAAAGTATATCTAAATATATCCTACCTGACCCTGACCCTATGTTACAAGCTAAGAAAGTCCTATCGTGATCCTAAGGGTTGTATAGCGAGCTTAAGGCAGTGAAAATAAAGGCAAGCTTATGGCAATATGTATGAATGAGCGTGAATTTGTTCTGAGAGAGAGTGTTGAATAGTAATCCTTATACTCAAACTGAAATCATTGTGTGAAAAATGAGAATTTTGTTTGAAAGTGAGGACACTAGTTGCAATACTGGAAATATTAGCACCTCGGTGATAAATTGAAGAGGATAGGTGTTAGTGCATGGTGAGTCTGTGTCATGCTTTGATCCCACATAATTCAAGCCTAATAGTGATAGCATGCATAAATATGATGAGATTCGTCGGGATTGATAGCCAAATGATTCCAAAGGATAAAACATGGATACTATTGTACAAAGATGTTGTATTGAGTCATAGTGCCTTGAGGACAAACAACGAATTTAATTTGAGGGTGTTGATATACCGTGGTTTCATGATATTATTAATATTTTTTCCTTAAATTTAGTGTGTCAAAAAGCCTTTTTGTGCTAATTTTTATATAATTTTCTCCTTATTTGCACGAAATCTGTCCAAAGATGAATGCGGAGATTTGAGCAAAGAAATGCAGAAGAGACCACCTACGGAGCTTGTGACGGTCCGTCATGCTTGTGAAGGTCCGTAGGTGGCTGCGTAGTGCAGCTGCTGAAGGAAGATGGGGAAGTCTGACCAAGTGTGGGGTTACGGAGTCCATGACGGTTCGTCGTGTCTATGACGGTCCGTCCTGCAGGTTCGTCATGAAGTTCAGAGAAGTAGTCCCAGTACCCATGTTCCAAGAGTTTAAGTGTTGTGGAACGAAGACCCTCGACAGATCGTCGTGTCTATGACGATCCGTCATACTTGCCGTTGGGGCAATGAAGAGAGCAGCAGAAGAAATTGCACAAGTATGGGACGACGGAGTCCATGACGGTCCGTCATGACCACGACGATCCGTCGCGAGGTCCGTTGACCCAGCCGCATTTTGACAGATTCCAGCAGATAGAGTCCTTGTTTAATTAGGTTTTTATTTTTTATAAATAGTTCAAAAAACCTCATTTTTGAGGTTAGACTCTGTATTATTAGTGATACATGGTATTATTAGTTAGACTCTTAATTATTTGGTTAGGCTTTTGATTATCATTAGACTTTTTGTGAGATTCTTGATTACTTTGAGATTCTTGCAAGTGATTGTTGGTGATTTTTGTTGATTAATCAAGCAAACTTTCGGATTTTACTCTTTCTCATTGAAGTAAGTACATGAATTCTTATATAATATATTTCAATATTGTGATTATGACTATGGGTAACTAAACTCCATAACTAGGGTTGTGGGAACCATAGGCAAATAATGAGGTAAAACCTAACTAAAATAACAATTCTAGAATAGTGTCTTGCATGTATTAATAATTATTTCTCTTAGAAGTCTTTTTAACGGATGGCCAACGTTAGAACTCGCCTTAATGCTACTTGCCGGACCAAGGAGGTAGATAATAGGAAAAGAATTATCAACATACATTAGTGTATACTATCTAATAGGCTAGTATTGATTGGTACGAGGTAATAACTTAGTCAAATATCGAATACGATGCTTAATATAAGGTAAAGATAAGGGTTAGGATAGCAACACACGTAGCCGGACCAAGGTACGGAGTGAAATTTTCTAGATGCCGAACCAAGGATTTAGAAATACATAACTTATCACTTTGCATGCAAGATACTAGGAAAGAATTGTTATAGTTAGAATTATCAAGTTATGAACCTGTGGGAACACGTAAACCCTAGTTACTTTGATTAATTGATTAAACTCCAACATTCAAAGCTGTTAAGTGTCTCTTTCAATTTCGTTAGTTATTTTCATTCATTTAGAAATAGAAACCCCCCTTTTATTGTTTTTACTTTTCAAGGAAGTAATTGACTGAACAATAGTAATAGTAGATTGAAGTTAAGTCTAAACTATTTTCCTCGTGGGAACGATCCCAACCTCACTAGTTGGGTTATTTACTTGACACGATCGCTTTACTTCTTATTTGAGAAGTAAGTTTGAGCGTATCAATGTTCAAGGCAGTTTCAGATCAATTTGCAATCAACGTGATGATTATGAAGATTTTTGTACAACTACATGTAGAGAAAAATTTCAGATACATTTTTAATAATCATGTTGCTTCACCCTTTAAAACAAATCATTTTTCAACTCATGATTACTTTAAATCACGGGCTCCAACTTTCAACTCTCGCAAACTTTTATGTTGGGGCTCCACTTTTAACTCATGTATCTTACTTTTATCACATGAGCTCCATTTTAACCTCATGCATATTATTTTTAGTGCATGAGCTCTACTTTCAACCATACTCATAACTTTTAACATATGCTCCACTATTTAACCCATATCAAAAAAATTTTAAATCACTTTACGCAACAGTGATACATGAGGATTATGTGAAGAAGAAGGATCAGATTATTTTGCTAGAAAATTTAAGCCAAAATGAGAGATTTGTAGGGTTTTGCATTGTTGGTTATAAATCATTATATAAATAGACTTGTAGAGCATTGTTGTAGATACGACTTCCTATTCTCTTCTTCTTCTCTAAAAGGTTATGCACTGTTCCAGCTCTAAATCCATGGTAGCTGATGTTCACATGGTATCAAAGCGTACGATCGCCTGTTTACGCTTCCGCAATTGTCTCTCTCTTTCATCACTATTCGATTAAACAATCCTCTGTTTTTTTTTCTGGAACTAAGCATCAATCTTCATCAATGGCTGATACTCCAGCTTCATCATTGCTGATACTCCAGTGCCGCCTATTCATCACAATGATCCTCTATTTCCCCCCAAAATTATCCTGATTTCTCTTCAATTAACCGGCACTGAAAATTATGCCTTATGGCGCAGATACATGAAGATAGCTTTATTAGGAAAGAATAAGCTTGGTTTTGTTTATGGTAGTTGTGCGAAATCCTCATATACTGGAGTGCTGTTGAAATGCTAGGAAGGTGTAATGCTATTGTATTATCCTGGATCATGAATGTAGTCTCGAAGGAGTTGCTAACTGGAATTTCATAAGCCTCAGATTAACAAAAGGTTTGGGAGAATTTGAAGGATAAGTTTGACAAGGAGAATAGTGTTCGCAGTTTTCATCTTCATAAGGAGATTGCCTTTCTTACTCAAGGTACTACTGCTGTATCAACTTATTTCTCCAAACTGAGTGATCTGTGGGATGAATTTGATGCCTTAATTCCTCCTCCTACCTGCAATTGTGCAACCTCAAGGATATTTACTGAGCACATTCAGAAACACAGGATTTTTCAATTCCTCACAGGATTGAATGATTCCTATTCTCGAGCCAAAAGTCAGGTGTTGATGATGCAACCTTTGCCGTCCTTGAATCAGATTTATGCTCTTATTATACAAGAAGAAAGTCAGAGATCTCTTACCTCTGTCATGCCAGAAGATAGCTGATTCCACTGCCTTAATGACAAACAAACCAGCACCTACCTACAGATCTAAGAAGGCAGATCTATACTGTGATTATTGCAGAAAGTTTGGACATACTAGAGCAGTTTGTAAGAGATTGCTCGGTCAATTCAACGCCAGGAATCAGTACAATAGAACCTGTTTGTAGGACATTCAATCCTGTGAGGAATTGAAAAATCCTGTGAATTGTGTAGCTGAGGATTCTCCACCACAAACTACAACTCCTGAGGTTGTACAATCTATTTTCTCACCTGAACCATACTACCAGATTCAACAGATGATTCTCAGAGGGTCGGATGTCACAGCTAATGTGGCCACAGCCACCCTAGCAAGTCCTTCTAACTCTACCGACTCAAACTCAGGTATAATTCTATCACTAATATCTAAATTGGAGAAAATTCAATGGGTGATAGATACAGGTGCAACAAACCATATGATTTCCAACCTAAATATCCTAAATGAGCTACAACAATTATCTAATGTTGGTCAAGTACATTTACCTAATGGTGAAAAATCTGATATCACACACAAAGGTTCTGTGCATATATTTCCCACACAACAAATTTCTGATGTTCTTTATATACCTAACTTCCATTTTAACCTGCTATCTGTTTCCAAGCTCACTATGGAGTGGAATTGTATGGTGGCTTTCTATCCTGAATTATGTATATTTCAGGACCTTTGCAGTGGCAAGGTATTGGGGACTGGTACAGAATCAGGTGGCCTTTATTTGTTTGGTGATGTTGCTAAGTCACTACACTCCTTTCCTTCAGTCTGTCCTAAAGCTCAAACTGTTGTCGAAGACTCTGCTACTCTCAGTATTTGGCATAGAAGACTTGGACACATGCCTTTTGTAGCCTTACAAAAGATGGACAAGTTTTACACAGTAGTCTAGATAAGTCTTGTGGTTTATGTCCTGTATGTCCTTTAGCTCGAAAAACCAGTTTACCATTTCCTCTTAGTAATACTCATTCTAAAGCTGTGTTTGATTTGATACATGTTGATGTATGGGGGCCATATAGAATGCCAACTACTATTGGAAAAAGGTTCTTTCTAACAATTGTGGATGATTTCTCCAGACTTACTTGGTAGTTTTTGACGAACACTAAGGATGAAACTTTTTTTATGCTAAAAATTTTTTTCCATGATTCACACTCAGTACAACTCTAACATCAAAGTTCTTCGAACTGATAATGGTTTAGAGTTTCTTACCTCCTCTATGCATAATTTCCTTATTGAACATGGGACTGTTCACCAAACTACATGTGTTTATACTCCACAACAGAATGGGGAGGTGGAGAGACGACATAGATACATTCTTGAAGTATTTAGGGCCCTCAGGTTCAAGGCTTCCATACCTCTATGTTTTTTGGGTGACTGTGTACTTACAGCAGTGCATATCATCAACGGACTTCCTTCCTCTGTGCTAAGGAATAAATCTCCTTTTGAGATGTTTTATCACACTTCCCCACCTTTTGATCATCTCCGGGTTTTTGGACGTTTAGCATATTCAGTAAATGTCCAGAGGAGGGATAAATTTGCTGCCAGAGCACTTCCTACTGTCTTTATGGGTTATTCAGCCACTAAGAAGGGTTATAAACTATATGATTTGCATTCTAAAAGTTTCTTTTTTAGTAGGGATGTTGTTATTCATGAATCTGTTTATCCTTTTAAATAGATGATTCCTAGTAATGGTCCTATATTTCCTATCATGGATTTTGCTGATGATGTTCCAGTAGACCCTATGGCCTCTACACATGTTATTCCTCCTCCTACTGCACCAGTACATGCAAACCATCCAGTGTTTGATGTGTCTTAGGCTCCACTAAGAAGATCACACAGACCTAAGTCTACACCCTAGTGGTTTAATGAATATGTAGTCAACTCTTGTATCTCTATGTCTGATTACCTGAGCTATGCTCTAGTTTCTCCTGAGTATGCCACCTGCCTAGCTGCTCACACCTCTGAAATTGAAACTAAGACCTATAATGAGGTTGTTCAAGATTACAGATGGGTTCTTGCCATGAAACAAGAGATTGTTGCTCTTGAAGAAAATGGTACTTTGGACATTGTTGATCTTCCTCCAGGAAAGAATGTTGTGGGTTGCAAATTGGTGTTTAAAAAAAAATATAAAGGTGATGGTACGATTTAAAGGTTCAAGGCAAGAGTAGTTGCCAAGAGATTTAGTCAAAAGGAGGATCTTGATTACCAAGAAATCTTCTCCCCAGTTGCTAAGATTGTTACTGTCAGGTCTGTCCTAGCTATTGCTGCCTCTAAAATTGGCATATCTATCAAATGGATGTGTACAATGCCTTCTTTCAGGGTGATTTGGTTGAGGAGGTTTATATGCAAATACCTTCAGGGTTTTTTAAAGGTTCTCATCACAAGGTTTGCAAGCTAAAAAAGTCTTTGTGTGGATTGAAACATGCTTCCAGGCAATGGAACCTGAAGCTCACTTCAGCTTTGCAGGATTTGGGTTTTGTTCAGAGTCATTTTGACTACTCTTTGTTCACTCTTACTGTTGATTCTGATGTTGTTGTTATCTTGGTTTATGTGGATGATCTGATGCTTACTGGTTCCAACCATACACTCATTCAATCTACCAAATCCAACCTTCGGCAGAAGTTTAAGATGAAGGATCTTAGTGTCTTGAGATTTTTTCTTGGCCTTGAATTTTCCAGGAATGCCTTTGAAAATTTTGTTGAATCAGAGAAAATATGCCCTTGAATTAATTGCAGATTCAGGTCAAGGGGGAACTAAACCTGCTTCAACTCCACTTGACTTCAATCAAAGACATACTTCCTATGAGTTTGATGTAGCCACAGGAAGCACAACTAATGATAAGTTACTGATTGATCCTGAGAGGTACCAAAGACTAGTGGGAAGGCTGCTATATCTCGTTATGACCAGACCTGACATTTCTTACATAGTGCAGGTTTTGAGTCAATTCAGGCATAAACCAAAAGAGTCTCACATGCTTGCTATTATCAGGGTGATTAGATACATCAAGAATGCTCCATGCTTTTGCTTGTTTATGTCTTCTACTACATCTCATCAATTATTTGCCTACTGTGATTCAGACTGGGCTGCTTGTTCCCAATCTAGAAAATCAGTCACAGGTTATATGATTAAGTTTGGATCTTCCTTTATTTCATGGAAGTCGAAGAAGCAAGAAACAATCTCACGGAGCTCAGCTTAAACTGAATTTAGGAGCATGACATCCACAGTGGCAGAACTCTCTTGGTTGACAGGTCTGTTCAAGGAACTTGGAGTTTCAATTGTACAACCTATTGATTTGCATTGTGTAGCAAGTCAGCTATACAAATAGCTCTAAAACCAATTTTTCACGAACGAACTAAGCACATTGATATTAATTGTCATTTTGTGAGAGAAAAACTACAACAAGGACTAATCAAGACTCATCACATAGGAACAAGAGAGCAGCCAGCTGATTTATTTACCAAAGGGCTGGGAAAGGCTCAACATGGTCATTTACTTGTCAAGCATGGTCTGAAGAATGTATTCTTGCCATCCAGCTTGAAGGGGAGTATTGAGATTAGTGATATCGCAGTTAGTTAGGAGGTTATAACAAACTCATAATTAGATAGTGTTAGCTAGTCATCATAGTAAGTAGAGCAGAAATTAGTTGGTCATAAATCATTGTATAAATAGACTTGTAGATAATTGTTGTAGATACAACTTTCAGTGCAATACAAAGCCTTCCTATTCTCCTCTTCTTCTCTAAAAGGTTCTGCACTGTTCCAGCTCTAAATCCATGGAGTAATCCATGGTAGCTGATGTTCACACTTATTTTTTTTCTTCTATTTACTAGAAAAACACTCATAAATCCAAGAGCTTACCAGATTAAATAAGAAAACATATAATTTTTAAGTTATCTGTTATACTAATATTGATCACATTCTAATAGCAAAACTGCCCTTTAATTAGAATAGTCAAATTTTATCGAGAACAAAATTATTGCATAATTCTTAACTAAGCAAAAAATAAATTTTAAACTTACCAGAAATTAGTTAAAAATCGAGTATGAATAATTTCATGGTGTGGTGAAAATTTGCACGAATCCTTAACAATTGTAAGATATATATGCATATGAAATGCCTATAAATTAAGTACTAACTAAAAATAATAGCGTAAATTTTAAATTTTAGTATGAATCAATAAAACTCATATATCAAAGAAAATATTGTTTATCAATCATTCCATTTTGCATAACCTGTAAGAGTAAAAAATTACTTAGCAAAAATCACACAAAAAATAGGAAGGGAAAGTGGAGAATGACCAAAGGAATGGGTTTGAGAGGAAAGAGATATGGTATCTGGGTGTATTTACGTGGGAATAGAGGGGTTATTGATTGGGTTGTAAGTTTTAGGGGAACTTTCTGATATTCGGCGATTTTTAATGTTTTAGAGGGAAAATGGTACCCAAATAAAAAATTAAAATATTATGTTGTTGCTTGTTTTTTGTCGTTGTTGTTTGTTTATTGTTATTGTTGACGTTGTTGTTGCTGTTTCTGTTTTTGTTGTTGTTGCTACAGCTGTTTTTCTTGCTATTGATGTTGTTGTTTGTTGTTTGTTGTTGTTGTTGTTAGCCTTCAGTAAACCCTATCACCATGCACCCATTCCTCGGACCGCCATGTGTTTTAGCCTTGTTTTCCCCAACAAACTTGTTAAATTTTAGGATTATGTATTTCAGCAAAATATGGCGGATCTTGTTTGAAAAGGGATATACTATTTTGGGCTTTCATAACCATATTAAGCTCTACTTACCTTGGCGTATTTTTCCTAGTATCTAATTATGTTGAACACTGTAACCTTGAGTTGTAATACTTGTACTACTTGTAACTATCAAGGGCATATAGGTACATTGACCAAAGTTAATAATATTGTACACTATTGAACCACATGAAACTCATTGGAAGGATGACACACTTGAGATCTTTTTTCACTCTCAAACACACAGAGAGACTTGCATAAGAGAGTTTCTAGCTTATAATAAGCTCCGATCGGTCACCTAATACAAAATGAAATGTTTAAAAGTAAGGCGAAAGTTCCCATGGCTCAAGCCACATCTTTTTGAACTTGTGTAGTAACTAATTTATTAAGGGCATCTTGTGTGAAACTTGGCTATACCAACTTACAATTTATAAATTTCCTATCTGACATATTATCAATAAACTTATGGAAATTAAAGAATTTCACGTGTTTTTGAAGCGAAGGGAGGTAAATATGTACTAATCGTTATATGACATGAGGATGACAATCTTTTCCCTGTATTTTGATAAATTTAACACGAAACATACATTACTCCATGAAATTTAACTTGCAGTCTTTGAGATACAACATTAATACTTGAATCTTTACCACAGAACAGTTTTAGCTAATACATCTCATGCGTCTCACACACAATATATGTTTAGAGGAACACCCTCTTTTATTTTCTCACATTTCTCTGAAAATTATATAACCATTCCAACAACGCAGAATTGCATAGATTTTGAAGAGACAAACATATCTTACAATATGAGCTAGCTGCTTTGGCAATTTAGAGCTCCAGCACAAAGTCTACAACAAAACAAAATCTGATTAGTCCCAGATTGGTTTTCTATATGAACAACTTATCTTTAAGGGATATATAGTCAGAGGAATTAAACAGATTCTTTATAATTATAAAAAAATGTGAATTCAAGATTTGAGAATCACTTACAATCTGCATCAGTTTTGATCCAGCATTCTCGGTTTTCATTTGAATCACCATCTACCGTGGACTGTTGCATGATAGGCTGACCCTTGATGCTGTCCTTTGAGAGGCGATGGTGAGGGATAATTGTGATATCATCACGTGCAAGTGATAGTCCTCCACGGTCATGTGCCCTCTCATTTTTTAAGAATTTATCAGGCTTCATTGAGCTCTCAGGATGGACTTTTCTGTGGAACATTTGTAGGATCTGCATAACTTGCAACTATTTAGTTTAAGCCTAAACTTGTATTTGGAAATTCAACTAACAATAATATCTTAATTGGTGAGTATTAGAAAATAGTAGGAAATACAATTGAAGAAGAATAAGATGGCTTTGAGGTGTGAATAATCACATTCTTTAAAAGAGATATTATTGTCCATTTACATTCCTTTTAGGATACAATAAAGCCTTGTATATACCAGTAGATTTATTCTTCGTCTGCTTCTACAGAGTCCTTGTATTTAGAGAATTTAAGCGATACTTTTCACAATAGTCATATTTTTTCATGAACATACAACTTTTCATAATAGTCATGTTCTCATGAACAAATGACTTTTCGTAATAGCCAATGTTCTTTAATGAACAAATGTTCGTGAGGTCTATTGTTTGCACAACAGAGATGTAATTGCAAAAAATGTTTCAACATTTATACAAGTCAGATCATTTGGTTCACTAGCATTTTGATACTATTGATCAAACAGCTTTATGTGTAATGTGACGATACAAATTGAATCTCCTTCATCTCAAATGTTAGATGATCATAGTTATGTTCCTTAACGTAGAGAAAGACGTAAGCACCTACCTTATGGGGTTTTGACTCTGCTGAAACAGAATCAACAGTTCCCCCTGAAGCTGATACTGAGTTTCGGGAGGAAGCATGAAGCATCTTTTTCTTCAGTATTTTCTTCATAAGGTGCACAGCAGATTTATCAGAATCCTTATCTGTTCGCTTCTCATGATATTTAGGTCCATAGTTTTCTTCTGCTAGTTTAGTTTTTTGAAATAGCTCACCGAGCGAAGGCCTATGTTCTTTCTTAGCAGAAGCAGAAGTTGTCTCTTGCATCTCAACAGTTGATCCAAATAGATAGCCCTGAAGTGGACAGACCGTTGTTCCGTTTCCATTGTTCTCTGCACTTTCCAATTGCTTTCCACTTAGTGTAATGGTGCTACCTGTGTACGTCGAATGTATAACAATTAGTTTCAAATATATAATTGCACACTTTAACATATATATATAAATAATATTATATCACCATGACTGCTTCTTCCAGTGCTAACATAGCTGTTTCTTCCTGAAGAAAGATTACAAGTATCATCTTTAGCTTCAGCTCCCAACACCTTCTCGAGTTCATCATTAATCAGCTTCAGTTCATTTTCAGTCACTTCAGTATCCTTTTCAGCAATATTTTCCACAGAGATGGAAAATGTCGGTGTTGAAGGATCATCAAGAAGGGGATCAGTACCAAGTGTACCAATTGCAAGGAATCCATGGAACAACTCAGAAAGAGCAGCAGATGACTCTTCTTCGAGATCGTAATGATCTGCCCTTGCTGCTGCCTCTAGACCAGCAAATGATTTTCTCAAGTGATTGTCTCTCTGAGTTTTACTCAAAGACTTATTGTAAAAATTTGACTTTGGGTAGCAATGTATATCATCTAGTGATGGCTGCCCAGTAAGACAAGTACAAGGATTTCCTAAACACAACCAAAAAAGTCACTTGTATTCTCCCTGCTCTTAATCGTATTAATCACACGAAAAACTGGTACAGAGAAAAAAACACTTACCTACAGAAAATTCCTTTAGTGGTTCACTGCTATTCTGTCGAAACTTACGATGCATCCAACCAAGTAACTGCAACAAAGTAAACAAGAATGAAGATGGATACGATACTACAATTAAGTTAATATATTGATTACCTTCATTTTGGGAATAGATAACTAGCTGCACTTAACTTAAATGTGAAGAACAGAAGAACTGAAGCTTTAATTAGTTGGTGTGAGTTATTTATAAAGAGTTAATTGTGATGTTGGACTGCTTTAGGAAGCATACATGAAGTCACAAACAAGTTTGGGCTTGACTGTTTATTCTAATATCTTTTAATTCTTTAGGTAAAAGTTGTGTGGAAAGAGAATGGTTTTATTTTTCCAATTTATTTAACTCTTATAGTAATATATAAATGATATAGTCCAGTTACAAGGAGTTATGAGATAGCTAGTTGAGTTTGACTAAGCTATGATTTTGTAATGTTTTTACTGGTGATTAATAAAAATCATGTTAGGTACCGAAAATAATAGTAATATATAAAGGATCAGTTCAGTTATATTTTTATTTTAATCATAATTATAATAGAAGCACAATACATTAAAAAAGAGTTTTAGTGACAATTAATTAACAATAATAACTCAATATATTGCCGCTAAATATGTATTTTTAGTAGCAATTCTCACTTTTTGTATATGTCCATAAAGCCTTTAGCGACATTTGATCTAATGACATTTAACTAATGCTAGTAAAATAAAAATTTTAATACTCTCTATTAATATATCTATTTATTATCGCTAAAAGTTACTTTTGTGGTACTACATGCATGGTTGATTAAGGGTACCTATCATCTAGTCTTAATGTTTAGACAAATATGGACTGAACTTCCAGATGATATATATCATGTTTCTCAGGCACATCTCTTTGTAATCATCTAATTATCATGCAGACTTTTTATGATAATTTTTTTAAATTATTTTTTACTTAAAATATAGTTTTCAAGGTATGTTGAATGATTAGGCTCATGTTGAATGATTAGTCTCATGAGAAAAGAGAAATATAATAGTAATTGTTTAGTAGCATCTTCAAGTATGAATGTATGATATGACAAGGTGGAATATATATTATTTATATTATATATAAGGAGATTAGCTTAATTTGCTTTTGATATAGTACAATAATGAGACTAATGAAACAAATTAGATTTTTTTCTTGTGGTCCGCTGCAACAAGTCCATGCTTTGCATAGAATATCAAAATTGAAGAACTTAAGATGTAAACATGTTGCACACATGTCACTTATGAGGAAATTAACAATTCATTTAATCTCAACGATAAATTATTATATGTTGTAGACATATTGCATAAACACCCTTTTAAATTAGGATTCAGGTGTATCTATGTCCTCTAATTTTGGGTGCGCATAAGTAAACACTTAAATCTTATATAAAATTGAACAAGAAGATATATGTGTCCTACGTGACATAATATATGTAGGGTGCAAGGACGACATGTCGGACAAATATGTCTAATTGTTCAATTTTATACATATTTAAATGTCTATTTGTGCACATTCAAAGTTAAAGATTATGATTGTCAGCTCAAGCCAAGTTAAATATCATGTTTATATATTATGTCTATATCGTAACAGGTAATTTGTCCTATTTTTCATGTAGACCCATAGTCGTTTTTATGTTGTTTGATAGTGTAAAAGTTATTTTACACCATGGGTGTATAGGATTAAGTAACATCATGTATTGGTTTAGTGGACAACAGAACACATGGAACTAGTATTGCAATATATATTTTTAGTGTTTGTCTGGACAGTGTAGTGATGTGGATGGAGGTCAGTCATCATAAGAAAGTGCCAATGAAACAGGTATATATTTTTTTCCCTTTGTTTCATATGAGAACAACCCTTTTGCATTGCTCCTGCCACCTTCTTACCTACTGTTAAAAAGTAAATATTACTTTTTCACTTGGACATCTTTTCATATATAAGAATGTACTAGGGAAGCAGAAAATGATTGGAGTATAACAAAGTCAGAACAAACAGTTTTAGCAGGTTGCATCCCTTATTTTTAACGATACACTAGTTTGCAATATTATGAATCTTACCAAATTTTGGTTTGTTCAGGTGTAATTTTTTCTAGATATACTGTATTCAAGTGATTTCACATGTATATGTGATGTATAGATAAATCTCACTCCCTCGTGTTCTCACTCACTTTTCTCCCTATTTCAATGCATCTGGTAGCAAATAATACGTATCTAGGGGTATTGACTTGGAATTTGATATGAAATTATTAATGTGTTATAAAATGTAACTATTTTAAACTCTAGGGAAATTAATAATATGGTAGAAATATTTGAACGTATTCGCCCTAAAATTTAGAAAGTAATGCTTTCTATATCTTAATGCTTTGATATACACATAAATGTTCATTTTGAACGTAGGATTGTTGCAAATGCGAGTGTATGTGTATGGGGAGGAATAGAAATATTGCTAGATTACTCGTATTGTGTTTGGTATAGAGGAAAGTATTTTCAAGAGAAGTTTGTTCAAGTCCATATAACTAAGCGTGAACACTTATAAATAGGGGAACCAACCTAACATCAGTGAACAACAAATGGAACTAAGTTTGGCTTTAATACCATGTAATGATAACATTTGGGTCAGACTCAACCCGAAAGCTACATCATGAGGGAGGGAAGAAGAGGTTTGTTCATGTCCATATAAGGAGACGAAATTTACCATCCCTCTACAGATGTGAATTTTGTAAACATACTTATTTTGTACGAAAACATTTTCGATATACATGTCGTGTTTATATATCGCCTATAATGGGAACCGTTGTGCATCATCCGACACATTTGCAGAGTCATGCATCCATAGAACATTAATGTTTTGTGGTAGTAAATTATTAGTAGGTCTCAATCTTGATAATTTACTGATTTTTTTATACGTCAATTATAACACAGTCTCGATCTTAATTTTACTGTTGAAACATTTTACTTTTTTTAGAGAGTTGGATAGGATGTCACATGATTTCTATTATCCTTATTGTATGATTGTTGGTGTTCATATATGTGTCCAACTGGACAACAAAATGTAAACAAATGATAAAGCGGTGGGTGGAGGAAGCCAGTGTCAAAGTTGATGTACTCATTTTACAAAGAAACGAGAAACTAAAATACAAACTTAAAGAGTTAAGATGAGACTACAAAACAACTCATGAGATATTTACCTAAATACATATGTTTGTCCTTGTGCTCGACTAATGCATACCCAAACCATCCCATTTGGCCAATTTTAATGACACAAATTGGGAAAAATACTTGAATTCTTTCCTACCCCTTATTTTCTTCTTTTTAACGATATGATTGCGAGGGTGAAGTGAAGTCAACAAGAGGTGTGTACAGGGCCACGTAAGTAACTAAATATTTCACAAGGGGTGTGCAAACTTTGAATAGCTAATTAAGAAAAATGATGATGAGGTGCATCAAAAATAAAAATAAAATCAGATTAAACAATATTTAACTAAATTATAATTTCTTAAATGGCTTTTAAATAAAAATGACTTTTTCTAATGAAAGTATAACATGATACTTAAAATTGGATTTACGTTTTTGGTTCATCTTAGTTTCAGGACAGTAGTGTCACGGACTTAGAGTATTTGCTATGACTCCGTGCGGCACTTGACAACTTACTCACGTATCTTTCGCGATCCTGCAAGCTCAACTAAGCCCTTTTATACTAAGATCGCTAAGAAAAATGAATGGAAGACTTAAAGAATTTTGGAAGAAGGTTTTTTACTACTTGGAAGATTTCTTACAACTTTCTTGCTTGGTTTACGAATGAGAGGCACCTCTATTTATACTACTTCCTAGGGGCTAAAGTGTAAATAAAAATTACTTACAAGTCCCTAAGTTATTTACACTTTGGTCCCTATTCTAGAAAAGTCGACACTTTCTAGGATCTTCCAAAGACTTTCTTGAAAAGTCTAAGTTATTCTACAGAATTCTAAGGAATTCTCTAGCCTTCTTGATTAAACTAGAAGGTTCTAGAGTTCTCCATAAAGCTCTCCACAACTCTAGACCCTTCTGCTTCTATCCGGACGCAAAATTTAACTATGATGTGGCGGGATGTGACACTCTCCCCCACCTATTGATGCAACGACCGTGTTGCATCGTCACTTCATTGGCGACCAAGTCTTGTCTTCTCGTACGCGCGACCAATAGTCCATTGACTCGATCAATGCCCTCGCGCAACTCCTTCAATTACTTCTTTATCTCTTCTATCTCGGCCTCACGATCTACCTCCTTCCTAGGAAGTAAGTGCTTCGACGGCTTCCTTGGTATCATGATATTATTATCCTTCCTCGTGCGTGGTGGCAAGGCCCCTTTGGCATCATTGTCTTCTTTCGAACCTGCAATGGTGGTTGCGAATGTCGTCCTCTTTTTCTTATTGCTTTTGTCGAGCTGCATGGCCGTTAGTCGCACTTTTCCTTCTGTCTTTGGTGCCTTTCCCATGGAACCATGCATGTTCCTCCTTGCTCCATGACCAAAAGTCGTTGGAGGTAAGGATCGATCACCGTGTGGCACTGCTGGAAGAACTCTTGCCCATGAATAATGTCAAAGAGATCTAAAGGAGCAAAAGTGAAGTTGGTATTACCTTGCCACTCGCCTAGCGTGATGCTTACTCTATGCGCGACTCCACTCACGGGAGTCGGTGGTGCATTGACCGTCCTGAGTTGGGCGTTAATTGGACTATAACACAACCCCAACCTTGTTGCTGCCGTCTT